>NW_027187376.1:1863563-1869402 GCF_028583685.1 Petaurus breviceps papuanus
CTCTCTCTCTCTCTCTCTCTCTCTCTCTCTCTCTCTCTCTCTCTCTGTCTCTCTCCCTCTCCCTCCCCCTCTCTGTTTTTCTCTTTCTCTCTGCATTTCTCTCCACTTCTCTGTTTCTGTGTGTGTGACTTTCTCTGTCTCTTTCTGTTTCTCCCTCTGTCTCTGTCCATCTCTGTCTGTCTCTTGCCTCTTTCTGTCTCTGTCTGTCTCTATATGTATGTCTCTCACTTTCTGTGTCTGTCTCTCTCTGAGTGTCTTTCATTTTGTCTCTTTCTGTGCCTTTCTCTCTCTCCCTCTCCCTTTCCACCCCCCCCTCCCTTCCTCCCTTCCTCCATCATTCTCTCTCTATCTCAATAGCAAACACTTGGTTAGGGTATATATCTCCAAGTTTTATGCATGGTTTGGCATTAGTAATCAAAGAGTCATTGAAGAGAGTCATCCTGTGATTGAATTTATGAAGAGATCCTAGATGATCTTAACATATATATGACAATATGAGAGACACCTTGCTATATGGGAGGACCTTTAAACTTACAGTTTGCTCTGTCATTTTTGTTATAAACAGAAAACAATGAACACAATAAGATTTTCTATTTATTCTCTGGAACTTTTGATCAATTGTAACCAAGAATAAAAAATTATCTTCTATAGAGAACTTTTTGGTGAGAGCTGGTCTGTTGCCTTCTACTGTCACCAAGGATGCTTTCAAGATAGGTAGATCATTAAAGATTTTTATAAGAACAAGAAATTACTCATAGGGACTTATAGTTAAGATGATAACATGAAAGTTTCCAAGTTGAGACCTAATGCCTTTAAATTAGAGGTACAGACCACATAGAGAGTCCATGAGTTTGTCTAATAGCATTACATCTTCATTTCAATATAAGTGACTTCCTTGGTTATTATGTGAATTTTATTTTATGCCATTAAAATATTATTCTAAAAAGGGGTCCATAACTTTCACCAGACTACAAAAAAAAGGTCCATCACACACATACACACACACACACACACACACACACACACACACCATGACAACCCTCAAGGCCACTATCAACTAAAACCAGCACAAAGCTGACAGCACATGACCCTGAAATTGCTATTTTCTCTATTGTCACCTTTTTCTCCTGCTTTTAGTTGAAGATATTGGAAATGTCTATAACCTTATGAAAGATCTGTGTGATGTATATGACCATTGAAAATCTGAAAAGCAAGCCACAAGGAGGTATGTGAATAGCATGCATGTCAGCTTTAGCAGCTAGTCCAGAGGTTCCAAAAGTGGGTGATTGTAATAGTAATGGAATTTAAAGATCCCCCTGTGTTGGCTTGGTTTTTGGATTGATTGTGTTAAAACCCAGAGCTTGTAAATCCCACTTGTGGGATGGACTTGTTGACATGAAAATAGAGGGCTGAACTGGGAGGAGCTGGTGACATGAATTGAGAGAGGCACAAGCAGAGAGAGTCAGAAGAATTTTTTTGGAAGCAGCATCTTGGAGGCAGAGAGGTGGAGAGGATTGCTGAGGGCCAGTTCGAACTGCCCAGGACTTTTGAGAGCTGCCACCCAGAGCTGCCAAGGACTGAGGAGACATGGCTGTTATGCTGGTACTTTGTCTGTCTGTTTTGATGTTGTTTTGCCAGATTCTTCCACTGGTGACGGACAGTGCTGTTGTTGCAGAGGTCCTGGAACCTTGCTGTTGGTTCGGAAGCCCTGAAGAAGGATTTTCTTGTTGTATGTTTACAGAAATCCTGGAAGAGGGTTTTTCTGATGTTTTCAGGGGTCCCAGGACTGTTCTGCAGACAGAGAATGAATTAATGAGGACATTGGCAGTGTATCTTGTGGCCTTGCTAAGCTTTGTCTCCCCAGGAACAAAGATTGCTGAGAACTTGCCTTGGGTCAAGATGAAGAAAAGACCTCTCTTTGGGTATTAAATGCTATGCTTAAGCTTGTTATAACTCTGGGGTAGATGGCCTTTTCAGTTGTGATCCAGGGGTGGGAAACTTTTGACTCTTTTGTACTCTGTGACTGACCAAATGAATGTACTTTGTTTATGATTGGAAACTAATCTCCATTTGAGAAGAGGTGCTTTGTGATTGACTAAATGAATGTACTTTCCAGGGGTGGTGTAGTACTTGGTTGAATAACACTTAGTGAATGCTGTATTTTGACTTATGCTATATTTTTATTTTCTCTGTTCCTAATTTGTCACTGAATAAAATGGAAAGCATCTATGCTGGTATTTTGAACCTTGGGAAGTTGCCTTTGATTGGCATTACAGTGATGCTATACCCTAGGGGCACTGGAACAACTGGGGGGGATGTGTAGTCTCAGGTACAATAAAGGGGACATTAAATGAAAAGGAGGGGGTAGTAGAAACATAAGGAAAGAAGGAAAGGTAAGAAATTTCTAAAAAAAAACCCATTAATACATGTTTGATATATTGTGTAACAGAGTTGAAGTTGTAATGACTACATCATTTTACGAATAAAGACACAAAATGGAAGTCATAACCAATTAGTGGTCAAGTCCACCAACAGGTCTTAACAAGCAAGTGTTGGCAGGTGGGCTTGTTGAGCATTACTGGGAAGTCCAGCATGCATCGGCAGGAATATGTGATTGTAATGACTTATTTACAGTATGTTACTATATGGTTAGATGATGCAATATTGAGTCATCAAAATTTCAAAGCAGAAAAAAACCACAAATTTACAATAAATTATTAAAGATGCATCATTTCAAAAACATCTTTTGAAATAATGCATATTTCTAAAACCTGTTAAACATTGAAGAAAGTATATTTCCAGAAGGCCCTGAGCAATTTTTTTAAAGGCAGCAGTAGGCCATATAAGTTTGGGAACTTCTGAGCTAGTCAATCTAGCACTAATACCATGGGGGAAGACCTTGAGGATCCAGCCCAGCAGTAACTGAGATATGCTTATCCAGCAGCTATTCTACATTTAGGAGTGAACTTGGTGGGACCAAGGCTATGAAAAAAATTAAGTCTGAATCCTTCCCCTCCCTGAAGGAAATGGGACCACTAGGTTCTAGGGGGAATTGTTTTTGCTTCTCTTGTTCCCATGTCATCCTGTAATGTAATATCAAGCAAAGGCAACTTCCCAGGTTCAAAATACCAGCATAGGTGCTCTCTATTTTATTCAGTGACAAACCAAGAACAGAGAAGATCAAAACATGACATCATTCAAAATACAGCATTTACTAAGCGTGATTAAATAATCTCCAAGTACTACCCCACCCCAGGACTTTCCAATCATTCAATCAATTACAAAGTCCCTGTTCTAAATACTACTCCACCCCTAGGCTATACCTTCATTTAGTCCACCACAAAACCCCTCTTCTCAAATGGAGATTAGTTTCCAAACATAGGTAAAGTACCTTCATTTGTCAATCACAGAGCACAATAAGGTCAAAAGTTCCCCACCCCTGGATCACAATTGAATCTACCCCAGAGTTACATCAAGTTTAAACACAGCACTTAATACCCAAATGGAGGTCTTTTCTTCATCTTGACATGAGGCAAGTTCTCAGCAATCTTAGTTCCTGGGGAGACAAGGCTTAGCAAGGCCATAAGATACATTGCCAGTCCCTTCATGAATTCATCCTCTGTCTGTAGAACAGTCCTAGAACCCCTGAACACATTAGCAAAGCCCTCTCCCAGGATTTCTGTAAACATACAACAAGAAAATCCTTCTTCAGGGCTTCTGAACCAACAGAAAGGCTCCCAGACCCCTGCAACAACAGCACTGTCCCTCACCAGTGGACAGTATTCACTCTGTCTGCAGGACAGTCTCCAGACCCCTGCAACAACAGTACTGTCCCTCACCAGTGGACAGTATTCACTCTCTGTCTGCAGGACAGTCGCAGGCCTTCTTAGCGAACAGCCAGGTTCCAGGACTTCTTCAACAAAAGGACTGTCTTTCACCAGTGGACAAATCTGGCAAAACAACATCAAAAGAGACAGACAAAGTACCAGCAAAACAGCCATGTCTCCTCAGTCCTTGGCAGCTCAGGGGGCAGGTCTCAAAAGTCCAGGGCAATTCAAAGCGGCCACCAGCAATTCTCTTAGTCTCTCTCTCTCTCTCTCCACGAGGTGCTGCTTCCAAAAAGATCTTCCGCCTCTCTCTAGTGTCTCTCCAAATCTACATCACCAGCTCCTCCCAGTTCAGGTCTTTCTTTTCACATCAACAAGCCCATCCCACAGGTGGGATTAACAAACTCTGGGTTTTAACACAATCAATTTGAAAACAAGCCAATACAGGGGAACTTTAAATGCCATTACTATCACACATCCCAGTTAAAACTAATCAATGTTAATTGGTTAAATGCAATTGGAGCACTAATCTCTGATGACTAATTGTGGGAGACATGGTAGAATGGGTGTTTGAGGCAATAGCATTAGAGAAGAGATGCCTCAACACCTCAGGGTAAGCATAGAACACTGAGAAGTAGATGTACCTGATTTAGCTCTGAATAATAAGAGTAGAGCTGTCACTAAACACCTCAAGCATTCATATAAGTTTATCTGTGAGAATGGAGTAGAATCCAATATGTTTAAATGCATTCAAAACAATAACAACAATAACAGGGATGATAATCATGATTTCAATCAAAGTAAGTGCAAAAAATGATATTATGCTTAAAGACGTAATAGACAATGAATCAAGAGCAGTACTAACTACATATTAATTGGTTGTAATAGTATCTAAGTCAAGCTGGTAAGGAAAGGCCCTCAAAGTTTCAGGACCAAACAGAAACAATTCCTATTTACATTTACTCTGAGTCAATCTCAGCCCAAACAATGACCAAATGGAGCTTGTCCTGGGACCTATTTTTGGTCAATTAGTGAAAGCTAGAGTGATTTGATTCTGAAGTATGTTCCTTAAGAAAGTAATCTAGCCTACAAACCCTGTAGCAGCAAGCACCCCAAGCATCCTCAGGGTCGCTGCCAACACAGGTTCTTAGATCTGCTTTGTTAAAGGAAAGCAACTCAAAATGGGTTAACAAGCTTACTTTAATCAGTCAGACATATATCGTTTACCTCGTTCAGGGGAAAAAGGTCAGCACCCTGAACTTCAAAGTATACAGGCAGAATTATCAAGTCAGAGAAACAGATCAAGTAGACAGATTTCCAAACTGTCCAACCATTACATCCATACCAAACAACATCTGGGTTTCAAAGCCGGGGGGCTCTGGACAACGGCTTCCCAGAATCCATATCAAATCACAGAACACTTCTCAAAGTGAGCCCCAAAACAAAGTTACACATCAGGGTTTATATAGCCTTCTCCTGGCTCAGAGAATGTAACAACCTTCTGGACCCATTGGCCAATCAAGAAGCATCTACTGAAAAACAAGCCTCCCACCCCAGGCTCCAGGTGCACTTTAGCCTAGGGGCAGGGAAGATCTTTAAAATTTACATTCCCATTACAAACCCCCAACATTTTAGAAAGGAAAGGAAGGAAGAAAGAAGGAAAGAAGGAAGGAAGGAAGGAAGGAAGGAAGGAAGGAAGGAAGGAAGGAAGGAAGGAAGGAAGGAAGGAAGGAAGGAAGGAAGGAAGGAAGGAAGGAAGGGAGGGAGTGAGGAAGAAGGAAAAAGAGAGTGAGGAAAGAAAGAAAGAGAGGGAAAGAGAGAAAGAAAGAAGAGAGAAAGGGAGAAAGAAAGAAAGAAAGAAAGAAAGAAAGAAAGAAAGAAAGAAAGAAAGAAAGAAAGAAAGAAAGAAAGAAAGGGAGAAAGAAAAAGAGAAAGAGAGAGAGAAAGAGAAAGAGAGAAAGAAAGAGAGAGAAAGAAAGAGAGAGAAAGAAAGAAAGAAAGAAAGAAAGAAA
>NW_027187376.1:1869412-1869477 GCF_028583685.1 Petaurus breviceps papuanus
AGAGAGAAAGAAAGAGAGAGAAAGAAAGAAAGAAAGAAAGAAAGAAAGAAAGAAAGAAAGAAAGA
>NW_027187376.1:1869877-1879600 GCF_028583685.1 Petaurus breviceps papuanus
AAGAAAGAAAGAAAGAAAGAAAGAAAGAAAGAAAGAAAGAAAGAAAGGAAGGAAGGAAGGAAGGAAGGAAGGAAGGAAGGAAGGAAGGAAGGAAGGAAGGAAGGAAGGAAGGAAGGAAGGAAGAAAGAAAGATTATTTCTGGACTAAGTTAAAGAGGCCATTCTTTGCTTTTTTTTTTTTTTACCTAGCCTTAATCACTAAATGGACATTACTTCAGTGAAACTGACCTGCTAAAGACCTTAGCCTTAAAAAGCCAAGGTCATCTATTCCATCCTTGGTCATTTTCAGTAATCCTAATGGGTATCTGGCTACTGGACCCAGATGGCTCCAGAGGAGAAGGTGAGGCTGGTAAATTTGCATAGCCCTCTGTCACTTAAAGTCAATTCACTTGCATGTCATGGCATCACCTTGATGATGTCGTGGTCCCCTTAAAGAATGAAGGACAGACAACAATAATATCTAAATACTTAAAGGGAAAAGTAATTAAACTACAGAGAAAAAATAGGTACCAAAACAATTAGTTTAGAGAACTTCAACATACTATTTTCAAGACCTACACAAATTTCTCAGAAAGTTAAACCAAAAAGAAGTTAAGGCTCTAAACAGAATCTTAATTAGCTATGATAAGAATGCTGGCAATTACTAAATCAAAATCATAGGAGATATATATATTTGTGTGTGTTTAATATATGTGTGTATATATAATATTCATACATTATATATATATCATATAAAATACATATATTCCTCAGCTTTGAAGATGCCTTAATAAAGATTGGCCAAGTGCTAAGTTTCTCCAAAAGTATGCCATTCCATAATGTCATCAGTTTCAGTGGATGGGCCATGAATTTTTTGATGTTATATTATTTCAAATAAAAAAAACTTTGGCTATAAATTTTATTTACCCATAGTACGTAGTATAGTAAGTATATTGGAAAAACAAATAAAAAAAATTTTCATATAGGCACTAATCTCAAAATATATCTGACCTTAAACTTTCAAAGAACTTAGCAAAAATGGCTGCTCTTATTGAAGGAAAAACGTATATACAAGTAGTGTTGCCAGCTTAAATGTTCAGCATACCTTGATTCATTATGATAATAAATACTGTAGTTTAAACAAAAATAGTTAAGACCCACTATTTTAGGGTATAAAGAATTCATGCCTTCTCTTATAATCTTTAAAACCACAAGACAATAAAAATTGTAATCAATAATAAGAAGAAAGGATTTGTACTTGAATGAAGATTAAATAATATAATCCTAGAGAATGAGTGAATTAGAAAACAAATCAGAAAAACAATGAATCATTTTATCAAAGAAAATGATAACAATGATGCAATGTACAAAAATTTGGGGGGAATGCAGCCAAAGAAATCCTTAGGGAAAAATTTACATCTCTAAAAATTTTCATCAACAAAAGGGAGAAAGAAGAGATCATGGAACCAAGCATGTAACAAATAACACTAGAAAGCCGAAACAATTTAGAACTCAAAGTAAATATAAAAATAGGACTTCTGAAAATCAAAGATGAAACAAAAGTGAAAATGAAAAGTCAATTCCTTAACAAAAATAGGTTAATAATTTTTTAAAAGCTAAGAAAAAAGACATAGTATTACCTAATTTTATCAATAAAAAGAGGAAAATTGAATGACCAGATAAACATGAAAAAGAAGAATTCATAACAAATGAAGGTGAAATAATGGAAATTTTTAGAAATTATAATTTCCACCTTTGGCAACAAAATTGAAATTTAAGTAAATGAATATTTACAAAAATATGAAATACCCAAATAAACAGGAAAAAAAGAAGTAAAAAAAGCAATCTTACAGACAGAAATTGAATGAGCCATAAATGAAAGATCCCTTTCCCCAAAACAACAACAACTCAAAGACTCCAGGCCCAGGTGAATTTTGAAGTGAACTGTGATCAAATATTCAAAGAATATTACTCCTTATTTTCACATAGATTTCTTGCAAGAGAAAAACACCTTATCAAACATGTTTCATGAGATAAATACAATCCTTTTTCCCCCTAAAACCAATAAGAAATAAAGCAGAAAACTATAGACCAGAATCACTGGTAACTATTAATGCAAAAATAAATAAAATTATAGCAAAGAGTATACAGCATTATGTTCAAAAGTATATTTACATGTTGGATTTTATGAAGAATTTAGGGATTATTCAATGTTAAGAAAACACACTCTGGTAAGTTTGATTGCCTCAAGTGTGTCTCCACTCCAGTCCATCCTCCATACAGGTGCCAACGTGATTTCTTAAAGCTCAGGTTGGACCATGTCACCACCCTCCTACTCAATAAACTCCAATAACTCCTTATTGCCTTCAGGATCAAACATAAAATCCTCTGTTGACATTCAAAACCCTTCAAAACCTAGCCCATATTCCTATCTTTCTAGTCTTCCTTTATCTTACTCCCTTCCATATATTCTTCAATCCAGTAACACTGACCTCCTTGCTATGGCTTGAACAAGACACCCCATCTCTTGACTCTAGGTATTTTCTCCAGCTTTCCAACATCCCTGGAATGCTCTCCCTCTTCATACCCACCTACTGGCTTCCCTGTCTTCCTTTAAGTCCCACTTAAAATCTTTTCTTCCATAGGAAGGCACCAATTAATTTTAGTGCCATCTCTCTTTTATTTCTTTTCCTATTACATACATATATTTATATATATATATATATATATATATATATATATATATTTAATGGCAGAGACTCTCTTTTGTCAGTTTTTGTATCCCCAGTGCTTAACACAGTGCCTGACACAGTAGGTATTTAATTAATGAGTGTTGACTGACTTTAAACATAATAGACCTATTGATACAAAAAATGAGAAAAATTACATGAATAATAACAACCCAAAATTAAATTATGAAATTCACAATTAAAAAAAATAAAAATCATAGGAACAAATTGATCTCTCTTTAAAATTATGAATAGCCTCAACTAAAACCAAGAGCTACCTTTGTTTATAATGGATAAATATTAGAAGCCTTTCTAATAAGATAAGGGACAATGAAAGGAAGTCAATTTTCCCCACTATTATTTCCTATAGTTACAGAAACACTAGCTATAGAAATAACACACAAAAAAATTGAGGGGAAAAGTCTAAACAAATACATAAGAATAAAAACTATTTCTCAATTTATAAATGGTTAATGTATATAAATATGTGGTTCTCTTTAAAATTTTTCTTTTAAAAATATTTTGGTATCTTTTTTTATGTAACATATTTGTTCCTGAATCCTTCTCCCAACTTCCTCCACAGCACTATCCCTTATAACAAAGTATTTTTTTAAAGCAGAGGAAGAGAAAAAATCAACAAAAAAATTAAACAAAAAAGTCAGAAGTTATATGCAATGCTTCATATCCATAGAACTTCCCCCATTTTGTTTTATGTAATCAAAATTATTCATTTAATCCTCTTTGAGACTCCCTCCCTTGTTCTATTATCCACAAATCTGAAAGGTAATTTCTTCCTTGCTCCTCTGATTTGTTTTTGACATGACCTTTTACATCTAAATCATACATCCAGGGGTGTGCTGGAGTCATCTCTAACTGGCTTATAACAGCTAATCATTCATTTTCAGTGGGAAAATTTACACCTTAGAAATTGGCAATCACTACAAATCAGACCTTGTCTTATTATTTTGTTGATTGTCTAAACTTTAGAAAGTGTTCATAATGCAGACTAAAATTATGTGTTTATGCGTACATCTTTTTTGTTCCTTCTGGAAAACCAGTTATCAAAATTTTATAAACATGACCCTCTAGCGTTCTATAAGCATTGTGTGTGCAAAGTGGGAATGGAGTAAAAGGCTCAGGAAATGAAGTCATTACCAGTCTTGAGATCTGGTGACTGTAGGCTAATAGTAAAGTATGTGTTGTGCTTTGCAAGCCTTATTTCATTTGAGCCCCACAATTCTCTTTCACGTATCCATTCAGTATTTATTTTGGTATGCAGTGTGAGATGTTGATTTATACCTAATTTCATCCACATAACTTTATAATTTTCCCAAGAGTTTTCATCAAATAGTGAATCCTTCCCTCAGTAACTGGGGTCTCTATGTTTATCAAATGCCATCTTACTCTGGTACTTTGCTTGCTCCCATATGCTGTATTTCTGATTTGTTGCACTGATCGGCTTCTCTGTTTTTTAGCCAGTTCTAAACCATTTTAATGTTGTGTAATACTTTTTTTTCTAACTCTAAAAAATAAGCCTTTGGTAAATAGGCAGTTTTCAAAAGAGAATTTTCAAACTACTAAAAACCATATGAAATAATGCTCCAAATCAATTTTGAATGTTAGAAATTCAAGTGGAAATCACTCTTGGGTTTTACTTTAACCCCATAAGATTGGTAAGATGACAAAAAACCAAAAACAATAAATATTGGAGTGGCCTTGGAAAGACAAGCACACTAAAGTATTGTAGGTTAACAGTGATCAAATCATTGTAACTATTCTGGAAAGCAATTTGGAATCATAGTTTAAAAATAATTCACTAAGAGGTACACATTCTTTACCTCAGTGATACCACTACTAAACATATATCTGAGGAAGCCAAGAACAGAGGGAAAGTCCAGGTAATACAAAAATATTTATAGCAGCACTTTTGGTAATAGTCAAAAACTAAAAGGAAACTGGGTACCCATCAATGGTGGAATGAGTGAACAAATATGTGAATGGAATGGAATATTATTACACTATAAAAATGAACATGAAGAATTCAGAGAAACTTGGGAAGACTTGTAGGAATTAATGAGACCAACATGGTTTAAGTGCAAGCAGATGTACAATTTATACAAAACCACAATGACATAAAGCAAAACAATATGGCAAGATTTCAAAACTCGGACCACAGCAGTCACCAATCCTTCCTTTTAGAAAACTCTTGTCAGAAAGGTAAAGGATTAGAAGTGTAGAGAAACATATATTTTCTGTTGCAGTAAAAGTGTTGATTTCTTTTGCTTGACTTACTGACTTGCTAAAAGGAAAGGTTCTTTTGGGGTGATATTATTAAAGTGATAAGGATATTAAAAGGAAAAAGGAACATCAAAAACATTTTTTAAAGAAAGGCTTAGGGATTGGTAGTTATTACTGTTGTCTCAATCACCTTTATTTTTGGCAACATTATCTATGACTTGTTTTCATTTACTGTTGTATTTTCCCCTCCCTGAGATGTCTTGCAAAACAATCCCTAGAAACCTTTAGATTTTGTTGCCTCCAGCATGTATTTCTTTGGTGTGTTCTTAGTCTGGTCTAGCCAATCTTGCCAACTTTGTCTTTTAAAGTATCATTTCAACTCCCTTATGTAGATAAGGAACTGAGGAATTAGTATTCGAATATGGTGATTCCTTTGTTACTGATGAGGAAAATAGATCCTTATAGAAACATTAACACATTTGTTCCATTTTCTATTTACTGTCCTCTGGCCAATTTCATCTATAAACGCTCTTGGGATGATGTGACTTGGTTGAGTCTCATGCCAAGATTTCTGTAGACTTCTGTGTGCTTCCACTGATTTTCACTATTTTGTAATTGAATACAATTCTAGTGACAGGCTAAAATGACAGTCCAAGGACAAACCTAGCTAAGTACAGAGCTATTAGTTACCTTCCAAGCCCCTAGGTAATGAATCTGTTTGCCAAGAAACAACAAAAAATATAAAATAACCCTTCTTCCATTTGCAAAATGATATTGGTGAAGTGACAGAAAGTGGGGCATAGGGTTCAAAGAAATTTGCAGTTTTTAAACCATCTTTATTAAAATTATTCTAAATATGAGTTTTTGTTTAAAGGACAAGTTACTAGAACTGAACCATATCAATATTGATAGACACAAACATGTGTATGTTATCTCTCTGATAGAATAGAAGCTCTTAAGGTCAAATGTTCTTTCACTTTTTAATTTGTTTCCCCATTGCCCAGCATAATACTTTGCACTCAAAAGGGAGTCTGATGACTGATTCTTTGATTGCTATTCTCATATTAAACTAAAATGCAAAACCAAAATAGAATGGTAGTTAACTCTTGGGTTGGATACCGAGCATGGGTTTCATTGTGAAGCCAAAGGCAACAAAAACCATGAATGATGGAATATTGTCACCTCATTATAGTGCTCATCAATCTATAAGTATTGATTAAGCCCCTACTGTGTCAGGCACTGTGCTAAGCAATGGATCATGAGTAGAATGGCAACTATAAGCAAAAGACCCTAAAGAGAGCTGCAGCCTATTCACCAGCATTTGCTGGAGAAGGCAAAGAAGTGAAGAGATTATGAGAAGAAATCCACAAGATCCTACAAACTGCCTAATAGTATATGATATGTAGTAACTTCAGTAATCATCCAGAGGAGAAAGGCAAAAAACATGTTGATCCTCAACTTTGAGGAATGAAAGAGGCTCCTAGTCAATAGTCCTGGAGAAGATGACTCTATTAATTCTGTTATATCATTAAAGATGGTCAGATGTGGGAAAAGCCATAGAAGTCTGATTGACATCATTATATCATTAGACAAGGTCAACTTTCAACTAGTAAATGAGAGACTCTTACCTTCTGCTTAGCATATTACCTTAAAGTTAAAATAAGAATTAATAAGCAGAATAAGGCCTTTTGAGTGATTATGGATGTCATTTGGGAAAGTCATCACTCTGAGGCTTGATTCAATCATCACCATTATCATTCTTGAAATATGTGCCATGTATTAAAGTTGTTGTAATTTGCATCTCTTTGATTAGTACTGAATTTGAGCAGTAGTTCATGTGATTATTAATTTCTGTTACCTCTTCTGAAAATTCTTCATGTCCTATAATTGCTTATGCATATGGGCAAGAGATTGCCTTTGTAAATATTTTATATTTCCTCGTGTCATATATGTCAAATTTTGTCTGTTATATTTATTATGAGTATTTTTCCTTTATGTTGTTCTATTTTCATTTGTATTATATATGTCAAGAAAAATTTTTTGTTCTAATATGTTCAAGTACATCTGTTTTATCTTTAATAATTCCTTCTATTTATCAAATAAATGAATATTTATTAACTGCCTACTATGTGCCAGCATTGTTTAATAGGGGAAAAGTCTTTTCTACTTCACAACTAATATTTTAAAAAATTAGCATAATGATTTACTTGGTATAAATTCTTTAATTTAGTTTTAAAAAACTATTTAATCTCTAATATCTCTCTCTGTATTCTTAATTTCTTTTGTTTGTTCTTATCTTCCATTTTATTTGTAATTTTGCTGCCTTGTTTTCTACCTCTTTTTTTTTGCTTTTGGGAGTGGGGAGGGGAGGGAAATTGGAGTTAAGTCTCTTGCCCAAGGTCACATGGCTAGTTTTTGTGTTAAGTGTCTGAGGCCAGATTTGAACTCAGGTCCTCCTGACTCCAAGGCCGGTTCTCTATTCACTGCACCACCTAGCCATCCCTCTACCTCCTTTAAAAAAAAGTTTGATAGATTGTCCATTTTACTGTTTTTTTTAAGAAAAAAAAATTTCTTGCTTTATTCATTCTAAAATTTTCAATTCTATTAGTATTGGTCATGCCTTTATAATATCTCTCTTTTAACTTGTCTTTGTACTACTGCTATTTTTCCTTATTATATCATTTAGGTCAGTCATTCTCACACTTTTTGGTCTCAGGATTCCTTTATACTCTTAAGCATCCCAAAGAGCTTTTGTTTATGTGGGTTATATCTCTTGATATTTGCTGTATTCCAAATTAAAATGTGAATACTGTGATGAAATGAATTTTGACTTCAAAGACTCGATAAAAGGTCCTTAGGATCCTGTGAGATCCTAGATGACATTTTGAGTACAGCTGCTTTTAGGATTAAAAATAATTCATTTCCTCTCTCTCTGTATACATACACACACACATATATATATATACATATACACACATATATGCATACATGTATATATGTATGCATGTATATGTATATACATATAAACTCAGCTACACATATTTGATGCCAAGAAGGGCATTGTTTATATTCCATGGAATTTTTTATATATGGTATCATTGCTATTGCCAGGTAGTCTGTCTTGATTTTTTTTCAAATTTTTTATTTTAATATATATTTTTTAGTTTGCATGTAGTTTTATGACTTTTGCTTTTGTTGTTTTTATTTAAATTAAATCGTGTTGCATTTTAGTCTGAAAATAAAGCTTTCCTGATTTCTGCTTTTAAAGCTTGAGGGCCTCCCCATGACCTTAATAGGTGATTAATTTTTGTGAAAATGTGATATATATATGTATATGTATTATATGTACATATATAATATGTATGTATATATGCATATGTGTAGATGTGTGTATGTGTATGTGCATGCACATATATGTGTATGTATATATGGAAATAATGTTTATTTCAGTATTTCCTGTCTGGCACTCTCCATTGGGGTATGGGAGCCTTGTGATTTCATTAGTGCAGGCAGCTTTCAGCAGAAATCTCTATTTACCAAAGTAGATGGACACCTACCTACAAATTAACAACAGTAAAAATTAGCATCTAGTGTTCTAAGTTTTGCAAAGCACTTTCTAAATATCTCATTTTATCTTCACAACAGTCCTAGGAGGGAGGTGTTATTGTTATCCCCATTTCACAAATGAGGACCCTGAGAGAGATAAAGATTAAATGACTTGCCCAGGGTAATACAGCTAATAAGGATCTGAAGCTGGATTTAAACTCAGTCTTCTCTGACTCCAGATTAAACACTCTGTGCAACATTGCACTCGTTAACCACCTCTCTCCAACAATCTCTTTCCATCTTTGTGCTCCTGAACAGGTCTTAGAATGCTGTCTCTTATCACCTCTACTTAGAATTCCTGGCCTACTTCAAGAACCAGCTCAAATACTGCCTTCTACAGAATGCTTTTCTTGTTCCACACTTCCCTGCTCCAGCCATTAGTCCCTTCCCTGCTAAAGCTACCTTTTATTTACTTTGTATGTATCTTGGTTATGAATGTGTGTATACATATGCATACACATATATACATACATACGTGTGTGTAATCTCCCATTTGCATGAAGTCAGGGACTGTTTCCCATTTTTATTTGTATTTTTATCATTTGTCATAGTAAGTGCTTGATAACTACTTCTTGAATGACTCATTGATTAATATATATGCCAATGCAAATATAAATATTAAATCTTAATCATAAGTTGTAACAAAGTATATCATTATATTTGCTAAAAAACATAATTCTTGAATGATAAGGTGGAGTTGTGAACTGGTCCAACCACTGTAACAACAAACACCCTTTTTTATCTAGCATACCCAGGATGGCTGGCTAGCACAGGTTCTTTGATCTGCTTTTCTAAAGGAAAGCAACTCAAAAAGCATTAACAATCTTACTTTAATCAAACATATATATCATTTGCCTAGTTCAGAGGGAAAAGTCAGCACCCAGAACTTCAGAAAGTATAAACAGGAATTACAAGCAGACAAAAAGTACAGACAGAAAATAATAAAATTCAACAGACTGGGCTTCTAGCTGTCTGACCATCACATACATACATAGTTACCAGAGAGAGAAGCACCAGCATCTGGGTTTTCAAAGCCAGGGGCTCAATGGCTACCCAGAATCTGATCTAGTCAAGTCACACAACTCTTCCTATAAGTGAGCCCCAAAGCAAAACCTCACTTCAAGAGTGTGTGTGTGTGTGTGTGTGTGTGTGTGTGTGTGTGTGTGTGTGTG
>NW_027187376.1:1879610-1938542 GCF_028583685.1 Petaurus breviceps papuanus
GTGTGTGTGTGTGTGTGTGTGTGTGTGTGTGTGTGTGTGTGTGTGTGTGTGTGTGTGTGGTGAGGCCCATTAAGGGACAGGGAAGATCTTCAAGTTCCCTTACCATTACAACCATTCTAGAGAACAATTTGGAACTATGCCCAAAAGGCTATAAAACCTTAAACCTTTGGACCTAGCAATACCATTAGTAGGTCTTTATTTCAAAGAGATTAAAGAAAAAGGAAAAAAAAAACCTCTATGTGCAAAAGTATCTATAGCAGTTCTTTTCATGGTGGCAAAGAACTGGAAATTGAGAGGATGTCCATCAATTGGGCAATGGTTGTACAACTTGTGGTATATGATTGTGATGGAATCCTATTGTACTATAGGAAATGTTGAGCAAAATGGTTTCAGAAAACATGGGAAGACCTTTATGAACTGATACAAAGTGACATGAATAGAACCAGGAGATCATTATACACAGTAGCAGCAATATTGTAATGATGATTAATTGTGAAGGACTTAGCTACTTTGACTAATACAATGACCAAAGGCAATCCTGAAGGAATCCTAATTTTAAAAAATGCTATCCACTTCCAAAGAGAACTGATGAACAAGTTGCAAATTGAAGTGTAATTTTCTCACTTTATTTTTCTGGCTTTTTTGAGGTATGGCTAATATATAAATGTTTTACATGATTTCACATGTACTATTGATATCATATTGCTTGCCTTCCCAATGGGTAGGGGAGGGGCTAAAGGAAGATAAAGACTTTAGAACTTAAAATTAAAAGGAAGAATTTTAAAATAAATAAATAAATAATTTAATTTAAAATAAAGAACTTATAATTCTTGTACTTCATCACATTTGATTTTCCCTTTTACTGTGTATATAGGACTCATTTACTATGACCTTTTCTAAATATAATTTTCTAGGTCTTGTTTGCCTTTCAAGTAAATTTGTTTAGAAACAATATCATTATCTTGCTAAATATATTACTTTGGGTTCCTTTCTTATTTTTAATATGCATATTTTATACAATAATTAAGGTTTCCCTTTGTTGTCTTTGAACAGTTTAATGTCATTGAAATTATTATATTTTTGATATAATTTATTTTTCCTTCACTGTTTGGAAAATTTTTTTTCTTTTTTCATAATGTTATAGTTTAACAATAATCTTGCTTGATGAATCATAATTAGACTTTCTTCATGCGGGGATCCTATCCATTTTCTCTACTTGCTTAGTATTGCCTCATTTGTTCATTCTAGAAAGTTTAGATTCTTGAACATAATGTCTAGCTTTTGCTGTTTTGGTCTTTTTATTGGTGGTGGTTGTATCTTGTGGCATTGTATCTTATGTCTCTTGTTATTAATTAAGGCAATGCTTTCTCCTACATTTTCATGATTTTTTAAAATATTATATCCTGAACCTGTTCTTCAATTTTATGTTTTTTATCTTTTCTTAATTTATTCTATTATTTGAATATTATTTTGATGTTTTCTGTCTTTGCTTGTCATTTCAAAATTTCTCTAACTTTGTCTTTGTTAATCTGCTCTATATTAATCATGGTGAATTGATTAGCTTTTCCCCAATGGAATGCATGCACTTTATAATTAAACTCCTATGGAAAAGTTTTCTACACTTGTCAACTCCCCTTCCATTTCCTTGTCTATATTCCCTCCACAACATCTTTTACGTTCTTCTTTGTCTTTTGCTCCAGTCACATTGCCACTAGCCTAGTTCAGATGTTGAACATGTAAAGCCCTTCGGAATTTGTCTCCAATCTCCATTTCTTAGAATGGCTAGCTTTCACCAAGCCTTAGCTTGGGTTGCTACTGTTTACTAAAGTCAACCCTTTTCCCTCCACTTATTCATTCACTGTCTCTCCTCAAAGGGTTTTTTGTTGTTGAGTTGCTTAAGTCATGCCTGACTCTGTGACCCCATTTGGGGTTTTCTTGGCAAAGATACTAGAGTTGTTTCCCATTTCTTTCTCCAGATCATTTTATAGATGAGGAACTGAGGCCAGCAGGGTTAAGTGACTAGCCCTGAGTCATGCAACTAATAAGTGTATGAGATCTAAACTCAGAAAGATGAGCATTCCTGATTCCAGACCTGGTGCTCTAGCCATTGTAGCACCTAATTACCCCAATACATAGAGGGTACTCATTAAATTTTTATTGTTATTATTTAATTAAATTGTTTGCTTTTGATTCTAGACACATGGATGATTAGAGTTACAAAACACCTTACAGTCATCTGGTTCAAGCCCCTAACTGAACAGCTAAAATGCTATCCATCTCCAAATGGAAGTGAAGTTGACAACTCCAGCCAGGAACTGGAAGGGTGAGTTGCCCAACTTTTATACCACCTCCCTCATGACCCCAATCTTATTTGACTGGGGATATTTTAGGAAATGGGGAGAAGCAATGTTCTGGCTACAAACACCATCAAACTCTAACTTCCAGCTCTCAGCCACAAACTGCAAAGGAAATCCTCCAGTTAAATTTCAAAAGGTCCTGCCATTTCCTCCTCCTTGACTGATTTCCATTACTATTTGAGTTATTCCTTTGCATGAAGGCTTCATGTCTCCAGAAGGCAACTGTAAAAAATATGTGTCAAATGGGTGTGATAACTCAATTGGTTTACTGGATTAGCTAGCAGAGATCAAGAAAGTTAGGGTAGAGAAATAAATGATATGTTTTAGCATGAAAGTAGTGGGTACAGTCTAGAGGATGATGAGGGGGGAAATGAAGAGATGTCTTGGTTAGGGGGAGTTCCAGGGAACCAAGGGCACAGTGAAGATAATGAGTACCAGAAAGGAGACAGCAGCAAGAAGTAAGGAGGCAGAATAGATAGTTGTTGAAGGGGAAAGATAACAAAGACAAACTCAGTTGGCTTAGGAATTTTGCCCAGGGCTCATTCTGAAGGAGGAAGGACCATTTCCACTTCAGTGTACAGAAAATATGGGATAAAAATCCCTAACAAGAACCACTTGATAGTGACTAAGACCCAGAGGGGTAGATCAGTGCAATAGGTTAGGTACACAAAACACAGCAGTCAATGATTATAACAATCTAGTGTTTGATAAACCCAAAGACACCAGCTTCTGGGATAATAATTCACCATTTAACAAAAACTGCTTGGAAAATTGGAAAATAGTATGGCAGAAACTGGGCATAGACCAACATCTGACACCATATACCAGAATAAAGTCCAAATGGGTACATGATCTAGGCATAAAGGCTGATACTATAAACAAATTAGGAAAGTAGGGAATAGTTTATCTGTCAGATTTATGGAGAATGGAGGGATTTATGACCAAACAAGAGATAGAGAAAATGATAAAAAGCAAAATGGATAATTCTGATTACATTAAATTGAGAAGGTTTTGCACAAACACAGTCAATGCAACCAGGATTAGGAGGGAAGAAGAAAACTGGGGAAGAATTTTTACAACCAGTTTCTCTGATAAAGGCCTCATTTCTCAAATATATAGAAAACTGAGTGAAATGTACAAAAATTCAAATCATTCCCCAATTGATAGTCAAAGGATATGAACAGGCAACTGTCAGAGGAAGAAATTAAAGCTATCTATAGTCATGAAAAATGCTCTAAATCACTATTGATTAGAGAGATGAAAATCAAAACAACTCTGAGGTACCACATCACACCTATCAGATTGGCTAATATAGCAAAACAGGAAAATAATAAATGTTGGAGAAAATTGGAACACTAATTCATTGTTGGTGGAGCAGTGAGCTGATACAACCATTCTGGGGAACAATTTGAAACTATGCCAAAGGGCTATAAAAATTTGCATACCTTTTGACCCAGTAATACCACTTCTAGGACTATATCCCAGAGATCATAAAAATGGGGAAAGGATCTACATGCACAAAAATATTTCTAGCAGTTCTTTTTGTGGTAGCCAAGAACTGGAAATGGAGGGAATGCCCCATCAACTGGGGCATGGCTAAACAAGTTATGGCATACAAATGTAATGGAATATTATTGTGCTATAAGAAGTGATGAACAGGTGGACTTCAGAGAAACCTGGAAAGACTTATATGAACTAATGGCAAATGGGGGGGGGGAGAACCAGAAGAACATTGTATACAGTAATGACCACAGTGCTGGAGGACTAATTTTGATAGACTTAGCCCTTCTCAGCAATGCAAGGACCTAAAACAATTCTAAAGGACACGTGATGGAAAATGTCAAATACATCCAGAGAAAGAACTATGGAGTCAGAATGCAGAATGAAGGAGACTATTTTCTTTTTTGTTTTGTTTCATTTTTTTTCTTCCTCATGGTTTTCCCCATTTGTTATAATTCTTCTATGCAATATTACTAATGTGAAAATGTGTTTAATTGGAATGTATATGTAGAACCCATATCAGATTGCAAGCCATCTTGGGGAGTGAGGGGGAGAAAATTTAAAACTTATGGAAGTGAGTGTTGAAAACTAAAAATAAATAATTTAATTTTTAAAATCCCTAAAAAGGATTTAGGAACTTCCCAATATATACCATAAGGATTTCTTTATATAACTTTCAACCATTTTTTACTCATTTACTTACCCCTACCTTCTTTCTCCCCTACACCCTCCTCCTAGCCTAGTTTGGTTTGGTGAAGGGAAAGAGGGGAAGAGGGGAAGGTGGGGTCGGTATGGAGAAAGACAGGGATTTGCTTAGGTAACCATAGCAACCACAGCCAGTTCCTTGACAGTAACTCTGGAGTCCCACTTTTTCCTTGGAGAAGGGGAGAGGTATAAGGGCTGCTAGCCAGGGTCTTCCCCTCTGCAAAGATGTCAACAGAGACTTTGCAGGCAATCAGATCTTAATGAGGGAACCACCTGCTTCCTTCAACCACTGATGTCGTAAAGGGATAGGTTCCAGCAGCTTCTTTCTCCTTATCACCAAAGCAGATGGAGGCTCTTGAGTTTCCCAACCTGTGTCTAAAGGAACCTGCCAGATCCTAATGCAGATAATTGCTTTAGCAGCCCTGTAACCTGCCTAACTCCCCTCTTTGAGGGAGGATGGGGAAGTGCAAGGCTGGGCAAGCTAATGAAGAGAGGAGAAAGGAGAGGGGAAAAAACATGAAAAGAGAGAAAAGGCATGGATTCACCCTCACATACCATCATTGCTTCCCCTGACCCTTGGGGGAGGGGGGGGGAAGGAGAGCATTTCTCTCGATATTGATGGGGCCAGTGACAACACAGTCAATTTTCATTGTCTCCAGCAATGCTCCTTTGGTCCATGGCCCTGCTGTAGCACTGAAATCCCTAATAGGTGAACGTAACAGTGGCAATTGTAAAGGTCCTGACTCTAGCTACCATTCCTTTCCACTGCTGGGTACTTAACTTGCTAAGGATCCACAGAGTTCCAATGTGTTACATAGAATGTTTAAATGACCCAAATATCAGAAACCAAATGCAGTTTGGCTCTCCCTTCTTATATTTGATATGTCTTGTTCTCTTATACAGAGACAAAAAGAGAGGAAAGAACAAAGGAAGCATTCTTATGAACCAAACCTGTTGGATAGGACCTCTTTCCAATCAGCCAAGAAAACCTTCCTAAGGGAGGTGGACTTGAAGCAAGGGTTAATAAAGTGATGGTGGATGTGAAATGTAAGTTTTTAAAATGTTGAATGGATAAATGAACAGTGAAAGAAATGAGAGAGATGTTGGGAGTAGAAGACTATATACAAATGGTTTTGAATCATGCCAGTAGCCAAGTCTTCATAAAACCTGGACTATGTGTTCTTGAATATGTACACAGCCAGCCCTACTCAGTTTTATGTGAGCTTCATCAGTACGAAAATTTCCTGACTGGGCATTATAGAAGCATCTGTTAGCAGCATAGGTTAGATAATTGAAGAACAGTGAAGTAGGGGACCCTGTAATTAAACATTTCTATTCCCATCACTCAAAATGAGGAGGAACCAAGACAAGGTAAGTCTGTCAAGGACCAGGGAGTCCACAGGTAAGTCATTTGTATTCAGTGCTCCTGAAATGAATAGCTAAATCAACCCATAAGGGTTGTGGGAAAACATACAATTCTCTTTCTGTATTGCCTCTATGTAAATACTGCCATGGGCTTGGAGGCTATAGCTATTTTGTGCTGAGCTCAGTTCTACTATCAGATCTTTCTGCTGAAGAAGCAGTGGGAGGATTATATAAATAACATTTCATCTTGGGGGAGGAAACAATCTGCAGGTTTTAGTGGACCACAAGTTCATAGTCAACAATGTGAAATAACAACTGAAAAAAAAAAAAAGCTCATGAGATATTAGGCTATATCAAAAGGTATATAGTCACCCCCCAGTGACCAGAAACAGAGGAAGGGATAGGCCTGCTGTGTTCTGCCTTGGTGAGACCACAGGAATATTAGGGTCAGGTCTGGGTATTACATTTTAGTAAGGGTATTGAAAAACTGAAGAGCATTCATAAGTTCGAGGAGACTGGAGGATCTACCATATTAGGATTTATTGAAATAATTAAGAATGTTTAGCTTGTGGAAAAGAAAGCTTTAGAACATGGCAACTATGTTCAAATATCTGAAGGATTGGCATGCAAAGAAAGGAATTAGATTTGTCCTATTAGGGTCTACAGGTCAAAAGGAGGATCAATTCTGAAGACAGAAGAGGTGCAGAATCCCATTCATTGTAAGGAATAAAAAAAAACAACAACCTCCAAGCATTTAGAGTTATCTAAAAATAAAATGGTCCACCCTATAAGGTAATTAAGTTACTTTTCACTAGAAGTCTTTGAGTGAAGTTTGGAAGTTGGAGTGCTCACTGGGGAGGTTGTATTGGGGATCCTCAGTAAGGTACTCAGTGACCCAGATGGCCTCTGAGGCCCCTTCCACTCCCATCCACTCTGGGATTGTGTGACTCACCATCACTCCCTCCAAAATGATTTCCCAGAACCCTACATCTCCATCTGCCCAGCATTAGAATGACTGGGCAGCTCTATTGTTTTCCCCAAGGGACACAGTGCCTGGAGCTTAGCTTCAGTGCATCCATCAATCAATTTATCAACAAACATTGACTAGGGATAACTTTGTGCCAGACACTGTCCAAGTCAGATCAGAGAACCAGGAGATGAAAAAGAAGTTGTACTTATTCTGAAGGTGGTTACATTTTAGTTGAGGAATATGAAGGAATGAGTTCTTGGGAACTTTCAGGGTAAAATTGGTGGTGAGTTATATTAACCTTTAGTGATCATAGAATGATCATATATGCATTCATAGGAGGAGAACAGGGGCTCTCAGGATATCAGTATGCCCTATTGTTTGGCTGGGAGATATCTTGCTGAGCACACCCAAAGTCATCATGTAGGGTCCTGGGAAGGAGAATTGTTGTTCCAATAGAGAAGAGCTTATGCTGCAAAGGTTTCAAAATATAGGATTAGAGCACATTGTATTGCAGGAGGCCCCAAGCCAGGCCATGGGAAATCAAGTCCAGGCATAAACCGCAGTCATTTGCATAACTTCTATAATTTATTTTTCATATTGACTCTCTATACATTTTTGGCAAAGCAAATTTTGGACCTCCATGGAATCAGGGACTGTGGTAGGTAAAGATACATCTGCCTTAACTATAGACAATTTAATCAAAAGGGAAGTATGACTGGACACAGATGCTGAAGACTTTTTTTTTGTCCTTCTGGGAATAAAGGTCCCTTTCTGGAAAAAGTATTTTCTAATGATTGCTTCAGTTTGATCCTCTCTAGCACCTTAGTATGCTTTCTGACCTGGGAAGAAACAGAAATTCAAATCCAAATTTCTATAGCAGAAGGCACTAATAAAAAATTTGATTCCACTTGTTCCTCCTTCTCCATTGTTGATGAATAATGACTGTTTCAATAGATTACTCACAAGGGTTATCTTGTTATATGTAGAGGTTTGTATTTCTTTAACTCTTGTTCAAAATCATACTTTTAAAAATGGAAAATTTTTTCTACTTTTAAAAATGAATTACATTTTTTCCTAAAGAAAAGCTAGTGTGTGCAAAAATTTACTATGACCCAAAACCTAATGAATCTCACCATTGGAAGGCTTTTCATTTGACTACCTGATCATAATACTAGAAACTTACCAGGATTTCAGGAATAGTGCTAGAAGGAGCTAAAATATCTTCATTTGAACTGACCTTGAAAATCCAAATTTACCCAATAACGTCAATTACAAGTCTATAGAACACTGAATCAAGAATCATAAAATTAAGGAGAGTTTCAAAGGTTGACTCATCTATTCTTTCCCCCTTCCCTCCTTCTCTAAGATCATAGAATCTTTAAGCTAGAAATGACTGTAGAGATCATCTCATCCAAAGTCCTCATTTTACAGATAAAAAAATAAACTGATCCCAGAGAAGTTAGGTGATTTGCCCAAGATCATATGAGTTGTAAAAGGTAGAACTGAGATTTGAACTTAAGTTTTCTAATGCTATATCCAGTATTATGTCCATTACACAATACTGCTTCCCAGACCTTCTCCTTCTCCTTTTCTTCCTTCACTGCCCACGCCTCTCACCCAACTTTTTTACTTTTGCCTTTTTTTATTCTTTTACTTTCATAGTTGGCAGAACACCTTTTCCCCCAAACCATTCATATATCTCCTAATGCTTGCTCATCCTGTTTTCTAGGGTCCTTGTCTATTCATCTTCCCACAGCTGGTTCCTTTCTTTTCCACTAAGACAACCAGAGCACTGTCCAAGTCCTTTGGTCCCCACCCTGGTTTAATATTCTTTTCAACATTTAGAGTTTACTGGGGAAGATGGAAGAAAATGGCCCTGTCTTACTGCAAAGCTGGTTCAACATTTACAGCACACACCAGGATCTGAATCATTCTCAATATTCCCCAGCCCTCCTATTGGATGATGCTGAAGTAGAAGGAAAGGTTGAATGAAATGAAACAAGAGATAGATTCTAGTTCTTGGTTCTTGTCTTTGCTCCAATATTAACTGGTTGTTTGACCTTTAGCTTAGCTCATTGCTTAATCTTTCTGGAACTCAGTTCCCCATATATAAACTAGGGACAGTAACATCTATCCTGTCTATCTCACAGGGTTGTGGAGATCAAATGAGATAATGTATATGAAAACACTTTGAAACAATATAAAGTGCTTTAACAATTTGTGTGTGTGTGTTTAAATTCCAAGGCAGATAGTGTTCTCACACATTACTCTCTCCTAAACAAACAAATGAAAATCATCTCCCTCTGATAGAAAGATTTGTAAAGAATCAATACCTTTTATGCATCAAATCAGAACAGGTCTTTGGAAACATCAGGTCGGTCAGTTCCCTATGCCTCAGTTTCCCCATCTTTAAGCAAAGGAAGTGGTGGGAAGTTATACTAGATAATTTCTAAAGCTCCTTTCTAACTTTGATATTCTGTGACTCTATATTATGAAGAGAGGTTAGAGCATTTGTCTCTGAGTAGTGTAGGGGGGTCTACCTCCCCACTGTTGCAGTTGGGGGTGAGGTGAGGCTCTGGGTTCCATGCTTGAATCAGAGGGCACAATATTGAGAATCAGAGGACATAGAACTAAGAGTTAGAACCCCTAGACAGATCTTTTCTTCTGTACATGACTGTATCAGAGGGTCATGGGTTCAAATCCTGCCTGCCTTGGTGGTTCAGATTTTCTTTGTGGTTCAGGTGATTTCCATGGACATATCTTGGTTTTGGTAGCTGTCAGTGAAAGTTCCCTAGATGAATATGGCAGATCCTATATCCATTTAACTGCACAGTGTATAGAGTTCTACAATTCATAAAGTACTTCCCATCTCTCATCTCGTTGGGTTTTCAAAGGAATGTAAGCTCCCAGAGGCCAGTTATTGTTTCATTTTTGCCTTTGCATTAATAGTGCCTGGCACAGTACCTGGCACACAGTAGGTACTTAATATTCAATTATACATTGAATAACCTTTGGAAGGGAGGAAGTACAAATATTATCCCTAGCTTAAAAGTTAAGAAACTGAGGCTTAGATAGGCAAAAGAACTTGCCCAAGATATAACAACCAGGAAGCAATAGAGAGGAGACTCAAACTCAAACCCTCCAGCTTCTCTTCTAATTATGACTTCCAGATTCCCCTTAGAGGAAGGGAGTGGCATAGTATGTCTGATCCAAAGGTGGACCTGGGAAGGGGAGGATGAGAGGGCCTAAGTAAAGCAGGGGACATTTTCTGGACTAGAGATTTTGTCTGTGGCTCAAGATATCTCTCTGCTACCACCATCCAATCCCCACTACACATTCATCTTTAACTCAGTGCATTTCTCAGGAGAGAAGCTATGACAATGTTTCCAGAGCATGACTTGGGGAGGACCTGGACTTATGGCCAATATTTGACAAATACTTGGGAAAATAAGCAAAAAATAAAATACAATACAATGGAAAGCAGCTTTTGAGAAGAGTCAGCAGGGAACCACAGACCATATGACTGAGTCTAACCAAATCTTTGAAAAGTCACGATTCTTTTTCCTGTCCTCATTGTCAAGGCATCTTCTTGGAGACCCTCAGAACATGTGATTTGGGTAGCAGGTTTGGTTTTTTGTTTTTGTTTTTTTTGGCTCCATCTTATAATTAAAACACAATAATAAAAACAAATGAATATGGGGCACACCCCACAGTGGTTCAGAAACCATCATCTTTGATGAACCAAAGCCTTTTGTTACAATGAGAAGCATTATCATTCCACTCCCTTTCTTGGAAGAAAGGGACAGGGAGTGTCTTGAGGACTCCTTCATTAATCCAATGTCCCTGAACTCACTCAAAGTCTATACCCTCTGCTTTGCTTTATGAACAATGGGGTTCTGATCCTGCTATCCATAAATGAGGTAAGGGATTGACCTCAGTCCCTCCACATGTGAAAATGACCCTTTTGTCCAACTGAGGGCATCCATTCATGTGATGAATCTCATCTCACTCCCCATTCATTCACCAAGCTGGTAGTGTATACTCAAGCTCCTTCTTGGCCTTTACCCAAGAGGGCACTGGCATTTCATAATGAAGTGAATTGGTTCTGGCTTTGGATGTGGGTCTGTCCTAAGGAGAAATCACAGCATTCATACCATTCACTTGGAGGACAGTCCCCATCCATCTGAAAACAAATATCTGAATGAAACTAAAAAGAAGACTGAGTTAAGTACCCAATTACTCATAATCATCTAGTCTAAGATACAAGATGTTCAAATGTTCTACTAAACTTCAGCTTTCACCCAGATTTTTGGCACCATATGAACAGTCTTTATCACTACCCATCCCATTCTTCCACCCCCTACATCAACACCATCCCCTACAACCATTCACAATCCAAACTAAGTTCGCTCCACTCTGCTACTGCAATTGACTCTTTCTATTTAAAGTCTCCCTCAGACCATTTTGACAGTAGAGTACAATAAATGGGCCCTAACTGAAAGCAGAAATGCATCACAAGCATTTACCCTGCCAATACTAATTACTTTAACCACTATTCAAAATAATTTCCTAAAAGCATTCATAAACAATCTAAGTTGCCCACAAAATTTACTTATCACCCAAATTCCACCCATGTTCCCCATGAACACTACTCATTCCTTCTTCTTCTCCCAAAGCTCTCCATCAAGTCTGATGGAAACTTATTCTAGAGATAACATACATCATCTTTCATAGATAGAGGATAGAACTGACCTACTTCTACTTACATGGACACCATATTAGTTCAGCTCCTTATTACTTTCCACCTAGCTTGTTACAAAAGCCTTCCAATTGATTTCCCTTTATCAAGCCTCTCTCCATTTCAGGTCATTCTCCATATATTTGTTAAAGTGATTTTCCTTAAGTGCAGATCAGGTGGTATCACTCGTCTGGTCAATTAACTCTTTGGCTCCCTGTTACCTCAAGAATAAATTACAAACTCTTCTATTTAGTTTTGAAAGCCCCCTGGCCCCAAGCTATCTTTCTAGACTCACTGAAATTTTCTACCCCTTCCATATTCTGCTATTCATACAAACTCTCTGTTCTTCACACAGGACTCTCCCTTTCTGTAATGGGAATGCAAATTTGGAAGATCTTCCCTGCCCCTGGGCTAAAGTGCACCTGAAGCCTGGGGTGGGAGGCTTGTTTTTCAGTAGATACTTTTTGATTGGCCAGTGGGTCCAAAAGGTTGTTACATTCTCTGAGCCAGGAGAAGGCTATATAAGCCCTGATGTGAGGCTTTGTTTTGGGGGCTCACTTTGAGAAGTGTTCTGTGATTTGATGAAAGTCTGGGAAGCCGTTGTCCAGGCCCCCCCCCCCGGCTTTGAAAAACCCAGATGTTTAAGGCCAGATGTTGACTGGGTATGGATGTAATGGTTGGACAGTTTGGAAATCTGTCTACTTGATCTGTTTCTGTCTTGATAATTCTGCCTGTATGCTTTGAAGTTCGGGGTGCTGACCTTTTTCCCCTGAACAAGGTAAACGATATATGTCTGACTGATTAAAGTAAGCTTGTTAACCCATTTTGAGTTGCTTTCCTTTAACAAAGCAGATCCAAGAACCTGTGAGCAGCCACCTGGGGACGCTTCGGGTGCTTGCTGCTACAAAATGGCGTGACGAACAGGATCTGCAGAGTAAAAGGAAATTATGGGGACTGGGATAATTGTTTGTTTCCCAGTTGTGGTAGCTGTGACTCTGTGGAGCCGTGGAGCAGGAGAGAAGAACAGCCTGCATGCAGACTTCACTGAGCTGAGAGCAGGAATGGTGAGCTGCCTGCATCGGGACCTGGGCAGAAGCCAGGAGCAGCTGCCGCCTGCGGGAGGAGAAGGAGCCCAGGAGTTCGGAATTCAGCCACCGGAAAAGATAAGAACTGAGCAGCAAAGCAGGGGCACTGAATGTGTTTCCTGGCTGCATCCCACAGTTTGGGATTGTAGCAGCAAGCACCCCAAGTGTCCTCAGGGTTTGCAGCTACCACAGGTTCTTGGATCTGCTTTGTTCAAGGAAAGCAACTCAAAATGGGTTAACAAGCTTACTTTAATCAGTCAGACCATATATCGTTTACCTTGTTCAGGGGAAAAAGGTCAGCACCCCGAACTTCAAAGTATACAGGCAGAATTATCAAGACAGAAACAGATCAAGTAGACAGATTTCCAAACTATCCAACCATTACATCCATACCCAGTCAACATCTGGGTTTCCACATCTGGGTTTTTCAAAGCCGGGGGACTCTCAACAATGGCTTACCAGAATTCAGATCAAATCACAGAACACTTCTCAAAGTGAGCCCACAAAACAAAGCTACACATCAGGGCTTATATAGCCTTCTCCTGGCTCAGAGAATGTAACAACCTTATTGACCCACTGGCCAATCAAAAAGTATCTACTGAAAAACAAGTCTCCCTCCCAGGCTTCTGGTGCACTTTAGCCTAGGGGCAGGGAAGATCTTCCAAATTTGCATTCCCATTACATTCGGCCCCAAGATCTTTCATTCCCATAGCATAGACAATTTACTTTTGAATCAGCACTAAACATCTCTTAGGTCACATTTTCAAGGTACAGAACTAAAGTTACCAAAGTGGCCACTGGGCCTTAAACAAACACAAAGTACATAGCATTATTACCTCAATTCAAAACAAGAGTTCAAATAAAGTTCTGGGGGGGGGAGGGGTATCCTTCCCCTCACACAGCTCCAGCCCCTGCCTCCAAGCACAGAGAGGGGGCTGGGCAACAAAACCAACAAGGTGGGGTCCCTGGGGATCCAAGGCACTTCATCCCACCCACCATAGTCACAAGTCCATCCTCCCCCTGGGTCCCAAACTGAGGGATACAGCCAGGAAACACACTCAGTGCCCCTGCTTTGCTGCTCAGTTCTTATCTTTTCCTGTGGCTGAATTCCGAACTCCTGGGCTCCTTCTCCTCTCGCAGGTGGCAGCCGCTCCTGGCTTCTGCCCAGGTCCCGATGCAGGCAGCTCACCATTCCTGCTCTCAGCTCAGCGAAGTCTGCATGCAGGCCATTCTTCTCTCCTGGTCCATGGCTCCACAGAGTCACAGCTACCACAACTGGGAAACAAACAATTATCCCAGCCCCCATACTTTCCTTTTACTCTGCAGATCCTGTTCGTGATGCCATTTTGTAGCAGCAAGCACCCCAAGTGTCCTCAGGGTTTGCAGCTACCACAGGTTCTTGGATCTGCTTTGTTCAAGAAAAGCAACTCAAAATGGGTTAACAAGCTTACTTTAATCAGTCAGACCATATATCCTTTACCTTGTTCAGGGGAAAAAGGTCAGCACCCCGAACTTCAAAGCATACAGGCAGAATTATCAAGACAGAAACAGATCAAGTAGACAGATTTCCAAACTGTCCAACCATTACATCCATACCCAGTCAACATCTGGGTTTCCACATCTGGGTTTTTCAAAGCCGGGGGACTCTCAACAATGGCTTACCAGAATTCAGATTAAATCACAGAACACTTCTCAAAGTGAGTCCCAAAACAAAGCTACACATCAGGGCTTATATAGCCTTCCCCTGGCTCAGAGAATGTAACAACCTTATTGACCCACTGGCCAATCAAAAAGTATCTACTGAAAAACAAGCCTCCCTCCCCAGGCTTCTGGTGCACTTTAGCCTAGGGGCAGGGAAGATCTTCCAAATTTGCATTCCCATTACAGGGATCCAGGGGAAGGATGGACTTGTGACTATGGTGGGTGGGATGAAGTGCCTTGGATCCCCAGGGACCCCACCTTGTTGGTTTTGTTGCCCAGCCCCCTCTCTGTGCTTGGAGGCAGGGGCTGGAGCTGTGTGAGGGGAAGGATACCCCTCCCCCCCCCAGAACTTTATTTGAACTCTTGTTTTGAATTGAAGTTATAATGCAATGTACTTTGTGTTTGTTTAAGGCCCAGTGGCCACTTTGGTTACTTTAGTTCTGTACCTTGAAAATGTGACCTAAGAGATGTTTAGTGCTGATTCAAAAGTAAATTGTCTATGCTATGGGCATGAAAGATCTTGGGGCCGAATGTAATGGGAATGCAAATTTGGAAGATGTTCCCTGCCCCTGGGCTAAAGTGCACCTGAAGCCTGGGGTGGGAGGCTTGTTTTTCAGTAAATACTTTTTGATTGGCCAGTGGGTCCAAAAGGTTGTTACATTCTCTGAGCCAGGAGAAGGCTATATAAGCCCTGGTGTGAGGCTTTGTTTTGGGGGCTCACTTTGAGAAGTGTTCTGTGATTTGATGAAAGTCTGGGAAGCCGTTGTCCAGGGCCCCCCCAGCTTTGAAAAACCCAGATGTTGAAAGCCAGATGTTGACTGGGTATGGATGTAATGGTTGGACAGTTTGGAAATCTGTCTACTTGATCTGTTTCTGTCTTGATAATTCTGCCTGTATACTTTGAAGTTCGGGGTGCTGACCTTTTCCCCTGAACAAGGTAAATGATATATGTCTGACTGATTAAAGTAAGCTTGTTAACCCATTTTGAGTTGCTTTCCTTTAACAAAGCAGATCCAAAAACCTGTGAGCATCCACCCTGGGGATGCTTGGGGTGCTTCCTGCTACACTTTCCCATCTCTATGCCTTTGAACTGGTCATTCTTGCTGTTCTTACCTGGAATATACTTCCTCCTAACCTCCACTTAATAAAGTTCTTCTTTTCCCTTCAAGGCACAGCTTAAATAACAGCTTCTGCATGAAGCTTTTCTTGATCTCCTCCTCCCAAACCACCTTGTATTTAACTATTTGGTATTTATTTGCATTGATTTTCTTTCTATTTATTCTGAATATTCTTATGTAGTGTGTATACCCCAATTTCAAAACTTGTTTTGTATACCTTGTCCCACAGGATTCTAGAGTATTCTCTAGAGGATTCTAGAGAAGTATGATGGGTTTGTGAGTATCTTTTCTGTCTACTGTCATTTTCTACACTTCCACCATCTTTGTTTCCTCCACTTGTTAGGGAGCCAGTAACAAGCATCCAAATTACATTTATCCACTTGTAATGGCAGCCACACTGGCATACCCAGGATGGCTGCTAGATCTGCTTTACTAGGAAGGATAGCTGTTCAAGGGGTCAAAATCTTTTTTTAATTACATTCACCAGTTTAGGGGAAAAGTCAGCACCCTGAACTTCAGAGAAAATACAAGCAGAGAAATAGACAGTGTTTCTAACTGTCTGAGAAATTATCACAGATCAATAGACAGATCCAACTGTCTGACCAAGGAAACACATACATAGTTACCAAGGAGAGAAGCACCAACATCTGGGATTTTCATAGCAAGGGTGCTCCTTAACAGCTATCTAGAGTCTCATCTGGTCAAATCACAAGAATACTCATCCAATGAGTAAGCCCCAAAGCAAAATATAAACTCAGAGTATATATATACCTTCTCAGAGTCAGAAGGCATCATAATCCTCATGACTCAGTGCCAAATTATAAATTAGCAAAAGGTGTGAAAGCCTCCTCTAAGCAAGCTTCCCTTAATGGGATCCACCTGAGGCCTATTAATGGATGGGGAAGATCTTATATCGAATTAATAGTACACCACTTAACATCCCTTGGCTTTTACAAAAGGATAATTACCTCAAAGCTATAGCAAGAACAAACATACATTTTCCCTTTCAGTCCCCTAAGAGACACACTCTTGTCTATACTGAATCAGTCTTCATGGCAGTAGATACAAAAATTAGCTCAGATCCTACATAGCATTCATCCCACCAAGTTCATGTCCAGATGCAGCATGACCAATGACTTGATGAGCCACATCTGAATTGCCACTGGGTTTGGGGACTGAAGGTTACTCTAAAAGGTCACTAGTTACTCCTCGGGGCACTGATACTTCACTGGCTGTGAAACTAGTACTCTGGAATGATGGGGTGCCCAAGAAGTTCTACTTTCTTCAGACCTTGGGACACTGATGCTGATTTGACTGCATTTAAAGTCTAAAACTAAAGGATGTTCATAAGAGCTCTCTAGATCCTTCAAAGTCATAAAGTTGTAGGCTCCAGGCCTTTTGGTAGTCACTAAGCTCCTCCAAAAGCACTGAGGAAAAATGCTCATAGCTAAAGCTGCAAAGACTTTTTGAATGTCTCTCAAAGCAGCCAAGGAGTCTCCATTTCAACACATGGTTGGTCAACCTGAACCAGTTAACTAATGTCTATTCACGATCCATAGTATATCTCTCCAAGGCATTTTCCTTACACATTCTTACAATTCTCATAGAAACAGCTCCCTTGTGACCTCCATGTAGAGAGATGCCATTCTTTCAGGACTGTTCTCCATATGGGGAGATAGCGTTTTCTCCCTAGCATCCTCTACAATTCTCTACATGGATACATCATTTGCTGCACTCTAAGAATGTACTGTCCACTCTCCCCCCGACTCTTACATACTAATATAAGTATTTGTTGCAACCCCTGTTAAAAAGTAAGCTCCTTAGGCTAGGTGGTGCAGTGAATAGAGCACTTGGCCCTGGAGTCAGGAGAACCTGAGTTCAAATATGGCCTCAGACACTTAACACTTACTAGCCATGTGACATTGGGCAAGTCACTTAACCCCAATTGCCTCTCTAGAAAAAAAAAAAGAAAGTAAGCTCTTTTTGAGTAAAGAATGTCTGGCCTGTGTTGTTACTATTTCTATTTCAGTAGCGATGGACTCTTTGTAACTCTTTAGTTTTTTTTTTTTCCGCAAAGATACTACAATCGTTCACCATTTCCTCCTCCAGATCATTTTACAGATGAGGACACTGAAGCAAACAGGGTTAAGTGACTTTCATGAGGGTCACACAACTAGGAAGTGTCTGGGGTTATATTTGAACTCAGGTCTTTGTTACTCTAGGTCCTATATTTTATTCACTACAACACCTAATTGCCCATAATCAGTAGTTAACCAGTGCTCCTTGATTAATCAATAATGCTGCTGGATTTGCATCAAGTTATCTAAACTGGTTGCTCTGTGGCAAGAGTGACTTGCAGGGACTAGTTGGGGCTAGAGGATTGAGGATCCAAGTTATGGCCATGGGACAGTCTCATTTGATGGCTGGCCTCTCTCCCTCATTTTATAGAGAGATTATGGTTGAAACAGAAAGAGCCTTGAGGTCTTCGTGACAAAGCTATGACCCTTCCACTTGCTTACTATGTGTCCTCTGATAAGTCATATCCCTGTCCAGAGTCTAAGTTTCCTAAACTATGAGAATGGGAATGAGGAAAGATATGTATGCCCCTTCCCTCACAGAGTTATTATATGCATCAAATAATATGTTTAAAACAGCTTTGTGTTATGCAGATATAAAATGTCACCATAATTACCCTCCATAGAAAGTGCAGTGGTCATGCTACAGTGTGAGCCTGGGAAGGAGGATTTCAGATTTCAACACTGTTACCTATTTGGGCAAATTACTTAGCCTCTCTAATCTGTATATGATGTCTCTGTGGTGAGGGGAGAAGATGTCACTCCATATGCCATCCCATTTTATCCCCTGCCTGGTCTCTAGTCTCCTGCCAAAGGAAGAGAAATGTCATTTCATTGTGCCTGGCTTCCAGCCTCCCTCAGGAAGAGGAGAAGTATCATTCCATCAGGAAGCAGTCTCCAGTCTCTGGAGTAAAGGAAGAACGTGCCTTTCTATTGAGCCAAATCTGCCTATTACTAAAAGAGGGGAAATATTATTTCATTGAGCACCAGGCTCCTCCTTTCCAAAAAAGAGGAGAGGCCTTTCCATTAAGTGTCCAATCTGGTCTTATGCCTTGGGGTAAGTGGAGTAACACCATTTCTTCAGCTCTATATTCTTGTCCCCTAGCCAGACCTGCTCTGAGAAGACTCCAGCCTGAGGCCAAATCCCTGTGAACAATGAAAATCCACCTAAACTCATTTCCTCAATGATTGAGACCCACCCCCATTCTAGTCCAAGAGTCCCCATCCCAATGATGCTGAATCTCCTACAATAATCATTCAAACCTCATGCCCCTTCCCATCAATCCAATCCCTTAATGTCCCACTCTAGGTGGCACAATAAATAGAGCACCAGGCCTGGCGTCAGGAAGACCTGAGCTCAAATCTAGCCACAGGAACTTAGTAGCTGTGTGACCCTGGGCAAGTCACGTAACTCTGTTTGCCTCAGTTTTCTCATCTACAAAAATGAGCTGGAGAAGGAAATGGCAAACTACTCCAATATCTTTGCCAAGAAAACCCCAAATGGAGTCACAAAGAATCAGATACAACCTAAAAATAACTGAACAACAACACAGCACTTAACACAATGCCTGCCACATTGGTCCTGAATAAATATTATTAATTGACAATTAAAATAAAAGTTTATAAGGAGCGGGACCAGGCCTTTTATGGAGGCAGAAAGGTGATTCAGTGGACACTCACTAGACCTGGAGTCAGGCAAACCTAAGTTCAAATCCAGCCTCAGACACTCACTAGCTGTGTGACCCTGGGCAAGTCACTTAACTTCTATTTCCCTTAATGTGCTGGAGAAGAAAATGGCAAACCACTTCAGTTTCTTTGCCAAGAAAATCCCATACAGGGTCATGAAGCTGTCAGACACAATTGAACAGTAACAACAACAAAGCTACCCACTCATTCTATTGTGCTTTCTTGAATGCCTGCTCCATGGACATCAACTTTGTCTTTATCTTAAATCTTTTTCTTTTCCTTTCCTTCTACCTTCTGCTCTCATTGAAGCCTGGTTTCCTCCTGATCACACAGCCTCTCAGGTGTCTCTTTCCAGCACTGAGTGCGCTTTCATTCATTCCCCCTGAATCAGTGGTCAACGTGGGGAAGTTGGAATATTCTCGGCTGTCCATTGCTACTTCCAGGCTCTCTCTCTCTATTTCTATCACTCAGTAGCTTCTCCTTTGAGGTACTCAGTCCATATCTACCACCAATTAATATTCTTATAGCTATCATCTGCCGACCTCCAGGATAGTCCCCTTCTTTCCCCAATGAGCTCAGCACCTGGCTCTCAGGTTTTTTCCCCCTCCACAACAACTGCCCTCATACTAGGAGATTTCAAATATACGTTGATACTATATTCAACATATAGGTTGACACACCTTACCTTCACAGTCCCTCAACTTACTTCTTTCACATGACCTACTCCTCCTCCCCACCTCAGAAACACATAAAGGTAGTCACACCTTTGATTTTGCCATCACTCACACCTGTACCACCTCCATGTTCATGGACTCTGAAATTATCTTACCCAATCACAATCTATTGTCCTCCCTCTGCCTTGCAACAGCAAACCCTTTTTTCCTTCCACACCATGACCAGGATTCTATCCCTTGACTCCTAATTTCTTTACTGGCCATCATTGTTGTGCTAACTACATTCTTCTTCCTTCCCCATCTTGACTCCATTCTTTGGTGAATCAGTTAAATGCCAGACTTTCCTTTTCTGAAATTTCTTGCCTTCTTACCCTATTACTGATCTTGCCCTGCCAAACCTCAGTGTTAGATTATTCCCACCAGTGGCAACCTCCATACACTGATGAATGAAGCTAGAGAATATCATAAAACCATGATGATAATATTCATTACAAACTTACACTGCACATCCTCAATTAAACCTTCACTTCTGCAAGGTATATATCTCCTTAATTAACTTGTTATCCCTCTCAGTACTGAGATTCCTCCAAATCTTTTCATCCTTCCTCACATCTCCCATGGCTTTCCCCTGTCCCCTCACCCATTTAGCTGAGAAATTTGTCTCCTATTTTACTGTGAAAACAAAACAAAACAAAACTGAGGTCATTCCCCAAGAGCTCCCTCTTCTCTCCTTTTCATCACACATCATCCAGATGCTTTCTTCCATCTCCTTCTTCCATTCAACCAAAATTGTTCTCTCCAAAGTTACTAACAAGCTCTTAATTTTGAAAACCAAATGACCTTTGTCAATCTTCATCCTTTGTGACCTTTCTGTAGCCTTTGACACTCTCAAATATGATATTCTCTAGGTTTTTGTGACACTACTTCTCCATCCTGATTCTCCTCTTATTTATTTGACCACATACCAGTCTCCTTTACTGGATCTTCAACTAGATCCCATGGGGCTTTGTCCTAGGCCATCCTCTTCCCCACTCCCTTCCCCCCCAAACTATTTCACTTGATGATCTTATCAGCTTGAATGGATTCAATTGCCATATCTATATGATGGGGGGTACAGGCTCTGGGAAACCCCTTGAACTCTGATCAAAATCTTCCCACTTGATGAGGCATTTGCCTGAGGCCAAAAGCCTTTAATTATAGCTAGGCCCAAATCTTTGTTACCCTTAAACTAGTCTAGCCCTCCATTGTCAGTCATCTCCAGGTAGCCTTCAGCTATTTCCCACCCTTAATTTCATTGCTACAGTCTAACCTCAGTCCCCTCAAGATCCTCCTTAGACTCCTCCTCAAGACCCTTCCCAAACCCCTCCTAGACCTCCCCTAAATCCTCCCACACTCTTTTTATATTTAAGATCCATCTTGCTTCCATGATGGAGCTGAATGTAATCTAGGGCAGACTCACTCTGTGTCAGATTATTCTGCCTGGCTTGTCCAATGCAAGTGTCATAGATATTTAGGCTCCTTAAGAGTCTACCCACTATGGTGAATCTTTAATAAACTTTGCTTTACTTTGGCTGAGAGAAGACTTGAGTAGAATTCATTTGGCAGGACCCAACATGTTAATATTTTGGGTTCTTGAGTATCCCTAACCCTTAAACCTCAATATATGCTAATTCTCAAGTCTACTTATCCAGTCCTTACATTTCTGCTGCTCTCTAGTCTCAAATCTCTAACTACCTATTGGATATCTCAAGATGTCACTTAGAGGGGCAGCCAGGTGGTTTAGCAAGTAAGAGCACTGGCTCCAGTGTTGGGATGACCTGGGGATCAAATCCGGGCTCAGATACTTAGCACCACACTCAGAAATAACTGGCCCTGTAACCTTGAGCAAGTTACTTAACCCTGATTGCTTTAAAAAAAAAAGATGTCACTTAGATATCTTAAACTCAACACATCAAAAGCTGAACTCAGTATCTTTCTCCCAAACTGTCCCCTCTTCTAAACTCCTCTATTACTGTTGAGAGTACCACTACCTTCTCTGTCCCCCAGGCTCATTGTAGCAGCAAGCACCCTAGCATCCCAAGAGTGGCTGCCAACACAGGTTCTTAGATCTGCTTTTCTAAAGGAAAGCAACTCAAAATGGTTTAACAATCTTTCTTTAATCAAACATATGTCATTTACCTAATTCAGGGGAAAAAAGGTCAGCACCCTGAACTACAGAGAATACAAACAAGTTACAAGCAGAATTTACAGGCAGAGAAACAGATCAGCAGACCAGCTTCCAGCTGTCTGATCATTACATCCATACCTAGTTAGTTACCAGAGAGGGAAGCACCAACATCTGGGTTCTCAAAGGGGGGGGGGGGGGCTGCCCAGAATCTCCTCTGGTCAAATCACATAACTCTTCTAAAAATCAGCCACAAAACCTCACATTGATGAGATATGGGCTCTGGGAGCCCCCTAGAGTTCTCCTTGACTCCTTAAGGTACAGGCCCTGGGAACCCCACCTCCCTTGAACTCTGATTAAATCATCTCATTTGATGATGCATTTGCATGAGGCAATAAGCCTTACATTGTGGGCCCAAACCTCTGTTTGGCATTCTTCTGTTACTAGGCTTCCCACCCTTGAGCCTATTAAAATATCAATCCACCTTTACACTAGCCTAGCCCACAATTGTCTGTAGTCTTCAGGTAGCCTCCAGCAACTTCCCACCCTTAATAACTCATTGACCTCATTAACTCCTCCTGAAGACCCTCCTCAAACTCCTCCCCTAGACCACCCCTAGATTCCTCCCACAACCTTTCTGTATATAAGACCCCAGCTTGTCTCCATTTGTGTGAGAGGGCCATAGAATGACCTAACACAGACTTATTCTGTGTCTAATGCAAGCGAACTTTTAATAAACTTTACTTTTCTTTGGCTGAGAGAAGACTTGAGTCGAATTCATTTGGGAGGACCTGGTTTGTTGTTATTTTGGGTTCTCCAGAGCAACCCTAACCCTCTTTATGGGTAATCTCTTCAATATCAGGGTATATATAGCCTTTTCCTGGCTCAGAAAATGTCACAGCCCTCTTGACCCACTGTCCAATCAAAAAGCAACAAGGTGTGAGCATTCCTAAAACCTATTGATTTTACCTTCATAACATCTCTCTTATGCCCTGCCCCCCTTCTGATACTGCTGCCACTCGTACAGACCCTTGTTATCTCCTGCCTGGACTACCAGAATAACCTGCTGGTTGATCTCTCTCCACTAAAGTCCATCCATCCCTCAGCCATCAAAATAATCTTCCTAAGGGGCGGCCAGGTGGCTCAGCGAGTAAGAGCACCGGCTCCAGTGTTGGGACGACCTGGAGATCGAATCCCAGGCTCAGACATTCAGTATCACACCCAGAAATAACTGGCCGTGTAACCTTGAGCAAATTACTTAACCCTGATTGCTTAATAAAAAAAAATATTCCTAAATCCCATGACTAACCTTCCTCCCAATAAAATCCAGTGGTTCCCTATCACATCTAAGATCAAATATAAATCTCCTCTTTGATGTACAAAGTGTTTAATAACTTTCCCCTCACCTTTCCAATTTTTTATCCCATTAAAGAGGTCACCCATAAAGAGGGTTAGGGTTACCCCTAAATAACACCCCAAAATAACAACAAACCAGGTCCTCCCAAATGAATTCGACTAGAGTCTTCTTTCAGCCAAAGAAAAATAAAGTTTATTAAAACTTTGCTTGCATTAGACACTGAGTAAGTCTGTGCTAGGTCATTGTATGGCACTCTCACTATTCTTTGGAGCTCTCACAAACATGGAGACAAATGGGGTCTTATATACAGAAGGTTGTGGGAGGAATCTAGGGGTGGTCTAGAGGAGGAGTTTGGGGAGGCTCTTCAGGAGGAGTAGGAGGGATTAATAAGGTCAATGAGTGATTAAGGGTGGGAAGTTGCTGGAGGCTACCTAGAGACTACAGACAATGGTGTGTTAGAACAGTTCAGGGGTATATTGATATTTTGATAGGCTCAAGGGTAGGAAGTCTAGTAACAGAGGCTTGGGCTCATCCACAATGCAGGGCTTATTGCCTCAAGCAAATGCCTCATCAAATGGGATAATTTAATCAGAGTTCAAGTGGGGTTCCCAGAGCCTGTACCTTAAGGACTGAAGGAGAGCTCGAGGGGGCTCCCAGAACCCTTACCTCATCATTCCCTCCTCAAACAAATGGGACCCAAATTCCTTTGGGGTAAAGGGTGAAGGTCTCAGCTTCTGAAAGTGCTTCCTGCTGGCAAGGGGCATAGAGTTGTCCCTGCCTCTCTGGGTCCTGTTCAAGGGGGTCAGACTTCACATTCAAGGGGTAAGACTCCGGAATGTGGATGATGCCAGGTCCAGTGGGCTGGAGAACTTGGATTCAGTTGGAGATTTGCATAGCCTTAGTGGTCAATTAGAGGTTAATGGCTTGAACCCTGGAGGAGACAAACTTGGCAAAGAGGTTAAGCAAACAAAGACCAAAGAGGCAACACAAAAAAAAATAAAGAAAAGACAATTTCCCTGGTGGGAATTAAAAAGATGACTGTGGCAAAGCCAAAACTCTGTCAGATATCCCTTTCTTTTCTAAATTGCTCCATGGACATTTACCACATGGAAAGCAATAGCAATCACATAATCTAATAGTTTTCGAAAACAGGCAGTTTTCAAAAACAACTCCCAAAGCCTGTTCTCTCCTTCCATCATCATAGAGAGTAAAAGATTTCTTCTAGATTGGGTAAAGCTGGAGTGGTGGTCAATTTAATTTTCAAATTCTCAAAGGTTTTCACCTGGTCTTCTGGGCCTTGAGTAGCAATTAATGATTGCAGTTCCTCCTAGGCCTTGGGCTTAATTGGATATAAACCACTCTGGAGGAGCACTTTAGGATCTAGGAGTCAAATAAATTCTGGCTTGGCAGAAGTAGCTCACCCAGGAATTTCCTGATCCCAAACAATTGACTCAACTATCTCCCTGAAGGAACATAGGGAGATCTGGGAGGCTTAACTAGAGAACACTGGCTTCCCAATTTCACCAACAGGTCCCTTCCCAACAAGTGGACAGGATAAAAGGGGAGCATAAGAAGAAGTGTTCAAACAACAGATCCTCAAGTAGGCAGTTGACTTCGTATGTCTGGAGACATCCCATACTTTCCCCTTCCATGCCTCTGACCTGACTGGTAAAAGGGAGGGTAGAACCAATTGGTTAAAACAGAGAATTTAGCCATAGGTTCAAGGGTGGGAATTCTAGTCTCTAATAACAGAGGAATGCCAAACAGAGGTTTGGGCCCACAATGTAAGGCTTATTACCTCATGCAAATGCCTTATCAAACGAGATGATTTAATCAGAGTTCAAGGTGGGGGGGAGGGGGTTCCCAGAGCCTGTACCTCAATGACTCAAGGAGAGCTCTAGGGGGCTCTCAGTGCCCATACCTCATCAGCACTGCCTCCAAAAAGGACTCTTTGCTCCAATGGCACTAGCTTCCTTGTATTCCTTGAACAAGATACCCCATCTCCTGACTCCAGGCATTTTTATTAGTGTTATAAGAATGTAAATTTTTAAGATCTTCTCTGCCCCTAGGTTAAGTGCACCTGGAGCCTGTGGTAGGAGGCTTGTTTTTCAGGAGATACTTTGTGATTGGGCAGTGGGTCGAGAGGGTTGTTACATTCTCTGAGTCTGGAGAAGCCTATATAAACCTTGATGTAAGGCTTTGTTTTGGGGCTCACTTTGAGAAGTGTTGTGTGATTTGACCAGACGAGACTCTGGGCAGCCATTGAGAGCCCCCCAGCTTTGAAAAACTCAGATGTTGATGCTTCCCTCTCTGGTAACTGACTGGGTATAGATGTAATGGTTGGACAGTTGGAGGACTGTCTGCTTGATATGTTTTTCTGTTTTCTTGTAACTTCTGTCTGTATACTCTGAAGTTTGGGGTACTGACTTTTTTCCCTGAACAAAGTAAATGATATATTTGATTGATTAAAAAGATTGTTAACCCATTTTGAGTTGCTTTCCTTTAGAAAAGCAGATCTAAGAACCTGTGTTGGCAGCCACCCTGGGGATGCTGGGGTGCTTGCTGCTGCAATTAGCTATCTCCCATACTTGTAATACTCTCCCCCCTCCTCATCCCTGCCTCCTGACTTCCCTGGCTTCCTTCAAACCCTAGATAAAATCTCACCTTCTACAGAAAAGTTTATTTTTTTCTTCTGACTCCCTTAATGCTAATGCCCTACTTCTTTAAATCATTTCCTATTTTTCCTGTATATAGATTTTACTCTGTTTTTTTTCACTTGTCTCCTCCATTAGATTGTAAACTCTTTACAGGCAAGGACAGTTTTTTTCCCCTCCTTTGACATCATCTGTGCTTAGCACAGGACCTGGTATATAGTAGTCTCTTTTTTTGTTTGTTTGTTTTTTGCTTTTTTGGAGGGGGAAGGTAGGGCAATTGGTGTTAAATGAGTTGCCCAAGGTCACATGGCTAGTTTTGTGTGTAAGTGTCTGAGGCTAGATTTGAACTCATGTCCTCCTGACTCCAGGGCCAGTGCTCTATTCACTGTGCCACAAAAAGAAAATTGGGAGGAGGAAGTGGTCAATGCCCACCTCATGTCAATCATAACCCACCTCAAACAAAAATGATAACTTATTTGTTTAGAAATGTTTTGGACTTAGCTTTTCTTTGTTCTAGAGAGTTATAAAATTGAATTAATAATTCTCTTATTTATAGTTCTGAACTCCTAGTCAGGAAAACTGTGTGTGTGTGTGTGTGTGTGTGTGTGTGTGTGTGTGTGTATGGATGAATATGTGTGTGTACATATCATATGTGTATTATATAGTTATATAACCATATATGTATAGTTAACCTATTTCTATCAGCTGCATTTGAATAATGAAGCACCTTTTTCAGTAATTCAATGGTTAACCATATTTATCTTAACGAAACCAGCTTTCAAGATAAAATGAATGAGAAGGTAAATAAACTTCAGTAAAACCAAGCTAAGTTTTGGGAGCAGATCTCTCCAGAAAAGGGAAAGGCCAAGGACGAGGAATGGGGAGTGAATGAAGCGTCGAGTCTCAGCTCTTACCCTCTGGGTGAGCTCAGCAATGCCCGGAGCTGCCTGGGCATACCTCATGGTCCCATGGGCTGCATTAGTGAACTCATTACTCTTGTTCCTCTTCTCTTTCCCTGGTAATGAGTCTTTGTTATCTTCTCTTCAGGTTACCTCTTCTAATGCTTGTCAGGGCTGTGCTCCCAAGGTGCCTCCTCCTCCTCCTCTTTCTCCTCTTCCTCCTCCTCCTCTGCTTGTCTCACGCTTACTTTTCTCTGCGCACACTCCTTTTCTGTGCATTCTATCTTTCTTCTCTCTTAGGACAGAACAGCTAGCTTCTCAGTCAAGGTTAGGTCTTAGACAGTCATGAAGTTAGGGTAATTTCCCAGCGGATCAAGGAGAGGAATGTTGGGCATCTCCTACCCACACTCAGGCATTTGACTCTGATATCTTCCTCCATAGGGCAGCTAGGTGGCATAGCAGATAGAGTGCTGGGACAGGTGACCAGAAGACCTGAGTTCAAATTTAACCTCAAATATTTGACCCTGGGCAAGTCATTTAGCCCTGTTTGCTTTAGTTTTCTCACCTGTAAAAGCCAGATAAGGAAATAGCAAAGAACTCTGTATTTCTGCCAAGAAAACTCCAAATGGGATCCTGAAGAATCAGACATGATGAAAACAACTAAACAACAACAAAAATCTTTGCCATATCAACTTTATGTGTTCCTCAACACCTATGATAATGTTCTGCATAAATAAGCATTTAATAAAAATCAAGCCAATGAATGGCCTCAGGAATGACCGATCAGTAATCATTAAGGGAACTTTCTCTTTAGAAATATTCCTATAAATTTTCTCATAGCTAAAAGCAGGATCAAATCAATCATTTTATCCCATAAACACAGTGTTCTGATCAACCTAAGGGGTACAGGGAAGGAACAGCAGAGATTGATTGAACATGGTTTGGGGGGCATGTGTGCGTCTAGTTAGCTTTCTGCTGATCTCTTTACCTTACCTCCTCATTGCTACAAAAATCAGCTAACTACAGGATGTACAGGTGCTTGTGGATTTCTGGGATATTAAATTTAGCCCAAACTTCTTTCATTTTGGTATGGTATGGTAGAAAATGTCATGGATTTGGAGATAGGACACTTGAGAGTTTCGCCTTTGCCACTAAATCACTTTGTGACTTTGGGCCAATTATGTCCCTTCTCTGGGTCTGCCTTTAGGTCCCTTCAAACTCAAAGATTCTGAGTTCAAAGTGTTATTTGGGCATTGTAATGTTTAGGGAAAATAAAAGACCAAAACTAAAAAATGAAAATATGTCACTTTAATAGATAAATGTCAACTGGGAATCTCAGAGGCCCTCAAAATAAATTATTGACTAACTAGAGACTTTGAAACTCATTTAGACAAAGACTCAGACATTGGTGAGGTTGAAAGGGGAATGAGGAGCCCTTTGTTCCCTTTCCTTAATTTAATTTCTCTTGTCTGCCTCACCTTGCCTCATTCATTCCTTCATTGAGAATTTATATGGCACCCACTATGTGACCATCACTGTGTGATTCAGTACTACAGTGTAACAGGAAGCCATTTTAAGATCTTACAGACTGATTTCCCCTATTCAATCACCTGGGCAAATATGAAAGTCCAGCAGCTCACATTTAATTACTAAGCAATGGTTTCATAAATGATTTTTGTGATATGAACCTTTAGATGATTTTTTAAAGCCAATGTAAATTAAAAATGTGATCCTACTCCAAAAAAAGCATACCACAATAGAATATACAAAAAAGATAAATTAGCAAATGAAAATTCATATTACAATAGGATTATTTGCTTTATTAAAGGAAAAACTACCCTATTTCTATAACTTACTATTTCTCCTGTCTATCTACACTGTGATTCAGTAAACAATTGTTCACAAGTTTTTAAGAATACCTGTACATCTATATTTGATTTTATCTATAGAATATTTGATTCTGTCTTCAAAACCACTCTGAATAGTATAATGTACTCATTTCTGGACCCCATAACATAATTTAGAGGGGTCATAAATTACTTCTGTAAGGGATCAGGGACTGTTCCCACTAAAGTTGTTTACAGGGATGAGGTATTTTGTAGTGGGTAGAGATGAAATAAATGAAATACTATTGGTTAAGAACCTCAGCTGAACTCAATACATGTTAACTGGTCGCTCTTCACCTCATTCTCCCCAACCCAACTTTTGACTTGTCTCCCTCAAAACTCCAGAGTGACAAGAATTCAAGTTGTTCCCAGAAAGCTGGTAGGAGAAACAGATAGAATGGGTTCAACATTGAACATGCAACATACTAAGTGTCTTCAAGTTTATGAAAGCTTTCCATGAGACATAACACAAGTTTCAGATTTAGAGCTATAAGGGATTTCAGAAGCCCTTTAGTCTGCTCCCCATCCCTCATTTTGGAGGTGAGGAACCTGAGATGCAGATTAAGTGACTTGCTCAAAGTTATATAGGTAGTAAGTCCTAGAGGCAAGATTTGATAACTTGGGTCCTCTGATATATCAGTTCTCTAATTACACCAAGCTGCTTCTTTTTGCCTATCACCATAAATGACCAAGCAAAAGAAAAGGCTTGGATGATCAGCCAGAAGATGTAAGATAAGACTTAAGGAAAAACTTCTAGATGGTCAGATGGAAGTAGACATCTAGACGGGGTAGAGGGCTATGAAATCTCTCTCCCTTATTATCTGATTCTTTTTTTTCTGACACTTACAATGGGAAGGTGGGCTAAGAGTACTGTCCATGAGGAGAAAGAAGCCAGAGCATAAAATGGGTACAGGGGGAGGACAAAGAGGAGACACTCGACATCTTTGGAAGGGAAATCACCCATCCTTCACACTAAATGGCAGTGAAGATCCCAGTCAATAAGTCTTCTATCTATAAGAACCTTTGAAAGTGTATATATTGCCTCAAAGCAAGGTCAGCAATGAAATGCTGCCATGGTATAGCGGAAAGAATCCAGGTTCAAGAGTTGGAAGATTTGGATTCTAGTCCTCGCTCAGCCTCTAAGCGGCTGTGTCAACCTAAGTCACATCACTTCCTTGGGCCTCTAGGTGAAATGAGGAGGGGTGTGGAGACTCAGGTTCGATGATATATTATAAACTAGTGGAATTCAGTAATAAGATCTAGAATTTATGTAGTGTTTTTAGGTTTGCAAAGTGTTTTACTTACATTATCTTAGATGTCATAGAAAGGAGTCCCAAATTAGAGTTAGATCAGTGTTAAACTGTTTTACTTGCTTGGTATTTGCATCTTCAGTGTTTAGCACAGTGCCTGGTCCTTAATAACTCCACTGTCTGTCTGTCTGCCTAGTGAGAAGGAGGATATATGCTGGAACCAGCAAAGGAGCAGATCCCAAAGACCCAGACTCTTATCCTATCAGCGATGTTTTATCATGATGATCTCCAGCTCTTTTGGAGGGACTGAAAGCAGACCCCATTACATCTGAGATAGTGAGACAAGCCTGGGGCTCTCAAAGAGGGAATTTCATGATGAAGAAGGAACTCCAAAGGGCTGCTTCCCTGAGCTGCTCAGAGCTTGAGAGTATTGTGCCAGTGTGCCTGAGGAGTGGGAAATCAAAGTTACTGGAAGCCCCGATTGTTTTGTCTATAGCTGAGCTCACTCTCCACTTTCAGCAGAAGGCCAGAGGAAAACAAGTTACACAGATGATGAAAAACGAAGCCATTTCACATGGGAAAAAAGACACCCCCCAAGGGAGTTATCAGTCTTAGCCCAACTCCCCAACTCCAAAATGACAGGGTGAAGGAGCTCACTTATTCATTCTCATGAACTGCTTGGAGGTCAGCGGATGACAGCAATCTGAGTTCCCAGTGTGGCTTTCCTAGCCACAAGACTCCCTCGTGAACTGTTTACACCCAGGGCCTTTTGCCATAAGATACAGAAAGTTGGGAACGGAAAGGTGGCTATTCCCCATCATCATATTTTGCACAGAAAGGATTTGGGAAATTGCCTTAGTTCTCCCCAATACATATCTCTATTCACATGTGAAGACCTCACAAGAAAAACAATTTCATTTACATTGTTTACTTCATGCAACATTGAGTTGGAACTTGTATTTGTCCATAAAAATCTCCCCAACCTTAGGATTTTAGGTCAGAAGTTATTAAATTTTGGGGGGGTTGTTTTTGGTTTGGATTTTTTAGGGGGTATCATATGTCTCTTAAGCAATATGGTGAAGTCTATGGACATCTTCTCTGAATATGTTTAAATGAGAAAACTAAATACATAAAACTACAAAGGAAATTAGTTATACTGAAATACAGTCATCAAAAAAAAAATATATATATATATGCATATGTATTTTAGAAACAAGTTTATAGAGCCCAAGGAAACCTCTTATATTGAAATAGAATTATCAAAATATATTTTTAAAATATGCTTACAAAGCCCAAGAAAACCTATTATATTAAAATATCGTTATCAAAATGTATTTTTAAAAAATAAGTTCTTAAGAACCCCTGCTTTAGGTGATAAAGAGTAAAAAAAAATAAAAAGCAATATTGTATCATCCCAGACTCTTGAACTTGGAAGAGCCTTCCATCCATTTCCAGAGCAAAAGTGGTCCCCCAGGCTCCATTTTGATCTCCATAAACTTCCTAAGGCCAGGAAGCATCTTAATACTAAAAAAAAAAAAAATATTTTTCTGACTCTTCTTTCTGATACAAAGAAGGACCCTCCCATTGATGGAAGACATAGCACCAAAGGGAGACTTCTGGGTGAAGAAGTTTCCATAAAATGAAGGCCATTGCCTGACCCTCTCTGTTTGCTAAAAGCAAAGGACTGGAGGATTACCACCCCCTCATGCCAAAGCCAGATGTTTATGGAATTCTCACATTTTGGCATTTTGGAAAGAAGAAGAGAGAAGCCTTCTTTCATGAAAACAACTGAGCCCAGTCCAGCAGCTTCGCCAAACAGGGCAGCTCTGGCTTTTTAGAGAACATGGAGTCCCCTCCAAGAACACACTCTCCTGAGGACCTTGACCCTATGGATTGTAGGAGACCCCTCCTCTTCCCCGAATGCTAGAGGGAGGTCAGAGACTGAGCTGGCCGCGATAAGTCAGAGATGACTCTTGATTCCCTGTGGTTCACCTCCCAGCGCCTCTCTTGGAAACAGTAACAGCTCTGTCACCACCCAGAACAAACCTGATCCCCACTTGTGTGAAGTCTTGGTGGGGGACATAATGCAAGAAAGCTTTCATATCTTTCAACAGATTTTCAAAGAAGAAAAGGACTCATTCTCACCTACCCAGCTGGGGCTCTGGGCAGGCAGATGGCCCTTCTGAAAGCCAAGGGCAATACAAACACCTCTCATAGACTAATTGCCCTGAGGGTTCAGGGTCTATACCTCCAAGCTGGGAGGTAGGAAGAAGAAGCAGGGAATGACAAACTGGAATGCTTAGCTCCTTTGAGGACCTAAGTAAAGCAGAATAATAGGCACTGTTCTGTAAAAAGTTAAAAAAAAGAGAGAGAGAGAAAATAGGCATCAGGAAGCAAGACAAAGAGACAGGGAAATAGCCTAAAGATCTGGGTTCCATTCTAGTCTTTGTTCTATCACCTGTTTGACTGGATCTGTAACCTTTCAGTGACTCAGTTTCATCATTTGTAAAGTAATGAGCTTGAATTAACTCATAGGGTCATGGATTCAGAACTGAAAGGGACCTTTAAGATAAAATTTGAGTCTATTTCACAGATGGGGAAACTAAAGCCCAGATAAGTGGAAATGATTTGCCCAAGGTCACACAGGTAGTAAGAGGTATAGTTGAAATTCAAATTCAGCTCTTCTAATTATTAATGCAGCATGTTCCTTCCAGCTCTAACACTCCATGTCCTAGGAAGTGTGTGTTGAGAGGGGAGGTGGGAGTGGATAGAAGAGGGGTGGAATACAGGAGAAGAGACACTCGGGAAGATACACACATGCCAAGCAAAGCAGAGAGGTTGACACTTCTGTCTACACAAGCCACATGAAAGAGTAGGGTGTGGAATCTCACACTTTCACCAGCTGTAAAGTCCATCAATAACAAAGAAAATTGAGCAGCTGCCCAATGAGCTAGAGTAGCAGAACCGATCTATACCCTCTACGCCAACAACAATAAAGGAAACCCTTTTCATTCCACATTAGCAAGGTGGGGGCTAACATATCAACAAATTTGCCTTGATTTCCATTGTCCCCCAAACTCTAGCATTGACCTTATCATGGACCTAAATATCTCATGCCAAGCCCCATGCACGAGCCTGGGCTTCCCTTTCTCCGTCTTGTCACCTTTGCTGATGGAATCTATAAATGGCCAGACTTCCCTGGGATTGGGGAGTTAATGGGTTGGAACATTACTGACTGATAGTGTTTGACATTACCCATTGGCCCATATGCCTAGAATGGGCTTCCTGGCAACTGGAGCTACCTCAGGATGGAACTTTGTAGGGTATCCAAAAGGTATCCCCAGACTTTTATACCTGCTAAAAGAAGGGTTGACCTTGGAGTGGCTAGGTGGTACAGTGAATAGAGCACTGGCCCTGGAGTCAGGAAGACCTGAGTTCAAATCCAGTCTCAGACACTTAACACAAAAACTAGCCATGTGACCTTGAGCAAGTCACTTAACCCCAATTACTCTCCATAAAGCAAAAAAAAAAAAAAGGATTGACCTCTTTCTCAGGTAACAATGTCACCTGCTTAGGGGAACATAGCAGGACAACTGCCTTACAAGGAGATGCAGAAAGAAAACAAATGCCATGGATGTTGGACTGTGAAAGAAAATTGAAAAATATTGGAAGAGGAGAGCCTAGAATCTCTCATAAAGCAGGAGAGAAACCTCCTCAGACAGAGAAGAATAAGTATGGGCCTTTCCTGAAGGCAAAAGGATAGATTACTGACAGCAAAGCAATAGATTAGATGGTCCCTTCTGATGCCTTGGGCATTGCCACTTGACCTCTGCCATTCTCTGATTAACTCTCCATAGGAGATAAAGGAAGACTGGGGGAGGGGGAAGAGATAGAGAAAGAAAGAAAAAAAGACAATGTAGTGAATGAAATATATCTGGAAGCTTCAAGGAAGCCTATTTCAGTTAGAGGAGGTTTGGGGATGGGTAGAAAGGGTTGTAGAAGGGGGTGGAGAATTCTCCATTTGAGTGCTGGGCAGAGGTTCAAGGTCATTTCTAGTTTTATCCAAACAACCTCGACTGGCTCTTGCTGGCACATGGCGGCTTCAAGACTTTTGGGTTTTGGCAAGAATGAGTGAATCAGGAATTCAGACGGAGTCGTTCCAGGCTCCAAGAGTGAGCCTTGCACTTCTTGTGGGCTACTGCCAAGGGTGAGGCTGCTGGAGAGGGGAGCAGAAAGGAGGAGGATCAGGGAGAGGCATTGGGTAGTAAGGAAGAGGTCATTATCAGAGAAACAGGCTTCATGGAGGGGTGGAAAAGTCCAGAGCAACAAAGGTTGTGTGAAAAGCAACTCCATCCAGAATCATTGCCACTTGACCTGGGTTGTGTTCCAGTCATTTAAGGGTTGGCATCATCAAGACTGGCAGCCTTTAGACTTGGCTTCACTGACAGCAACACGGGCCTGATCAAAAAGAAATCAGGCTTCTGGCAGCTCAGGATTGTGATCCAGATGCAAAGTTGGACAGTCATATCCCTACATTGATTCTCGGCCGTTCTCTAGAAAAGCTTAATTGTATTAATTTAAAATAAAAAAGATAGGCCTTTTTCCAGATTCCATTGTAACTAATAATGCAAACCCAGCATTTCCACTTTGCCTGGCCCTATCCCTAACCGAAAGCGTTTTATCGCTTGGCTTGTAAGCAATGTAAACATTTATTCAAATCAACTTTAAGTTTTTTGTAGCATGTTGATTATTCAGTGTTCCGGTTGTTCTAAATCTTGCCAGGTTGCATATCTTAGACTCTGCTTCCCTGACCCCCAGATATCTTATCCATTTAGTCAAGCTGGTCACTAATCCTGTCAAATTAGTCAATTTGAATGTTTTATATCACATAGGAAAAATACCCAGAATGATCAGATTGGTTGTTGATTGACTAAATGTACCCAACATCTTGAACTCCTGTAGAAATAGTCTTATGTTCACACTGACTGAATACCCACTGTGTGAAGACCCTGTCTTCTACCTGGTGTCTCTCACATCCCTGTTACTCAAGAAGTTTATAAAAATGATGACAAATTGAGGAAGGAGTATAGGAGAGCTATATAAAGATATACAAATACCAGGAAAAGAGATGGGGGAAGGGGGGATTGAGGGAGAAAGCAAAGAGTAATGGAATAATCAGAACCAAGGGTGGTTAATAAAGGAAATCCTTATGGAGAAGGGGAATTAAATTAATTCTCATCTTGGCTCACAAGAAAGTATCACTAATACGATCATAGATTTAGAATGGAAAGACTCCTTGGAGGCCATCTACTTCAATCCCCTCATTTTACAGTTGAGGAATTTGAGGTCTATAGAGGTTAAGAGACTTACCAAAGGTCACGTAGACAATATATGACACAAGCAGGATCTGAACCCAGGTCCTCTAAATACAAATCCACTGCTTTTTCTACCAATCGTTACAAATCATTTGATGACAGATTCATTTACTTTTTTAGACTGAGAACTATGAGCTTTGCTTTCACAGAATCACTTCAAACTAAGATAACTTTGGTTTAAAGGAAAGGCAGGGGGAAATGGAGGCTAGCCACAAATCTACCCTAGACAGTTGAATAGGTTGTCAAGAGGAGATAGAAGTTCTTTCCTGGAGACCTTCACATCTGTTTTCTTGTACAATCCTTGTATTAGAAGTTCCATCATGACACAAAGGGCCAGAGTACATTTTCAGAAACCTCTCATTTTTTTCTGTCTCATTGCCCTTACTCAGATGCAACCTGGAAATGCTCATATCTGGCATTCTTGTCCCCCTCCCCAATAAAGTTGCCCAGTAACTCCCCTTACTTGCTTTCACAAGTCTCAAAATGGTGAAAAAATGTTTTGTGTACAAAATACAAGACATAGAAGAAACTAGTATACAAGCCCCCAGAAGGTCAAGAACCCTTTCTTCACCCTAGTGACCAAATACTCTTCCTCAGAGCTTTGTATTATCTTAATCATTCACAGTATTGTTATTCTGGGACAATGATATGAATGATCTAGTACTATTCCTCTAGAGAACAAGAGGAACCCTAAGAGAGATGACTGGACCCTAGTGACAGAAGGAATAATGAGGATGGGCTAAAAGAGATCAAAGATGGGCAAAATTTGGGAGATTCTGTTTGCTACATTTAAACCTGATTCAGAGTTGGGGAGAGCAGGGAGACTTTCAAGCATGAGGTAGGCTGGCAGATCAGCATAAACCTATGCTAGTTACAATCCTCCAATGTATGTTGTTTGTACTCCTAATCCTCCCATAATTAAGTTTGGTTGTTCATGAGGACCAACTTTTATGCTGCATGCAAAACCCAAGTTTGATGGCTAGAAATACTGCCACCACCAGGAACCCGCCAAATCACAAAATCTCAGAGTTGGAAGAGGCTTCTAAGGCCATATCGTCTAACACAGAGGTGTCAAACTCAAATACACAGGGATCCATCCTTACCAGTGACAATTTGACCTAAAAAGCCACAAATTCACATTATCTATGTCACATTATATTTTTTAAAATTTATTTTGTTCAACTTTTTAAATTGCATTTTAATCTGGTTCTGGCCACATTCTAGAGGGCAAAATGTGGCTCTAGTCTAATTCATTCATAACCAAGAATCTTCTCTAGCACATTCTCAGCAATGGGTCAACTAGTTGTAGGCAAATACATTTTTATTGTAGATAGAGTGTTTTTCTTGCAATTAAGAAAACTCCTGTCTCAAATACTTGTTAGGTGTGTGGCTCTTAGCCTGTTGTTCCCTATGAATAACATAATTGTAATTGCACTTCACAGAATTTTTGTGAGGATCAAATGAGATAACATGTAAAGTGTTTAGGGTGTATGGGAGGCTTTCAAACATGAAGTAGGCTGCCAGATCAATATAAACCTGTGCTAATGATATTCCTTCAATGTATATTGTTTGTCCTCCCAATTCTCTCACCATAATTAAGTTTGTTTAAATGAGATGACATGTTGTAGCGGCAAGCACCCCAAGCGTCCTCAGGGTTTGCTGCCACCACAGGTTCTTGGATCTGCTTTGAGAAAGGAAAGCAACTCAAAATGGGTTAACAAGCTTACTTTAATAAGTCAGATATGTATCCTTTACCTACTTCAGGGGTAAAAGGTCAGCACCCTGAACTTCAAAGTATACAGACAGAATTATCAAGACAGAAACAGATCAAGTAGACAGCTTTCCAAACTGTCCAACCATTACATCCATACCAAATCAACATCTGGGTTTCAACATCTGGGTTTTTCAAAGCTGGGGGGCTCTGGACAACGGCTTCCCAGACTTTCATCAAATCACAGAACACTTCTCAAAGTGAGCCCCCAAAACAAAACTACACATCAGGGTTTATATAGCCTTCTCCTGGCTCAGAAAATGTAACAACCTTATTGACCCACTGGCCAATCAAAAAGTATCTACTGAAAAACAAGCCTCCTACCCCAGGCTCCAGGTTCACTTTAGCCTAGGGGCAGGGAAGATCTTCCAAATTTACATTCCCATTACATTTGGCCCCAAGATCTTTCATGCCCATAGCATAGTCAATTTACTTTTGAATTAGCACTAAACATCTCTTATGTCACATTTTCAAGACACAGAACTAAAGTTACCAAAGTGGCCACTGGGCCTTAAACAAACACAAAGTACATTGCATTACCACTTCAATTCAAAACAAGAGTGCAAATAAAGTTCTCCTGGTCGGAGGGAGGTGTCCTTCCCTTCACACAGCTCCAGCCCCTGCTTACAAGTACAGAGAGGGGGCTGGGCAACAAAACCAACAAGGTGGGCTCCCTGGGGATCCAAGGCACTTCATCCCACCCACCATAGTCACAAGTCCATCCTCCCCCTGGGTCCCAAACTTTGGGATGCAGCAAGGAAACACATTCAGTGCCCCTGCTTTGCTGCTCATTTCTTATCTTTTCCTGTGGCTGAATTCCGAACTCCTGGTTTCCTTCTCCTCCCACAGGTGGCAGCCACTCCTGTCTTCTGCCCAGATCCTGATGCAGGCAGCTCACCATTCCTGCTCTCAGCTCAGTGAAGTCCGCATTTAGGCCATTCTTCTCTCCTGCTCCATGGCTCCACAGAGTCACAGCTACCACAACTGGGAAACAAACAATTATCCCAGCCCCCATACTTTCCTTTTTCTTTGCATATCCTGTTCATGATACCATTTTGTAGCAGCAAGCACCACAAGCGTCCTCAGGGTCACTGCCACCACAGGTTCTTGGATCTGCTTTGAGAAAGGAAAGCAACTCAAAATGGGTTAACAAGCTTATTTGAATAAGTCAGATATGTATCCTTTACCTAGTTCAGGGGGAAAAGGTGAGCACCCCGAACTTCAAAGTATACAGACTAAATTATCAAGGCAGAAACAGATCAAGTAGACAGCTTTCCAAACTGTCCAACCATTACATCCATACGAAATCAACATCTGGGTTTTTCAAAGCCGGGGGGCTCTGGACAACGGCTAGCCCAGACTTTCATCAAATCACAGAACACTTCTCAAAGTGAGCCCCAAAACAAAGCTACACATCAGGGCTTATATAGCCTTCTTCTGGTTCAGAGAATGTAACAACCTTATTGACCCACTGGCCAATCAAAAAGTATCTACTGAAAAACAAGCCTCCCACCCCAGGCTTCAGGTGCACTTTAGCCTAGGGGCAGGGAAGATCTTCCAAATTTACATTCCCATTACACATGTAAAGTGCTTTGTAAACCCTAATGTGCCATATGAACGCTAACTTTTACTATTATTAACTATTCAGCCTTCACCTAAGTACTGCTAGTGATCTATTACTTTCTGAAGCAGTTTATTTTGCCTTTGTGTGGCTCCAATTATTGGGAAGGTTTTCCTTTCAGTTGTTTTTAGTTGTGTCTTGGTAAAGATATTGGAGTGGTTTTCTCCAGCTCATTTTATAGATGAGGAAAATGAGGCAAACAGGGCTAAGTGATTTGGTCCAGGGCCATACATCTAGTATCTGAGGCCAGATTCGAACTCATGAAGAGGAGCCTTTCTGATTCCAAGCCTGACAGTGGATCCACTCACCACCTAACTGCCAACAATAACATGGCCCCAATTGTTGGGAGGTTTTTCATTATAGCATGCCTAAATTTGCCTCTTTGCAAGTTTACTTTTTGCTCCTGGTCCAGCCCTCTGCTTTTAAGAAGAATTAGCCTAATTCCTTTCCCACATGATGGAGTTTCAAATATTTGAAGATATTTCTCATGTTTCCCTTAAGTCTCCTTTTTTTCCCTGCTGAGAAAGCACAAGTCCTTCCATTAACCTCCATATGGCTCAGACTCACTATCTTTCACCATCCTGGTCCTGCTTGTTCTCTTCTTGAAGCTCTTCAACTGATCAGCATCATCCTAAAAATGTGGTGTCCAGATCAGAACACAATGTTTCAAGAGTGTCTATGCTCTCATAACAATACTATTTATTTTTTAATCTTTCTTTTATCTTAATTTATTTTATCTTAATCTATTTAACTTCACCCAAATGCTTTCTACCATGTTTCCTTCTTCAATTTCCTTGAATGAGTATACTGTATCTCCTTAGTAGACCATGCTATTGTCTTCTTCTTACATAAGATATACCCTTCCAGAGTCATATTCTAGTTATGGATCTCAACTCACCAATTCACAGTGATAACTATGACATCAAATTTGGCTTCTTGCTTCACATTTCTATTTCATGTTGCTGAAAGCCCGGACTTTTATTATTCATTTCTTATTCTTTGTCTTCTGAGAATTACTGATCACCTGTCCTTCTATTTTTATTCCTACAGTATGTGAACCTCTTGAGTTCAGGAGTTCAAATGAGATGACATGGAAAGCATATCAAGCAACTCTATGTAGTATAAAATCATTAGAGTATATGGTATTTAGCATACATATGCATACATATATAATATGTGATTTGTATACATGGAGAGGGAAAAATAGTGATATTTTGTCCTTTCTTCCCCCTTTGCAGTTTAAAAACTTTTTATTAGAATTATAAGGTTACATATAAATATATTTTATCAGCCCTCACTAGCAATACTCCACCCATGGAGTATTGGCTATAGGTTCTTTCCCATCATTCTTATTTCTGAAGCTGTAGAACAGAAAACCAAATCCTATTTTCAAACATGATCTACTTTAGTATCTGTGAAAATCTATCTCTTCCAGACTCTTTCTTTGATTGGTAGAAATGCTGAAAATATCACCTTTGCCTCTATGATCATTAGTTCTTCTCCTAGGACTTCATAATTCTTCCTTTTGGCCTTATCATTTATCCCCACATATGGAGGAGTGAGTAGTATTCATCATATTTGACAAATCTTGGGAAATTCTCCATTGTATCCTAGATATATATCCCAGGAAGGCACAAGACCTTTCAATTATTAATATCAAGTTGCTTCAGTATCTTTCTCACCAAAGAGTCACCAGCTACAATGATTCATCTTTTCTTCTTCTAACTCACACAATATTATTTCTCTTCTTATACTATCTGTGGACTCCTTATTTAGCTCTAAATGTTAAATGATATTATTGCTTTTCTTTCTCCTGTGTCTCATATTCCTCTCCTTCCTTCCTTCCTTCCTTCCTTCCTTCCTTCCTTCCTTCCTTCCTTCCTTCCTTCCTTCCTTCCTTCCACAGATCAGGATTTCTTTCTGCTATTTTCTTTCTTTTTCTGTCATGCTTACCTTGAAATTCTTCTATTTTAAAATTCATTTTATTTTTCTTTTCAGTTTCAAGTTTTCTACCTCCCTCCACCCCCTCCCCTTTCCTTTGACAAAGCAAAAAAAATATGATATTCATTATAATATGATCAGTCAAAATGCTTTATCATTAGCCATGTTTTAAAAAAAGCAAGGAAAATAAAGAGATAAAAATGTTCAATTTGCACTCGGAGACCATTAGGTCTCTCTCTGGAGGTAGATAGCATTTTACATCACGAGTCCTTCATAGTTGTGATGAATTATCCAATGAATCAGTTACTAAGCCTTTCACAGTTGATTATCTTTATAATATTACTATAACTATGTAGATTGTTCTCTTAGTTCTATTCACTTCACACCCTATATCAATTTATACCAGTCCTCCCATTTTTCTTTGAAATCATCCCATTTTTTATATCTCATAGTACAATAGCATTTCATCACATTCATACACCATAACTTGGTGGGCGTCCCCTCAGTGGCCAATTCCTTGTTATCACAAAAAAAAAGCTCTTTTATTTTTATGAGATATTTCATTCTCCTTGTTAACTGGGACAGTGGGGATGTATCCCTGGCTCCCCTTATATGCCTTCATTTTTTGGTAAAGATGGCAGTTACTTAACTAAAGAAGCACATGTGCTGAGATCAGGGTGCAGCCCTCTCTGAGAATGTGCTCCTCCTTGTTGATCCCTCGTGACAGCAGTGGAAATGGTAACTCCAGACTCGGCCATCAGTGAGTGACAAGATGGGGAAGCCTCCAGCTGGGGAAGGAGGGAGGTGACATAGTCTTTTTTCTACCTGCCATTTTGTTACAGCTGGAAATCCAATCCCTCTTATTTAACATGAGTGGTTGTGAGACATGACATCTTGTGGCCAAAGTTTATCATCATCTTTCCCTGAATGTTGGAGATGATCCTTCCATATCTATTTGTGTGAAGGCAGGGAATGGATAAGATGACCTCTGAACGACTTTTCCAGATGAAGCACAGTCAACTTTTGATGAGCCACATGCAAATCATCTACTTTGTGTCTTATTTGCAGCCAGTTTTTCATCCCACATTGTCTACCATTGCTTAGAGCCTGCCGTTGCCATGGAAAACAATGTGGAAGGCAGCAGGAGCTCTCCAGCTGCAGTACATTTGGAAGTTTCTGAAGGACAGGACTGGCCCCACATGGCTGGGCATACAAACACTCACACACTCACAGAATGCTAAGCACAGCAAATTGAGAAAAACTCTGGAACTCATTCATTTCCCTGTTGCTTCTTACAATATCAAACCTGTACAACCTGCCCCCTTGGTTATTTCTTGGACACTGTTCTTGACCTTAGCTCTAATTCTTCTTTTCTCTGTACATTGCTTCCTGCTTCTGGCCCTCCACAACTCTAAAATTCACATCTTGGTTACAAACTATGGCTTATTATAAAATATTATAAAATATTTCCTCTGGGCAAGTAACTTCTTAACCATGACCTCCCATGAGGTACAGATGAGGATTGAGAGTACTCTAGACATGGAGGACAGTTTATGCAAATGCACAGAGGTTAGAAGAAAGTGTTGCAGGTAGAATTAGTCAAGGGAATTAGTGTGAAATAAGACTAGAAAAGTAGGTGGACCAGATTGGAAGAAGGGTAAATTTTATTCTAACACTAAAATTTTATTATTTATGTCTTCTTGTTCTTTCCCCCCTCACATCACTGTTACTTTCTGACAACTTTCTCCTCCCCTATAACAAGTAAATATTGTCAAACAAAACAAACAAATCTGTTGCCCTTATCTGAAAATGCATGCCTCATTGTGTACCTGTAGGTCACTCTGCTGAAAGGCAAAAGGCATGATTCACTGTCAGTCCTCTGAAATCCTGACTGGTCCGTGCAATGATCAGAGATCTGAAATCTCACAGTGTTGTTTCTTTTGCATTATTGTGGTTACTAGGTGAAGCACTGGTGTTCTTTATTTATTTGTTTTTAAGCCTTTCAGTGAATTAGCAGGATGCGTATCTTAGGAAGATTATTTTGAGAACTTTGTAAAGGATGGACTGGAGGCAAAAGGGACTAGAAAGAAGACAGAAAGTAAGCTCATATCATAGTAAGAAGCAGGGAAAGTCTGATATAAGGTGATAGCTTTGGGAATGGAGAAAGAACGGGACAGATGAGAAAAATACTGTGGAAGATGAATCAATACTATTGATTTTATATGAATGTGGGATTTAGAGGCAACAGAACCTTAGATTAGGCAGCAATATAATAGAGAGGATAGTGGTACCCTCAACAGAAATAGGGAAAGGAAGTTTAAGGATTGGGGTTGGACTGGTAGCATATTTAACCACATTTTGCACATATTGAGTTTGAGATATTTACAGGACATCCACAAGGCTATGTCCAGTAGTTGATAATGTATTACTAGATTTCAGGAGAGAGGTTAGAGCTCGATATATACATGAAGTATTCTTCTGCCTGGAGATAAAACATGAATCTATGGGAGTTGATGACCTAGTGAGTTAGTTCACTTTCCTGTGGCTAATCCTATCTCTTCCATAGATGTATAATGTAACTTGGAATAGATGAAACACTCTTTATTTTCATAGTTCCATTCCATTCCTTCATCATATATTCTCCCCCACCTGATCATATGTATACTGTGCCACAGCCACTACCAACTAAATTGATATATCCATTCACAAGAAGAGAAATGTGTATGATGGGGTCCACTACATGGTTTCTATTTGTTAAATTATGTCTTCTAGTACAGAAGGATAGCTTTAATGACTATTCACTATTAGTTTTTAAGAATCATAGTGTTTGAGGCAGAGCCAAGATGGCAGAATAGAAACAGGACCTCCACATGGCTCCAGCTCCCACCACCTCCAATACATGTAAACAAATGACTCTAAACAAATTTTAGAGTTATAGAACCCACAAAGTGACAGAGAGAAACAAATCTCCCACTGAAGGCAGCCTGGCAAGCTTACAGGAAGCATCTATTACACTGAGCTGGTTGCTGAGCACAGTCCTGTATGAGTCTTGCAATGTCGGCCCCAGGGAGGCCCCAACCAGCCATGGCCAGAACAGAATTCAGGAGAGTGAATCACCAGCAGCTGTGGTGGTTTCCAGACTTCTCAACTGATAAACACTAAAAAGAAATGAAAAGGTCACTAGGGAACTCTCTTGGAATTGGATGGAGAAGGGCATGGTCCAGCCCCCTGCCCCTAGGGCAAGAGGTGAGTTGCTGCCCTGTGGCTGCCTCCACAGCTCCTGGCCTGCTCCTGGTCCTGATCATAGGTGGACCAAGAGACCATTCAGAGGGTAATTGCTTTTGCTTTAACCTGCTTGGATCTGGATCACGGTTTTGGGGATGGTCCTGGGTTGTGTGGACAGTGCGCCAGAGCTTGTGGGGGCTGCAGAGACGGCACCCTCCTAATAGCTCCAGCAGCTATGTAAACCCCAGCTACTTGTGACATAGCTTTCTCCATTCTGGAAGCAGAGCTCTACCATGGCAAAGAGCTCAAAAGTCAAGTAACTGGCTGTCAATATGAGCAAGCAGAGGAAGCACAAACAGACCATAGAAGCCTTTTTTAGGGACAAAAAGAATCAAAGCATAGAACAAGAGGAAGACAACAAAGTCAGAATTCCTGCATCAAAAGCTTCTAATAAAAATATGAACTGGTTACAGGGCATGGAGAAGCTCAAGAAGGATTTTGAAAATCAAGTAAGAGAAGTAGAGGAAAAATTGGGAAGAGAAATGAGAATGATGCAAGAAAATCATGAAAAGTGAGTCAACAGCCTGCTAAAGGAGACCCAAAAAAATACTGAAGAAAATAATACCTTAAAAAAATAGACCAACCCAAATGGCAAAAGAGGCCCAAAAAGCCAATGAGGAGAATAATTCCTTAAAAAGCCAAATTTGCCAGATGGAAAAGGAATTTCAAAAATTCACCTAAAAGAATAATTCCTTCAAAATTAGATTGGAGCAATTGGAAGCTAATGACTTTATGAGAAATTAACATACTATAAAACAGATCCAAACAAATGAAAAAAAAATAGAAGGAAATGTGAAATATCTCAATGGAAAAAAACATTGACCTATAAAATAGATCCAGAAGGGATAATTTAAAAATTATTGGATTGTCTGAAAGCCATGATAAAAAAAGCCTAGACAACATCTTTTAAGAAATAATCAAGCAAAATTGCCCTGAGATTCTAGAACCAGAGGGCAAAATAGAAATTTTAAGGATTTCACCCATCACCTCTTGAAAAAGATCTCCAAAAGAAAACTCCTAAGAATATTGTGGCCAAATTCCAGAATTCCCAGGTCAAGGAGAAAATACTGCAAGCAGTAAAGAAGAAAAAAATTGAGTATTGTGGAAACACAATCAGGATAATACAATAAATACCTAGTAGCTTCTATATTAAGGAATAGAAGAGCCTGGAATATAATATTACAGAGGTCAAAGGAGCTAGGATTAAAACCAAGAATCACCTACCCAGCAAAACTGAATATAATTCTTCAGGGAAAAATATGGTCATTCAATGAAATAGAGGATTTTCAAGCATTCTTGATGAAAAACCAGGGCTGAACAGAAAATTTGGCTTTCAAATACAAGAAGCATGAGAAGGTAAACAGGAAAAAGAAATCATAAGGAACTTATTGAAGGTGAACTATTTATATTCCTACTTGGAAAAACAATAATTGTAACTCATAAGACTTTTTTCAGTATAAAGATAGTTGAAGGGAATATATATAGATATATATAGATATATATCTGTGTGTATATATGTATATATGTGTGTGTATACATGCATATATGTATGTATAGGTGTATATATAGATATATATGTGATTGTGGGCATATGTATGTACATGTATACATAGAGGGCACAGGATGAGTTGAATATGAAGAGATGATATCTAAAAAAACAAAATTAAGAGGCAAGAGAGGAACATATTGGGAGAAGGAGAAAGGAAGATATGGATCAGGGTAAATTATCTCATATAGAATAGGTTACATATATAAATCATATATCTCATATAGAAAACTGTTACAAAAGAGGGGGAGAGCAGGAAGGTGAAAGGGAATGGGTCAACCTTACTCTCATTGAATTTGGCTTAAAGAGGGAATAACATACACAATCAATTGGGTATCTTACCCTACATGAAAATAGGGGGGGGAGGGGATAAGAGGGGGGATGACAGAAAGGAGGGAAGATTGCAGGAGAGGGTAGGTAGAAGTAAACACTTTTGAAAAGGGACAGGGTCAAAGGAGAAAATAGAATCAGTGGGGAGAGGAATAGGATGGAGGGAATTATAGTTAGTCTTTCACAATATAACTACTATGGAAATGTTTTGCATAACTACACAGGTACAACTTACATTGAATTGCTTATCTCCCCAGTAGGGGTGAGTGAGGATGGAAGAAGGGGAAAAAATCTGGAGCTCAAATGTTTAAAAAAAATGTTTAGAAAAATTGTGTTTTTTTTTTACATGCAACTGGGAAATAAGATATACAGGCACTGGGGTATAGAAATTCATCATCCCCTACTAGAAAGCTGGGGGGGTGGCATGAGGGAGGATAGGAGAGAACAGATTGAGGGAAGGGGTATTCAGTAGGCTCGCTATTTTGGGGGTGGGAGTAGGGGAAAGTTGGGGAAAAAATTTGTAACTCAAAATCTTATGGAAATGAATGTTGAAAACTAAAAATAAATAAATAAATCAGGGGTAAAAAAGACTCATAGGGTTCAAAAATGAGGTGGTCAAAGAGAAAAAGTCAGCATGGCCAAGGGGAAGGTAATCCTGTGAATAAAAGCCTCAATAACTTAGTTTAAATAGCAGGAAAATTATTGGAAATTATTCAGCTTACTGTGTTTTTGAAAATCCATAGGCAGCAACAAAGCTGGACTTTGTGAAGAACCACTTCTATTGAACCTATCTCATTTTTTCCTACGAGGGAGTGGTGGATCTTTTAGGCTATAGGGGAACGACTCCATAATTCATTCTACAAAACATTCTGCTTCATAACTGTAATGGCAAGCACAGAAGTAGTTCACACCTTGTTTCAGCTATTGAATTAACACTTTTGTTTCAGTCTGTTAAGAAACAGAACATGTGAACTCCACAACTTGTGAACTCCTGGGGAGGAGCTAATGACTATATAAGTAGAGCCCCAGGGCTAGAGGCAGAAAAAAAACTGAGGACTCTTGTGGTGGCAGAGTCAAGAAGGAGAAAACTTGTGGTAGCCCAGCACTCTGTTTGTCTGCTCTGTCTATGTTGATGTGTGTTTGTAATCCTTTGTACAGAAGCCCTGGGACCTTACTGGAAGCCCTGAAAGACGATTTTCTGGTTGTATGTTTACTAACATCCTGGAAGAGGGTTTTGGAGGTCCTGGGACTTTACTGATGATTTGTGCTTACCTCTTGGACCTTGTTTGTGGGTCTGTGTTGATTTATATGTTGATAATTTGTGTTGAGTTCTCAGACCTTGTTGATGGGTCTCAGTTGATTTCACAGGCAGATAGTGAATTGATAATGGTGCTGGCAATATGTGTGAATATTATTGTGGCTTTGTCAGGCTTTGTCTTCCCAAAAAAGAGGAACCGTGAAGGACTTGAAGTGGACTGGACACTTTGAACTTCAATATGGAATGGGAACTGGACAAGGAACTGGGAGCTGCCTGCCTTTGAACCGAGGTGACAATTGGAGCTGGGACTATGGAAGAGGAACCATGGAAGCTAAGAACCAGTCTCAAGTCAAGCTGAAAGAAGCCTTTACTTGGATATTGTGTACTGACTGAGAAGATTATGATTTACTATGACCTAGGGGTAGAAAACTTTGACTTTTGTACTGTGTGACTGAATTAAGGATTTTGTGATTGACTAAATGATTATATTTTGTTGAAAACTATCATGACCACGTTGGTGAAAACTATGTGGCCATTTTAGCGATAAGTCATTGTGAATGCTGTATTTTTATTTTCTGTGATAAGTTGTAACATTGTGAATGCTGTATCTCGATTTTCTGTGAATGTTTTGCTCTGATTTGTTATTGGATAAACAGAGAGTTCACTATACTGTGTAACAAGAATCTTAAAAGCTGTTCACAGCAGCAGTCCTCTGGAAAGCTGCTCATGCTTGGCTTTACAATTGCCTAAAGACATGAGTCTAAACCAGATTACTATGAAGAGGGAATGCAACTAACTGTCTCAAAGACTAAAGATATAAGAATTCATAATTAGTTGTCTAATTTTGACCATTTGACCTACAGGTGACCCTACCCCCTCAATTTAACTATTCTTTCTGGGGCCCTTTAAACATAGCATGAAGCAGAACTGTAGTCACTGAACAGCTAGGTGGCATAGTAAATAGAACACTTGCCTTGGAATCAGGAAGATTCATCACCATGAGTTCAAATCTGGTTTCAGACACTCAGTAGCTGTGTAACCCTGGGCAAGTCACTTAACCCCATTTGTCTCAGTTTATCTGTAAAAATGAACTGGACAAGGAAATGCTAACCACTCCAGTATCCTTGCTTAGAAAACCTAAAAATGGTATCATGGAGAGTCAGACATGACTAAAACAATTGAATAGCTCTCCAAATTACCCTATATTGAAATTTAAGCTTCCTTCTCCTCTTTTCTCTAAGACCTACCACTATCACTACATCCCAGAGTTCATGTAGTTCTCATACCTTAATTACGATCCAATCCAATTTGCAAAACTGGTAGGAAAGAAGAGGGGAGCATGCAAAGATGAATGGAATGATTCCATAAGACCACAAACAAAACCTACTGAAAGTTATAAATGCTTAGAAGAAATTAAAGGAGGCAGCCAGATGAAGAGGCAATCTGAGAGAAAGTAAATGAGATTAAGAAATGGAGAAAAGTTTGGGATTAATTATGGTTCTGCTCAATACTAAGGAACTTCATGATGAATATAAAATGTTTTCAAAACAGAAATGTTTGAACTTTTCAAAGTCAGTGATCACAACATCTTAGAGCCCATAATAAGTAAAGAAGGGATTGGTGCATGTGGCCTTACAATCTCATCCTCCTCTACTGTAGATTTAAGGATATCAGATTTCACAAAAGTCAGAGAAAGGAGAAAAGGATAACCCAGCCTAAAATCCTAAGGGAAACTGATTCAAAATGGATAAGAAGATTTTCAGAGTAAAATTCTAAAGACACAAAAATAAATATTTTTGATGAAGAACAAAGGGAAGAGGGAGTGTCTGGAGAGACCAATGTTAGGCATCAGGGAAACCATTAAGTATTTACATGAACAAAAGATAGAAGCAAGAGAAGGTGGCTAGGTGTGAATGCAGAAAAGCAGCACAGTCCATAAAAAAAATGTCAGGACTCAGAATGAATTAAAAATGTAAATAAATGCCAAGGACAACCAAATGGGCTTCTTAGAGAAGTATCAAAGAGTAGTTGGAATAAATGGGGCAATGTTAATGAATGACAGAGAGAAAGTAGAATGACTCAATTCTAGTTTCACTTATATTTTCTCCACAAAGATAAACAATCTTCAGATTGAAAAATATAGTACAAAAATGATGAACAAGGAACTGAAACCCCATACAAATGAGATGATAGTAGTGCATTGACCAACTTCAATGAGTTTGTCATCAGTTAGACTTAACTATCAGTTAGGATTAACTATCAATCAATAAGCATCTATTACTCAACAACTAAGTATTAGGCATTGTGCTAGGTACTGGCTATACAAGAAATCAAAAATGAAATGATCCTTGCTCTCAAGGAACTTACATTCTGTTGAAAGATACTTTGTATACATATAAATATATACAAAATATATGAAAGGGACTTTTATGGGGATGGGGAGTGAGGAGGAGGGACTAGAAGCTGGATAGACCAGGAAAAGCCTGATGCTCATTTGAGCTGAACTGTGAAGGAAACTAGGAATTCTGAGAGGTAGAGGTAAGAAAATAATGCACCTCAGGTCTAGAAGGCAGTCAATGTAAAGGCACTCAGATGAGAGATGGAATGTGTTTTGTGTGAGGAATGGCCAGTTTGTCTGGACTAATGATTACATGAAGGGGAATAATAAATAAATAATGTTAGAAAAGTAGGTTGGAACCATATTGTGAATCCCCTTTTTCAATCCTAAACAAATGAATTTTTATTTGATCCTGGAAGTACAGGAGTTTCTTAATCAAATGGGTAACACAATTATATCTATACTTTAGAGATGTTCCTTTGACCAATGTGTGTAGGGAGATTAAAAGTGATAGAGATCTGAGACAGGAAGACAAATTAGGAAAAGGCAAAAATCATCTAGGAGAGGTGATGAATTAAGGTGGTGGCCATGTGAATGGAAAGGGACAGATTTAAGAGATATGGAAACAGAATCAACATTTTTGTTAATTGAATGGATTCAATGAATTAACCAATCAGAAAACATTTATTAAGGGGCAACTATGTGCCACTTACTGTGTTAACTGATAGAGATACAAAGACAAAAAACAAAACCATCTCTGCCCCTCAAGGAGTCTATATTCTATAGAGGGAGACAACATGTAAAATATAAGTTGTTACAATATCTATATTTATATATACAATATGTGTGTTTGTGTATATATATATATACATACATATACATATACACACATATGTGTGTTGTTGTTGTTGTTATTATTATAACAAAATGGCCATTCAGCAGTTACTGAGAGACCTACACTAATGTGTAATCCATTAGCATCGAATGTAGCCTTTTACATTTGAGGGCAGCTCTGGTTAGGAAACTTTTCATTATATAGAACCAATATCTTGCCCTTGAGCCAGGTAAAGCAAGTCCAACACACACACACACACACACACACACACACACACAAATTCAAGTTATATTTGGAAGAGTGATCAAGAAAGGCAGCATATAGAAGGTAGCACTTGACGGGAATTGTGAAGGCAGCTAGGATTTTAAGATTCAGAAGTGAGGAAAGCATTCAATTCAGGCATGGAGGTCAGCGTGTTCAAAGACACAAAGATGGAATGATCTATGAGAGGTACAATGAGGAGTCCAGTTCAGCCACACCATAGAATGTGCAATGGGAAATGATGTATAATAATTCTGGAAAGATAAGTCAGAGTCACATTGTGAAGGGTTTTAAATGTCAAGCAGAGTTCATATCTGATCCTAAAGATACAAGGGAATGATTGAAGCTTCTTGAGCATGGGAATGACATTGTCAGACCTATCCTGGATTCTAAAATCATTTACAGATATTATTTCTGAGGCATTATGTCATCCTTGAAAAATAATCAAGAATACTACCACTGGAGATGTGTTGTACTAGTTTTTCCTAAGGGAGAAGAGAATGGGGTCTCTAAACTATGTGCCACTAAACTTTACTCTAATTTCTGCTAAAAATTCTAGATTGTTTTGTTAAGGGAATAGTTTGTTATGACTTTAAAAGGGAAATAGTGGTTACTAAAGGTCAGTATCGGTTTATCAAGAAGTCATGACAGGACTAACTTCATTTTTGACAAGTTTATTAGATTGGCAGATAAAGTAGAATGTCATGCACTGAGTGTCCCTGAATGTCTCTTGTGTGAGATATCCTTGTGGATAAGAAGAAGGCGGCCAGGTCAGATGATATTATAGTAAGGCTAATTCAAACCAGAGAATGTCCAAAGGAGGTTCATTAGGTGGGTGAGAGAACTGGAGATTATCTCATGTGAGGTTTGGTTGAAAGAACTGGGGAGATTTAACTTGGAGGAGAGAAGACTTAGGGAGACATCTTGGCTGTCTCCAAGTATCTGAAGGGCAGTGACCTGGAAAAGAAATTGGACTTGCTTTACCTGGCCCAAGGGTACAGAACTTTCTGCAAAGGATCAAGCTGCAAGGGCAGATATTGGTTCTATACAATGAAAAGTTCCCTAACCAGAGCTGCCCCCAAATGGAAAAGGCTACATTCGATGCTAATGGATCACCCATTAATGTAGGTCTCTCAGGAATTGCTGAATGGCCATTTGGGAGTGAGAATAACAATAAACACTAACAATTATATAGTGTTTTAAGGTTTGCAAAAGGCTCTACAATTTTTATCTCATTTTATCTTCACAAGAACCATTTTACATGAGGAAACTGAGGCAGACAGAGATTAAGTGATTTGCCCAGGATCATGCAGTTATAGATATAGATGGATGGGGGGGGGAGAGAGAGAGAGAGACAGAGACAGAGAGAGAGAGACAGAGAGAGAGAGAGAGAGAGAGAGAGAGAGAGAGAGAGAGAGAGAGAGAGAGAGAGAGAGAGACAGAGAGAGAGAGAGACAGAGACAGAGAGATGCAGTGTCCAGGGATGGGATTGAATTTGTGTCTTCCTGACTCCAGGTCCAATGCTCTATCTAATGTGCCATCAAAGTACCCCTATGACATCACAGGGGGGTATTTTTATTTAATTACAAATTGAACTAAATGATTACTAAGGTCTCTCCCATCTCTGAGAAGTTTTGATCTGATTTGGCAACACCCATCCATGCTCAATGAAGATCCAAATCTGCTCCTCTCCCCAACAGTCCTCATCCAGTTTTCATTCTATCTAATGTATCTAACCTTTCTAAGTACTTTACAGAGCCAGAAGTAAATAACAGCCAGCCATTGCTTTTATCCAAAATCACTCCTCACAGAGGTCAGAGGAAAAACCTGTGTGAAAAAAATAACTGTGAATAACAGATTAGAGAGTGGAAACTGGAGGGTGTCTGTGGATGTGGATGTGTGGATGTGCGCATGTGTTTGCCTTCAGGCTGGGAAGGGAACCAGCATGCTTGAAGATGTAACGAGATATGCTACAGATTACAACAGTTTTGTTACAGCTGTAATAGCCTTTTACAAAGACATAGCCCTCCAGAGATCCATATTTCATCTCAGCTTTCCCCACCACATTAAACAAAGGGTGAGGAGCTGGGAAGGCAAAACTGAACTCCGTGCTGGAGAAAGAGGAACTCTGACATCCCTGTGGCTCTCACATGAAAATGAAATGAACTGGACTGAAATCCTCTTGTTGTAACAGGTCTTGGCATCGTCCCCCATCATCTGTTTATTTATTATTATTAACTTTTTTTGTTCCACACACTTTTCTTTTTAGAAATTCATCTCCTAGCAACCTGCTGTCTAATGCTAAACAACTACCAGTTCACACACATATGCACACACTTGTAGACCCTGGGATAAAGGTTGGACCTCTCATAACAATCTCCCCAACAGCTTTGCTTGGACCAGTGGGCCATTTACTTGGAAGATGTGGTTCCTAGAATTTGTGTTACTCAGAGCTACATCTTCTTATGGCAGCCCTCCTCGAATGTCATCGACCCCTTGGGAGGTGGAAGGGAGGGAGTGGGGGGAGCTTCTTTTTATCGTGTTGGGCTCTTGTCCATCTCTATCATGGGATTCATGAGAGTGAGGCTGAAGATCAGCATATCACTCATATAATGGAGAACATTGTGGATTCTTTCAACACTGAAAGGTTTTTCCAACTCATCACTTCCCAAGTAGATAGGAGAGAAATTTAGGAGGCTTCTGTCTCCCCTCTTCCATGACTGGAATAGGTACAATGAAATCTTTCTCCTCCTCACAAAGATCTAGACTAGAGTCTTCCCACTTTTAGAGCTTTACCAAGACCTCAGCTGACCTTCATTAGGCCTCTGTCTCCAGAAAAACACAGCATCTTCTCATGCTAAGTGGTAATTGGCCATCTAGTCGGGGTGGGTGGCATTTGACCAGGTGCCGGGATGCTAAAAAATAAACCCAGCAGCAGGTCTCAAGGAAATCAGTCAACAAGAACAAAGACAATCAGTAAGCTCTGTCTCTCCTTTCAGCACCCCTCTGTATTTGGTTTTCATGGGTCTGTGCTTTGCAGGGGAGGGGTTGGGGGAGAAAGAAAGCACAAGCAGGGGAGGGGAGGAGGGTATTAAAACTGCCACAGAACATTTTTCATACTGGTGAAAATATTTTGCAGACTTCATTTATTCCCTTCCTCCCATTTCCTTAGGTTGATGTACAAATTTCTAGTCAAAGATCAAGTTGTGAAATGCTGACTCAGCTGCCACAATCCTCATCGGAGAGAGCTGTATTGTGTGACCCTCTAACGCAGGTGTTTGGTGATACAACCAGAGTGTTAGGTAGAGAGGGTGTCAGGGGATCCTAGCACCAAAGGCCCTGAAGGTACTTTCTTTATATATAAGCCTGCAAAAGATGGCCCTGGTAATTAGATATATGAGCTGGGAGTCATGACACCTGGCTTTCGTTCCCAGTTCCCTTCATTGACTCACCAGAGATCCTTCCCCTCTCTGGGCCTCAGTTTCCCCCATTAGCAGGATGGAGATGAGAATATCCATCTTGTGGAAACATGTGGTCATGCATATTTGCAGAGCTCTGGGGCTTCCCTGGGGAAGGAAGGCACCTGTGTAAATACAGAGGAGCAGTATTATGCTTTTGTCGGATAAATTATATGCCGATTGGAGCTTCAATGTCCACTGCACTGAACCTGGGATTGGAAACAATAGTGTATCTGTTTGCTCAGCTGCAAGGCTCACCTTCCTATCAAAGCCACTGCCTCCCTTCCCTGTGGCTCCCTACCCCCACCCAGCCAACAGCTCCCAGGCAGATGGGGCCCAGACTAAGGGCTGGGTCTATACAGGCCTATTAACTCTCTAAGTTGTTCTATTTGGCTCTGTTGTCTACAAAAGTAAAATGAATTTTTCACTGGCCCATGCTACAGGCACTGTCTGAATAATGTTGGGGGGAAGGGGAGGCAAGGAAAGGGAAAGAAAGTTTTTAATTCATTCCATTCTAAGTCAATCCTATCTTTCCCAGGGTAGCACAAGAGAAAATTTCATTATCACTGTACTAGATTTAACCAAAACATCTGGATTAAATTTCCATTCAGCTCTGCAGCTTGCTTACTTTTGTGATCTTGGACAAGTCATATAACTTCTCCATGACTCAATTTTCTCATTTCTAAAATCAATGTATACTTTTTGGACATGGCTAATAGGACAATTGATTTTGTTTGACTATGAATATTTGTTCCAAGGGACAAAGAGAGTGGGATGAGAGGAAGAGAAAACAGATGTTTGTTCACTGAAATAAATTTAAATATAAAAATTATCAAATGAAGGGGCTGAACTTGTAGTTTCTAAGACTCCTTCCAGATCTAAATCAGTTGATTCTCTCTCTCTCTCTCTCTCTCTCTCTCTCTCTCTCTTTCTCTCTCTTCCTGGTATAAAACCCCCTGGGAGTAGTTGAGAGAGGTATTGTTATAATGAGGAGATTAAGGCTCAGAGATAGTAGACTTACAGGATGGTAGGACTGGAAGAGATCTTAAAGATCCCTGTACCTCAGTTTCCTCCTCTGTAAAATGAATGGGTTGGAGTAAATGCCTAGATAATCTCTGATATTCCTTCTAGTTTTAAATCTATAGTCCATTCATCTAAAAGTGAATCAATAAACATTTACTCAATACTTATGTCTGTGCTGAGTGCTGGAGATACAAAGAAAAAAGGCAAGATAGCCCTTGTTCTCAAGTAGCTATATTCTAATTGAGAGAGACAACATACAAAAGAAAGTCCAGCTGCTGGGCAGATGGAAAGGCCTGGGGGGGGTCCAACCCTCTCATTTTACAGATGAGAAAACTAATGACTAGGGAGTGAGATGACAGGGAAGTGAAGTGGTGGAGTTAGCCAGGTCTCTTACTTCCAGGTTCTGGGCTCTTTCTGCCATCCACAAGTGTCCCTTCCATTATGGTCATTCTATCAAGTTATGGCTGAGGTCATTGTCACCAGTCTCATAAGCCTTGGGCAATAGTGGATTGTTTCATCTAGTGGAGAGCCTGTATAAAGGTGCACTTGATGGGAATGAAGGGGAAAGAAGACTAAGAGCAGAGGGGATAGGAAAAAAGGAGTCCTTCAGAAAAGGGGCGGGGGCAGCTAGGTTGCTCAGTAGGTAAAGCACCATGCCTAGAGTCAGGAAGACTCATTCCTGATTTCAAATCCAACCTCAGACACTTACAAGCTGTGTAACCCTAAGTCACTTAACCCTGTTTGCCTCAGTTTCCTCATCTGTAAAATGAGCTAGAGAAGGAAATGGCAAACCACTTTTAGTATCCTTGCCAAGAAAACCCCAAATGAGGGGTGGCCAGGTGGCGCAGTGAGTAAGGACGCCGGCCCTGGCGTAGGAAGACCCGGGATCGATTCTGGCCTCAGATACTTGGCACCCACACAAAAATAACTGGCTGTGTAACCTTGAGCAAGTTACTTAACCCCAATTGCTTAAAAAAAACCCAAATGGGGCCACAAAGAGTTGGATGTGACTGAAACAACTGAACAATAACCAAAAAGGGGGGAGGAAGAGTGCTACCCTGAGAATGGAAGTGGGAAGATAAACATTATGCCTTTTCTCTAGTTGGATTTGTCCTCTACCCTTACCTCCCTGCTTAGCAGAAGAGTACTGAATTGTAATCAATGGACATGTATGGGCTCCATACCCATACCTCTGTTACCTACTCCCTGTGTGATCTTGAAGAAGTCACTTAGTTTCTCTGAGACTTAATTTCCTCATTTAAACAATGAGCATGTTAGAGTAAGTGACTTCCTAGTTCTATATCAACAATCCAAACCTCATCCATTCTGCAGTGTATAAAGTCAGTTAGGACAACCCCTTTCTGTTAGGTAGAGGGGAATAACTGGTGGACTGTGGTTATTTCTGTGAGTCAGAAGGAAAGGATGAGTATGATAGGTTGATTAGGTCCTGGCTCCCCTCCCAGCACTGAATGGAGGGAAGGAAACAGGGGCCAGTGTTCTGGAATATGTAGATTTTTGTGAGACCTGCTCAGCAGGAATTTGTGGATCTGACTTTGGAGAGTCATAAGAATCAAATGAGAAAAGCTTTTTCAAAGTTCACTGTTTAAGATATTATAGTACTTACCCCTAACCACTGAAACAACCATCCATCCATGCATCCATGCATGCATGCATGCATCCATCCATCCATCATCTATCCATCTACCATGTTTCAACTTCCTGTCCTGCTTCTTCTTCTCCCCTCTGTGTCTTGCTTGTCTTTTCCCCCTATTTTTCACTAACATGTTTTCCTAGACCATTTTCTCTGTTCTTTTTTCTGCATACTAGACAAAGTCTGTCTGTGTTTTCATGAGTTTCTCAGTTTTTCCCCCTCCCGCTTTTACTGCTGTTGGTGTTGGCTGACTTCAGTTGCTTGGGAACTTGTAAGTTTCTATCATTTTCCAACCTTCTCTCCTGATGTGTTTGTCATTCCCTTTCCTCCCCCACCCCAAGCCCCCCAGTCTCATCTACATCCCCACCTAAGTCTCTGTTCATCTCTGTGCTCCTTTTCCCCTCAATGTACGCTCAGTGAACAATAGGGCTACCAAGAAGGCAAGTGGGGAGTGAGTCTGTGAGTCAGCATTCCTGAGACAAACGAAATTCCTCACAGCTGGCTGCCTAATCATTTGGCAATGAATAGGGTTAGACAGGATAAAGGGGACAGGGAAAGTGGGAGATAAAGGGGCAGGTAGAGATGGAAAAGGAGAGACTGAAGCCATTTCACAGTCTGTCAGTACTGCCAATGAAAAGACCAAAGAAATAGGGGGGCATGAAGCCAATAACCTAAACCTGACCTTCCAAAGTCAGTCAAGTCAATACCACCTTTTTCTCGCACTTATATAGATTGATGCAATCCAGGGAGAGTTTTGGCATGACCAGTCAAATTTTAAACCTGGAGCTTCTCTCAACCTTAAACTAGAAATAAGAGGATTTGCCCAACCTTCAGGGGAGTGGGGTGGGTTCAGATAGATCAAGGAGAGCATGGCAGTCCTTCTCTTGAAAACTTTTAAGAGCAAGAAAAATCTTTGTCTGGGTCATGAAAGAATTAGAGAGATGGAGAGAATGTCGAGGGGATCCTGTCTGTTTGGGGACTCCAAAGTCTTTTTATTCCCTTAATGTTTTTTTTTTGCTGTAGGACTCAATGGTGTGTGTGTGTGTGTGTGTGTGTGTGTGTGTGTAGGGGGGGCTATATCTGTAAGTAACTGGCACAGAAACCAAAGGTAGCTGTAGCCTGCGAGTTTTGGCTCCCTGTCCCAGAGCTCTACTGCTCCACCTGCCTCTCAAGGTTCCAGGGGGTAACGCTGAGGGCTTGGAGCTTCTCTTTTCTACTGGCATTGGCTCAGCCCCTACTACAGGCTGCCCTTATTGTTAGGGCCGACAACTAGTACCTCAGCACCATCTGCCTTAACATCAATTAGCTTTTACAAAGGAATATTTACTTCAAAGACATGGCAAGAACAAGGTATAAATATTTTCTCCAGTACCTTGGGACACACTCTGTCTTACATCATCTCCTTATATCTGGGGAAAGAGGCTCAAATCTTAGCTCAGTTTCTCCATAACACTGGTTATGTCGAGTGCAAGTTCTATGCAAGTTCATGTCCAGATGAGGCATGACCATCTGGCATACCAAATGAGTCTACATATCAGCCTCTACTGACCTAAATACAGGAATAGATCCCTCGTTGCTCCTGGGAGCATTGATGGTACACTGATCCTGTGACACCAAGACACAAAGGCATCCTTCAGACCTTTCACATCTCACAAGTTCAGGGACCTCATTCATTTCACCTAAAATGGGAAAGAATCAATATGGATGCTAAGGACTAAGGCCCTTTACTATTATCCACATGACCTCAAAGAGGAGAAGGCCCCATGACTTCTTTCTCCTTCTAGTAAAATCACTCACCAGATATAACTCACCAGGAACACAGACCCCAAAAGAACTGAGGTAAGAGGGCAGAACTCTGAAATCTTGAAGACATTTTCTGAAGAGTCCTACCATTTCAACCAGTGATTCCTCTCAAGACTTTCTCTCTTCAAACACACAGAACATCCATCTGCTCTTTAGTGGAATAAAGAAAGTGAATTTATAACCTTTCTCTACCCTTCCCTGACCTGAGATGGACAGAGAGAGAGAGAGAGAGAGAGAGAGAGAGAGAGAGAG
>NW_027187376.1:1938642-1956664 GCF_028583685.1 Petaurus breviceps papuanus
TCATGATGCCAAAATGACCCCATCCTGGCCTTGCTATATTCACTCCCATTTGCCCTCTACTCCTAACCCCCTGAGATCAGCTTGGTTATTGCTCTAGGTCATGTGACTCCCTTTGCTACTCCTTGCTCCTGAAGTTGTCCTTCCTTAATCGTTCACATATGGGACGGACTATTGAACCCCCTCGTTGTGTTTCTATTGCCTCCCAGTGCTATGTTGTGTGACAGTTGCACATAAATATAGAAGCCCATTTGGAGAGTGGCCCACCTTGGCAGGGAAGCTCTTGGCAGCTCTGACAGTTTTGCATATCTCTCTTATGAGTTATGGGTGGATGGGGACTGGGGCTTTGCCACCTATCCCCTAAGCCCTATGCTCCTCCCATGGATAATGACCTAGAAACTCCACGGTCCCTCTCCCTTTTCCAGGAATGAAACAGCCAGTGGCCCAGAGATTGGAGAGGGGAAGGGAGAAAACCACATGCACATCCCTAGACTCCTCCAAAGAATATGTGTGTGAGTGTGTGTGTATGTGTGTGTGTGTGTGTGTTTAAAGAGTGAAGAAAAGTTTGCAAGCTGCTGTTCTTTGTTCACAGCAAAGCAGTTGGAAAAATCTTCTTGGCATGGGCTAATGGCAGGACTACTCACTGGAAAGAAATTGGGTGCTGGGCACAAGCTGGGAGAGTTTGCAATGTTGTTCTTGTGGGGAGGGGGAGGGAGAGAGAGAGGGTGAAAGCAAAGGAAGGCAAGTGGAGCCAGCCACTCAGTGCCCACAGAATGGGTCTGATCAGGTGAAGAGGAGGCCTAGCTACTAATGCATCTCTCTCTCTTCCTCCCCACCACTTCCACTTTGGCTTTTGCTCTCCTTGCTATTTTCAGACTCAATTCTGCATAAAATGTGGTACCACGCAAGTGGGGATAAATAATCTCTGGGAAGAATCCTCCTCTTTCTGCCCATACAGCCTTCCATGCGCTCCATGGTCATGAATCTAGGTACTCATTGGGTTGGGCTGCAGTTGACACTGATCACAGCGGGGAAATCAAGGCACTTAAATGCTTCTAGGTTCCTTTTGAGTTAATTCAGTCTATGGGTTCTTAATCAAGGGTATGAGAACTTACTTCATTTTAATATTTTGATAACTGTATTTCAATATAATTGGTTTCCTTTGTCATCCCATGCACTTAAAACATTATTTCTAGAAGGGTCTCAAAGATTTTACCAGACTTCCAAAGGAGTCCATGACAAAAAAAAGTCTAATCCATTACCTTTTAATATATATGAGTAAACTGAGGCCCAGAGAGTTGAAATTATTTGTCTAAAGGTACATAACTAGGTCAGTGGCAGTCAGGGCTTAAACCTACTGAGGCCCAATTCAGTGTTTTTTCTATCTCATTTTCTGCTTTTGTTTTAATCTACCTATTTACACTATACCAATAATTACAAGATATACTCAACTATATGGTCGGATTTGTCTGATCAAAACCTGCTTTGTTTTCTTTTAAAATCATTCAGTTCAATTACTTTGTTTTCTCATCTCTCTTCCTTTCTGGCCTCCCATGTTCCTCCATTTTTCTTTCCTAAAGCCTGGAATATCCTAATGGCTTTGGTACTAATGTCACCTAATGATACTTCAGCAAGGACACTTTTCTGAACAGTCTGATCACTGTGAGACTCAGAGACAATATGAAGACTTCCATCCATCCATCCATCTATCCATCCATCCATCCATCCATCCATCCATCCATCCATCCATCCATCCATCTATCCATCCAGTCTCTTCATCTGTAATATGAGGGAATTGGACTAGAAGGTCTCTTCCACTTCTAAGTATCTGACTCAAAAAACCTAAATCTCTTCCTTTATGTCCCTAAGTGTTTATTGTCTAGAACAGGGGTGAGGAACCTGTGGCCCTCTAGGTCCTCAAGTGTGACTCTGTGACTGAATCCAAACTTCACAGAACAAATCCTTTTACTAAGGGCATTTGTTCTGTGAAGTTTAGATTTGGTTAAAGGGACACCCTTGAGGACCTAGAGGGTCACATGTGGCCTCCAGGCCACTGGTTCCTCACCTCTGGCCTATAGGGAGAAGGAGAAACAGGAGGATAGAAGACATGTTTTCTGGCTTCAGGAAGCTTATAACCTCTTTGCACACACAAATCATACAATGAAGATGTAGCAAAGGGTTGGAATTTGAGTCAGAACAACTTGTGTTCAAAGCTTCCTTCTGATAGTTACCTAGTTGAATAATGTTGGGTGTATCCTTTTACTCTACTCACCATCAGTTTCCTTACCTGTAAGACAGAGATGACACCTATAGCATTCAGTTTACAGGGTTGTTGTGACAATAGAATAATATGTTTGTGACACGTTGCACAAACTTAAAAATTGTCATTGCAAAGTGGCTAGTGAGGACCCAGTCCTCAGAACATGTGTAGATGTGACCTTCATGGTGGGTTATACAAAGGATATGCAACAGTCTCTGACTGCTGCCTTTGGGAAGCTAGTTTTGGCCATGAGTGATTGAGGGACCAGGAGCAAGTATATGATGATGAAGTCTTCTGCGATTGAGGCAGAATGAAATGTACGTGAACTCTTTCTCTCTTCCCTTGTGCCTTTTGTGTGTGGAAAATTGCCTACCCAGTCACCATGTATCTGGGAACACATGATACCTCTTTTTTCTTTCCTCTCTTGTGTTCATTCTTTCCTGATATTAATAAATGCATATCTAAAGAAGAAATAGGTCAGGTTATAATCTTATGAACTTTGAAAGGTCAAGAGGACCCATCATCAGCCCAACAACTGATTTTAATAGTAGTAGAGTCTAGTAGTAGCCCCAGCATCCAAGTGCAGTGAGGAGTCCCTCAGCAGACAAGCAACCTGCCTGATCCATCCAGCTCAACAGAGGATTGGACCATCAGGGCTTCCTAACTCTGGGTCTAGAGTCCTATCCAGTGCTCTATCTAGCTACCTTTAAGATTGGAGATGATCAGCCCAAGGTCTATCCTTTTACAGATGCTTCTAGTTTCCACCACACACAAACCCATAGGTGGAAAGAATCCTAACTGTCATTGAGTCTGGTTTCCTTTTTGTACAGATTAGGAAAATAAGTCCCAAGTAACAAGATGATTAAGCTTGAGTCAAATGACTTAGGATTGCAAATATGGATCTGGAAGGGACCACATAGTCCAACCTCCTCATTTTACAGATGAGGAAAATGAAGTACAAGGAGATTAAAGGGCTTGCTCCGTGTCATGCATGGATTAAGTGAAAAAAGTAAGATTCAAATTCAGCTCCTTCCACTTCAAACCTAATGCTCTTCCCACTGTATGCTTTTGCTCAGTTGTGCAGTGTCCCTGTGATAAAAGGCAGAGTGGGGATTCAAACTAAATCCTCTAGTTATACACCCAGTGTTATTGTTGTTGTGGCACAATTTCTCCTAAGTTTATGTGTCTACTCCCTTGTTTCTAGGACTCGGACATGTCTGGTTCCAACATAGTTCATGTCCCATGGTGAACTGGGAAGCTTGGGCCAAGGAATGATGCCTCCATTTCTTCACTATTCATACAAACACCTCTTGCCTTTTCTTTAAGTTTCCCTAAAGTCAAGTGGAATCTATTACTAAAATTGTCGTCAATTGAAAAAATCAATAATTAATTCTTACTAAATTCATCTTTAACCTTCATTGTTATTAATTAACATTAATCATTTAAAAGGAAAAAAATGTTTGATTTGGTAAAAAAGTTCCCTTTAACTGTGCATCTAGTCAATAAAAGATGGTTCTGGTCTCCATACCGTATCCCAGATGAACTTGAAGAGTTGGTTGAGTTTTTCCAGGGCTCTTTGCTTTTTCTTCCTTTCTGTAGGCTGACCTCTCTACCCATTCCCCTTTCTGTTATTCTCTCTATCTCTGTCTCCATTACTCTTAGCATAAATTCTTCTGTTTGGCATTTAAAATTCTTAACAAGTTGGCAGCATCCTACCTTCCTAGGCATATCATCCATCATTCCCTTTCATGTATTCCTCTCAAGCATGGCGCTTCTGATCTCCATGCCTTTGCAATGTCTGTCTCCCATAGTTGGAATGGATTCCCTCCTTATCTCTGCTGCTAAGAGTTCCTAGCTTCCCTCAAGCATCAGCTTAAGCACAACCTGCTGCTTGAAGTCTTTCCTCATCTTCCCCAGATGCTAGTGCTTTCTGGGTCATTGTTATCTTGTATCTATGGACATATAGATAGTTTGTATATTCCTATAAATCAGGGATTGTTTCAGTTTTGCTTTTGTATCCCTAGCATGTGGAAGAGTACATAGAAAGTTATTTTTTAATGCTTATTGATTGATTAATTGGTTAATGTCTCTAACAATAATCTTGCATTTATTGGGCATGCTAATGGTTTACAAACTACTTTTCTCAATCTGGCCCTAAAATGATCATCCTCATTATCCCAGTGAAGAATTTCATGGTCAGAAAAGATGAATGATTTATCCAAGGCTTCCTAGCTAATAAAAGTCAAAACTGAGATGTCAATTGAGTTCTAAGTACCTAAGAGTTGGATTCTCAAAGCTTGGGTTAGAGGTTTCTGCCATGTACTATCCATTAGTCTGTTGGATGAAGTATTTAATCTCTCTGGGACTCAGATTCCTCATCAGGGAAATGAGGAGGGGAAAGGTAAACTTGATGATCACCAGAGTTCCTTACTAATCTAACTCCTTGCCATTAATCACCTACCTATCTCCCTGTTTCTATTTTGCCTCCATCCCCTTTTCTCTCACTGTTTCTTCTCCTTAGAATTTGCCTTGCTAAGACTCTGTGCTTAGTACAGCTCTATTTCAGGAAAAAATTTAAAAAAAAGCAATGTTCCTAAAATAAGCAGCCTCTCAGAACCACTGGGGATTTGTCTTGGATCTGACTGGGACCTCTGGTCTCAGGACATGAATTATAGACTCAGCAATTTCTCAAGGCCTCAGGGTCATTCCAACTGAATCCAAGGGGCTTCAAACAGGTCCCCATTGCCTCCCAGAAATTTGTTGTGGAGATGTCCACATACTTCCAAACAAGCGTCTCTGGAAAGGTCCTATTTAACTTGGCTTCTGCCATTTTCTTTCATCAAGCTTTGTTAATCATTTGACTAGCTTTTTTTCTTCCTCTTTTGCCTAAATTCTCTCTCTCTTTTTTGCCTGAATTCATTCCAAATGAGGGGATGCAGGCCAGCAGCCTAACAAGATTAGTCAATTTCTAGCTATTATTTGATGTGGAATCTAGACAATCCAACCAGCTTAAGCGCAGAAGATACTGCTGTGTATCAGGCAAATTATCCTTGTGATGGGTGGGGTCATCTCTTTCATGAAGTACTCCCCAATGAAACCCACCCAGCTCCAGTCACTGTAAATCCTTTCAGACTTCTCTATTCCCTTGTCTGTACAACATCTCGTTTCAACACAAGTCTTAATATTCAAAGATGAAGAGAACTACTGAAAGCTATGCTTGTCAAGATATTTTGTCACATATATTCCCTTGTAATTTTCCAGTGAGTCTGTCCCATTTTCCATATTGATGGACTATCAATATCTGTGTTGAAAGCTCTTAGTATGAAAACATGAATTGGAGAGGGAAGAGAGACCAGGAGTCAGGCACTGAATTCACTGGGGAAACAATGAGAGTATCCTGAAGGGTGGTAGACAATAGGGACCAGAATTTTAATTGTGTGGTAGATATGAGTGAATTTCAGAAGAGAAGAGGCTATTCAGTGATGGAGATAGAGAGAGAACCTGGAAGTGACAATGGAGAGCAAGGAGCATTCCAACTTCCTCCCCTCAATTAGTGAGTAGAGGGCAATGAGTGAAGGTGCAACTGATGCTGGCAAGGATGGCCAGATAGGCTGTGTCATGAGGAGGGACCTAGTTCTCAATGAGAACTAGATAATAAAAGGAGTGGGAAAGGAAAAAAATAAAGTTGAAAACAACTTTATAACCTACAGATTCCATATCTCTTCCCTAGATCATAAAGTGAAGGCTGGGATAAACCAACCATAGAGGTCATCTAGTCCAAACCTTTGAGTTTCCAGATGAGAAACTGAAACTCAAAAAGGTTGAGTGGTTGTCCAAAGTCACACAACAAATGGAAAAGCTTGTCTCAAATCAATGTCCTTTATTTCCATATCAAACTGCCTCCCATCATGTCTTATGGTAAGAACATTTCAATGTCTCATAAATTTTGGGTCAGAAAGATTTTCTGATCATTTTGCCCTAATATTTCCTACTAGATTTGCAATCCATAATCTCATGTAATTCATTTTCTTTGGTGAGGCTCATTCATTCACTCACTCACGCATTCATTCATTCATTCATTCAAAATGAGAGATTGCTAATATTTAAAGCCCTGGCTCAGCATTTATGCACCAGCATTAATGCCCCTGTTAGAAAAGCCCAAACTCCATTTGTGGGCTTGTGTCTAAGGCCCATATTGGGATTATCCTCTTACTGCAGACACATTGCCAGTATACCTAACCCATTGTCCCTTCCCACACCAAGTGGTACATAGTGATTCTGCCTAGACTATAACACGAAATGGGGGTACAGTGAGCATGCTGCCTTCTGACTAATAAGATCCCTAGATTAAGAACACCCATGGCTGAAGAGACTTTGTCCCCCTAATTTCAATCCTAAAAAAAAGTAGCAGATGCTGATTCAACCCAGTCAGAGTAGAAAATGAAAAGAACTAAATGAAGAACTGGAGCAGAAGCCCAAATTTGAGGCCTGGATATGAAAAAAAATTTGAAACCCAGATAGAGCTAGACTCATGTTTCTAGAAACTACTTGGGGTCAGGACTGGGGACAGAGAATGCTAAATTCTCCAATTTGGGAGGAGGCTGAGGAAGCTTTACCACCCATCCCTAGGGGTGTGTCCCCTAGCAAAAGAGAAAGAATCAGAAAGTGAGTGAAAGGAGGTTGAAACATTAAAACTTCCACAAGGAAGACAAATCAATCAAAACATAGAATTCAAGCAGATTCATCAATGGAGGATGATCCAAAAACTAAAAGAAGAGTGAGTACTAAATCTTCAAAGAGATTCCAAGTAAAAATTCCAAATTTGGATTCCAAATTCCAAATATAAATTCCCCTTATAAATATGATGATTTTAAAAAAATGAACCAACAAAACACAAAATCTTGTTGAATCCCAAAACAGAAGAAATTGTGAATGGAAGTATGACAGAAGTTATAACTCTCAGTGTTTGTATAATAATTCAATTAGCAGATTGGGGGGGGGGGAGGAATCATTGTAGAGAGTTTCTACAAAAAAATAAAAGAAAAATAAGTTGATATGGAAAACAAAAACATAGAAATAGAGAAATATCTGGCAAACAGTGAAGCAAAAGGAACAATGTTAAAAGCAGGCATGAAATTGATACATGTGAACACCATTGACCTTGAAGACAGGATGAGCAGAGAAATTTAAACACCAATGTCCCCAGAAGAACACCACACACACACACACACACACACACACACACACACACACACATACACATATACACATATATGTATATATACATATATTTTTAAAAACATCTAAACACCACAATGCAAAAAGAAAAAGAAAAGTGAAAGAAAACTTCCTAGAACTTTCAGATACAGAAAACAAAGAATCAATCAAAAATAATCTAGAGAATCCCTCCAAAAAAAAAGACAAAAAACACAATCCTGCACTTCCAAATCTAAGATATATAGTTGCTCTGTTTATCAATTCCTATCACAAGCAACTAGTTCTGTAAGTGCCCAGGCTAGAGACAGTCAAATATAGAGAAAATTAAATTCAAATTACATAAGATTATTCTATGGCCATTAAAAACTGTAGAAGGGAATGAAATAGAATATCACAATAAGAAAGGGAGTTCAGTTACAACACAAAAATGGCACAATTCTCAAATATAAAAACAATAAGATGGACATCCAACAAATAAAGATGTTTGAATCACTTCAACAAAAGAAAATGAAGACAACAGCAAGCAAAATATTTGCCTTACAAGCAGCATGAACAACAGAAGCACAAAAAATAATAACCTTAATAATCAAGAAAAGAATAAGGAATTAAATAAATTATCCCATTTTTTTAAGCTTGTAAGTTTGTTTTTGTCATTGTAGTTGTGTTGAGTTTGGGGATTTTTTTTTGGTTTGGGGTGTTTTTTTGTTTGTTTGTTTTTGTTTTTTTGAGAGGAAGAAAAAGAAATACTAGCCTATGGAGCAAAAAGAAAATGGCCTAAAAAGGGGGAAAAAATAAAAAGATATATTATGGTTAATAGGATTTAAAGAAATAGAAGTTAAAGGGAAGGAACAGAACTGAAGCACCTCCCTCCAAGCGTTTCATGGGAGACAATTGCTGAGTGAAAGAGTATATAAATGGGGAAAGGGCAGGTGGAGGTCAGAAAGGAATGGATAAGGTACATATAGGAAGTCCTTGGGTGAAGAACACAAGAATGACAACTGTAGTAATACCTCAGAGATTCTTCAGGAGAATAAGAGAGGCATGAGACAAGAGGAATTGGCACTAGGAAAATAAACCAAGGGAAAGTCTCCATCCAATGTGGAGAGAGAGTCCCACCAAGGAGCATTTTGATAGGAGGAGGAAGTACAGAAGCACAGTCTGCAATGGGAGATAGAATTCCATCAATAAGGCAGGGGTGATATATTGGGATTGTTACACCTCCATCAGAAATGAACTGCAGTAAGACAAGGGATATGTGAGTTTCTCATGTAGCTAATAGTCAGCTGGGGAAATTGGGGAAAACATATGATGGCATGGCTATTGTAAAGAACAATCATGGAAAAGGCAGCAAGATATACTTGGACTGCAAGATGTGGGACACATGATAATTTCTACTATGAGGCACTTACTGCTTGTGGCCACATTACCTCCCTCTTGAATTGATAAATTTAAGAGAGAGAGACAATAGGAAAACAGTGGAGGAAAAGCTATAAAAGATAATATAGAAATTGGTTAGAAGACAGCATATACATGGTACCTCAGAAGTTTTTATTCCACAAGGAACAGAAAAAGATTAGAGGAGGAATAAATAAATATATAGACCTTGGATCAGAAAAAATAAAAGTTTAGAATAGACAGGACAGGAATAGAATTAATAAAGAGAATGAAGCAAACAAATTATTCTTGAAAAAATGTACAGAAAAAAACTAAATTTAGGATTAAAAAATAATTTTTAAAGTAATAAATATAAATGAATGGATGAAGCCTTAAAACTAGAGCAAAAGTTGACCAATGGAAGTGGAAATACAGGTGACTAGGTAAATATCCTATTGGGGAAAAGTTGCAGTTAAGTAGTTTAAACAAAACTGGCAATAGAGGCAAAGTGTTGATTTAGAACATGTAGGGGTACATGAAATATATTTTTATAAAGCAATCATGGAGATCCAAATGAAGGAAAACACAATCCTAACTTCAAATGTCAATGGTTTAAATGATGTAATAAAATGAACAAGAGTTACGGAATGATTTCTTAAAAGCCCTATACCATATTTCACTGAATAGTCATCACCACCTGTTTTTTATTTTTTAGTCCAGAAATTGGTTTATAACCTTTCAGTTGAGTAATTATTGCCCTCATGTTGCTTAACAGGTAAACAGAACAGCATTGTATTCACCAGTGGTATATGGATATGCATTTATCTCTTACATAGAGTCTCAGCACACACACATTATCAGTATATTTCTGAAAGTTGACTTGCATGGTTTGTTTAGAGCACTGCAGTACTAATGGTATTATCACTCAACCCAATTAAGAGCCATAGGTGCAAGGAGAGCAAGCAGGCAGGCAAAACTGACCTTTATAAGTCACATGATATGGTAAGTCTTGCATTTTCCTAATTTTAACATATATTCATGAGTATTCCATGCATCCTAATTTTGCACCAAAGACAGTTTAGTAATGAATGATTTTCAAGTAATACCAGCACAGTTTAAAAAAAAAGTCACATAATTGTCACACCCCACTTTTTCACACACACACACACACAAATTGGCATAAAATCTGTGATGATTATGTGGTTAAATACCGTAATAACTTCCTTACAAGAAGAACATATTAATGAAAAAAAAGGCAGAGAATCAAAATTAGAGACTTGTAAAAAATATACTATATATTTTGTAAATTTTAAAAAAGCAAAAGATGCTACCTGACAAAGCAAAAATAGAAAATATGTAATGCCACTTGAGATAAAGAAATTACCTGAAACTTAAAGGAACCACAGAAAAACACTCAAGATGAGTTCTAAACATCTACGTACCAAAAGGCATTAGATCTAAATTCTTATAGGAAAGAGTAATTGAACTGCAAAAATATATAGATAGCAACAATAAAATCAGGAGAATTTCATGTTCCTCTTGTTTAGCTAGATAAAAAGAACAGAATGATAAACCACAGGGAAATACCAAATTGGGCAAATTCTTAGAAAATTTAAAGCCAAAATATTTATGATATCACCCAAATGGAACAAGTAAAAATATACATATTTTTCAGCACCATAAGGTACTTTTCAAATGATAAACCATGTAATAGAACACAGAAAAACTACAAATGACTGTAAAAATCATATTTGATAAACATGTTTGTAGACATTAATTACATAAAAATAGCAATCAATTCAGAGAAAACAAGAAAAAGACACAGACCTAAAATGAGACTTAATAATGAATAGGCCAAAGAGAAAATTGTAAAAACCAATTAATAACAATGTGAAAAATAATAATAGTGATGAAGAAACATATCAAAATTTCCAGGATGCAAGTAAAGTAGTTTTCAGAGGTAAAAAAAAAAAAATACCTAAAAATGTGTCAATAAAGTGCAAAAAAAAGAATCAATGAATTAAGTATACATATTGAAAAATAAAAACTCAACAAGTAAACAAACTCAAAATTAGCATAAAAATCTTTAAAAATCAATGGGAAATACATTGTAAAACAAAAACTGATAAACGAAACTAAAAGTTTGTTCTCTGAAAAGACTAACAGAATATGCAACCCTTTAACCAATCAGATTAAAAAGAAAGAGGAAAACCAAAACAGTCAAAATTAAAAATGAACAAAGTGAAATCCCACAAACCCAAAAGAAATGAAAACACATGCCAACACGGTTGTTACTTATATGAAGTTCTATAAATGAATGAACAAATGAATGAGACATTTAAGCATTTACTGTGTACAAAGTACTGTGCTAAATGCTGGAGATACAAAAAGAAAAATGAGACAATCCCTCTCTCAAGGAACTCATACTTTAATGGGGGAGACAACACATTGGAAGGTTTCCACAGAAGGTTTCCATGGTCCTAAGGGCACAGCAGCAAAGATGTTGATGGTTCTTTAATGCTGATTTCACTGATAAAATCATATCAGTTTCTGATTTTGAACTATTTGACAATGACAAGGACTTTGGTGGCAAGAATTTTCTTTCCTGGATCTTAAGCAGCAGGATCTGCAGGAGCATTTGTTGGGTTATGTATATCTCCACAGGTCTTGCTTCCCAGACTGATTGCTGAGGACACTGGGCTGGAAGTAATGATACATAGAAGCTCTTGTTTTCAGGGTCTTGGGTTGTCTCCATCATGGTCTGAGGGGAGATAGTAGCCAAGGAGGTAGCACTGGTCTTATTTCCCTGATACATGCTGCCTCCTGTCTCTTCCCTAGGTTGCTCTGTTGCTTTAGCCAGGCTGGCTTACCCACCCTGAATTTGGCAGGTGACTGTCAGTTGGTGGGGAGGGTTGGACCCTTCCCCATCAGTTGTTTTCCCTGATGTTGGATTATTTGCCGACAAAATTGAGAATTACAAAGAAATAGAGGATTACTCACAAAAAAAATAAAATACGCAAATTAGCTCACCTCTAAGTAAAGATCTTAAATAATCCAATCTCAGAAAAGGAAATTGAACTAGCTATAAAGGCACTTACCAAAAGAGTTATTAGGGGGAGGGGTCAGGGGGAGTAAAATGGTTAAGATGGAATTGCAAGGGAATTCTGTGAAACTTTTAAAGATCAATTAATATCTCTACTACACTTAATACTTTCCAAAATTCAGAAAGAAGTTCCTCGACTTAATTCACTTTATTAGACAAATATTGTTCTAATTCCTAAGCCAGGGAAAGATGAAGCAAGAAAAGGTAGCTGTAGACCAGTAGTATTAATGAATATCACTTCAAAAATTCTTAATAAGATCTAAACAAAAATATTACAGTATATTGCCCCAAAAACAATAAATCACAATGATTAAATAAGATTTATACTAGGGATCAACCAAAGGATGATTCAGAATTAAGAAAACAATTAATCTAATTAATCATATTAAAAAGGAAAATACACAAAATCACATATTTATATCAACATATAAGAAAAGTCTTTGACAAAGTACAACATTAATTTGTGCCAAAAAATAAAAAAAAAACTCTATGTAGTATAACATCTTTTTCACATGATTTTTTAAAAGTTTCTTTCTCTGATGAAAAGCTACTATCACATGCAATGGAGACACAACAGAAACTTTGCCAGTTAATATAGAAAAACTTAAAAGCAGCCTAGCAGAAATGAGGTTAAACCAATACTATATGCCATAGTATGTGTTTAACAAATGCTCTCACTACCTATTGTATTCTGCCCTTGTCAGATCTCATCAGGAATGTTGCATTTGTTTCTGAATGCTAAAATGTAAGGAGAACATCCAAAAGCTAGAGAGTGTTGAGAGAATGGCAATCAAAAGAGCAAAGGATCGGGAGAATATACCAGATTGGGATAGGTTGAAAGAACTGGGGATACTTAGACTGGGAAAGAGAAGACTCAAGGGAAAGAGAATAGTTATCTTCAAATATCTGAAAGGCTACCATCTTGAGAGAGAAATTAGATTCATTCTTTTTGGACCCAGAGGACAAAAATGGGTAGACATTTCAAAGAAACAAAGTTAGACTTGATTTCAAGTAAAACTTCCTAATAATTAAAGCTATCCAAAAGTGAAATGAGTTGCCTAGAGAGGTAGTGGGTCCATCATTGGAGGTCTTCAAACAGAATTAGATGACTATTTGTTGTGCATGTTATAGTAAGGATTCTTTTTGTGTATAGATTAGACTAGATGACCATTGAGGTCCCTTCCGATTCTCAAATTCTTTGAGATTCTTGAATTGAGAGGGAAGTCAGGCTGGATAATCTCTAAGTTACCATTTAATTCTACAATTTCATGATTCTGTGATTTCATAATTCTCTCTATTCCTATACTAGTCTTTTTTCATGGCTAATATTTGTCATTATCATCATTCTTTAGACCCTATCATCTGTGTACCTCTCAGAACTATGACAAGCCTTATTTTTTTCCCACATCCTAAATAGCTGGGATATTTTCAAGTTGTATTGTTTCCTACAAAGTAAAGGTGATCAACTGTCATCCTCCAAGGAAAGAAAAAAGAAAAAGATGAATTTATAGCATGATAGATTTTTGGTACAACACCAAGAAAGCAAAACACTAAAATACTTAGGGGACAATGGAGTCTCTTTTCTCAGACTCCCTTTAATTCTCCCTTTAAGAATGGGAGAAATTTCTAGGTTTAGCTAGGGTTGGTTATTTATGGAGAGAGAAAACTGGCCTCTGTGACTTTCAAAGTTTCTTTACAGTCTTGTGTCCTTAGGATCCGGTCCTAGGAATGAAAACTGCAGTTATGACCCATCAGAAAATACTATATACAACCCTTAAGGAAATAGATACTAGCAGGAAAGAATCATTATTTTCTTTTTCTTTAATAAGCAATTGGGATTAAGTAACTTGCCCAAGGTTACACGGCCAAGAATGGTTATTTTCAACTAAAAGAGAGAATACCTGAAATAGGGACTAATTAATTCTTTGACTACAGGAAAGACTTTTGACCTCTGAGATTCAAAGATCGTCTTCTTTTCTTCTCATCCCCTTCATTTAAAAATTGTTTCTCTCTTCTATTTACATACCCGTGTCCGCCTTTCATTCATCTCTCAGTAATGCTGGAAAATGAAGTCTTTCTACAGTGAAACCAAGGCACATGAAGAAAATATCTTCCTTAGCTAGTTTTTCAAGCTCTATACAGTTTACCCTACTGCTCAATAAATTCTAGAAATTACCTATTACCACTAGGTAATTAAATTATAAACTCCCCTGTTTGAGCACTTAAAACTCTTCTCAACTTGGCCTCTTCCTGCCTTTCCAGTCTTTGTACACATTACTCACCTTCATATATTCTGCAATTCAGTCATATGGACCTATTTTCTGTTGTTCACACATGACACTCCCTCTTCCATCTCCATAATCCACAAGCTGAACCCCCAGACTATAATTCTTTCTTCACCACTGTTTCTTGGAATCCCTTGAAAACAAATTTCAACTCCAGGACCACCTTTCGAATGAGATCTTTTCAGATGTAGTCACTGATAGTGCAAGCTGATGTACAAGTGCCCTTCCTAGGTCTATGTACATGTTGTCTCTCCTATTAGAATATAAGGACCTAGGGGGCAGGGACCGTTTTGATTTTGTCTTTGTATCACTAGCACTTCGCACATTTCCTGGCACATAAGAGGCACCAAATGAATGCTTGTTGACTGATTAATCGATCCTGCCAAACTATATCTCTTCACCTCCCAGATTTCTCTGAATACTTACAACCCATACTGTTTCTACAAGAATGAGGTGAGTGAGAGCAATGTCAGTGGGACACAATGTCCTCCTGGAAGAGAAGAACCACTCAGATCACAGACCTCCTTGGCCAAAGCATTTCTTCTCCCATCCTTCCAACTTTGTGCCATCTAGTCCTCAGAAAGAAACGAAGTACTTCTCAAGAGAAGCCTTTACAAAAGAGCGAATGGGGCCAAAAGTCCAGTCAACATGCTGTTTAAAGAAAGCTTGAGCTTTTCTCACAGCATAGTCCTATCTCTGTTCAACACTTTGCAAGCTATAAAAATAAGAAAGAACACCCCTTGGGAACAGAATGTCAAAATGTTATCACCTATGCTTACATATCATATTCTGACTGCCATCAACACTAACTCCTTTCTTCCCACCCCCAACACCCTCTCTCTCCCTCTGCTGTTTCTTGTTCTTCCAGTCCTGCTCCAGCTGTCTGAAACCAATTCTGTTGATTCTAATCATCTCTCACTCGGGGTCTGTAATCCCTGTTGGTCCTGCCCTATGCCCTCCCTTCCCCCAATGGCCTCTCACCCAATTCATTTTCCTCCTGGCACCCACTGAGATTTTCCACCACCCGTCCCTGGACCGGGTCCCACTCATCTCCCCAAGGAATCTTCACCCTCCACTTCATCTGTCTCTTTCATTCTCCTCCTGCTGTAACTGGATTTCCCAGCTTTATTTCTGGATTCTTTCCACCACTCTTTTGGTTTGCTTGGTCATTGCCTCTGCCTGTGTCTTTCATCCATCTGGTCTCTGATGGAAGGGCCAAATCTCGGAAATACTCTGATTTTGCCTGAGGAGAGATTGAAGGCCTTGCCTAGGAGCTGGAGCCTATGGCTATCTTCTCAGTCTCCCAGCTGTTGTTGTTTTTTAATGGCCCCCAAAAGCATGGATTAGTGAAAAAACAGGATGGGTACAGTCAAATCCTCCATCTTGACCTCCATATTCAACTCACTTCCCATCTTGCCCTTCCTTTTTTTATTTCTCAGGCAATTTATTAGTCTTTACTTCCCTAAGCCAGTAAGTTTGACTTTGATTCCTGGAAAAATTAAAGAATGTAACATTAAAGGAATGATTTGTAAACATGTAGAGAAGGAAGCAATGATCACTGAGAGCCAACAAGGCTTCATTGAGAATGGGTCATGCAAAAATAGCCACATTTAAAAACTATATGTTCATTAAAGCATTCAGTATTATTACACCAGGATTACCTAGACATAAGCAAGGCATTTAATAAGTCTCTCTTGCTCTCTTTGGGGACAATATAGAGAGCTATGGGATAGAAAATAGTACATATTTAAATAGATTCAGACTATTTGAATGATTGGATCCAACAATCAAATAGTCATTAATGGCTCAGTGTCAACTTGGAATAAGGTCTCCAGTGGAGTGCTACAAAGATCTGAACTTGGCCCTGTGCTATTTAACATTTATATCAATTACTTGGATGAAGGCACAAATGATATGCTTATCGAGTTTGCAGATGACACCAAGCTGAGAGGGATAGCAAATTCATTGGATAATAGTTAGGACTCCCAAATTTCAAGATGCTAGACTGTTGGGCCAAATGTAGTTTCATATATACATATATATGTGTATGTGTATACATACATACATATATGTCTATATTACATACAAGTTATATATTTATGGAATATATTTACTTTATATGTGTATATATATATATGTGTGTGTGTGTGTGTGTGTGTGTGTGTGTGTGTGTGTGTGTGTGTAGATATATAAATATAGGCCTAAAGTTGGGTTCAGAAAACTGACTTCATAATTACAAAAAGGAAGAAAGTGTGGCAAGGGAATAATTTGCCTACAAAAAGTCTTGGGTTTTAAGAAATTACAAATTTGATATAAGTCAACAGTAGTACATGGCTGCCTTAAAAAGCTAAGGCAATATGAGGCTGAGTTGAGAAGCACAGTGATAATCGCACTGAGCTATGATCAATTGAGACACAGATGGAGTATGGAAGGTTGATGATTAGAGCCAAATCAATTTAATGAACATATAGGGAAGAGAGACTTTGTTTGGGATTTTATTTCATCTTCTGGAAGGAGGTGTGACCAGTTCCAGGAATACTTCATTAAGAGGAGTGAGAGCATTTCCAGGGTCTGGGTTTTCACTTAGAACCTCCCAGATGGACTTTTCCATTGGACAAGTCAGTGAACAAACTTCAACAGAACGGAGAAGGGCAAAACCTATTCATGCACACAACCTCTTTTCTGAGTCACAATGACAGTCTTGGAGAGGGAAGGAAAGAGTCCATTTCAAATGCACATGTTCACACTCACAAGGCCTGATAGGTGTCATCAAAGACCAATAAGAAATCTTCTTAACCATCTGAGTCCACAATGGAGCTAGCTCCACCATGATAAGTGAGTGGAAGGGTTCCTGGACCACAAGTTTCTGGATTTGGCTGTGGAGAAACATCAGCATAGGCTATCCGTCTGAGAGGTAATAACAATGGAGAGGACCACGTGACAGAAGTAATGGAAACCTCAACCTTCTGGATGAGTATGGGGAATTCTTGGGAACCCTGGACAACCATCAAGAAGTCCTGAAATGGGAATGAAGCATGTGATTTCAAAGCTAGAGCAGCATCAACAAGGGATTGAATCCCAATACATGGGATTAAAAACCTAGATTTTCCCTCTGATGCTACTATGATGGGTTTTCAAAAAAAAAAGGAGTATGGAATAAGGGAATCAGCTATTTAGACACCCTAAATTAATTTCCTTTCCAAGAAAAATCCAAGACCTTCAGGTTGGATGGTGAGGTGAGAGGCCTATTTAGGTCCTTAGGGGACCTAATGAAATGTAAGGAGTTATTTCTTTTGCAATCTGAAGTTTATTTCTTCTCCATGAATAACTCCAAAAGACTTAGGGAAATACTATGAATCTCGAGCCCCTCATAGATCCCTAGAGTAGAAGGTGGTAACCACCAGCAAGTAGAAGAGAATTGTATTGGAAATTTGTGGACTACTTTAGGTCATTTATGAGGTTTTTCATGATCTTTGAAGTGAAACAAAGGTCATCCTTTGATGTATTTTATATACATTGTTGACTTGAGTGCTTACAAAGGGACCAGGGACCATTTTAGACACTTCTTTGGAGGAAGAAAAGAAGGGGGAGAACGAAAAGGAGGAGGAAGAAGAGGAGGAAAAAAGGAAGAGGATGAAGAAGAGGAAGAAGGAGGAGGAGAAGGGGAAGGGGGAGGAGGAGAAGGGGAAGGGGAAGAAGGAGAAGGAGGAGGAAGAGAAGGAAGAAGAGGAGGAGAAGGAGAAGAAGAAGAAGAAGAAGAAGAAGAAGAAGAAGAAGAAGAAGAAG
>NW_027187376.1:1956674-1999220 GCF_028583685.1 Petaurus breviceps papuanus
AAGAAGAAGAAGAAGAAGAAGAAGAAGAAGAAGAAGAAGAAGAAGAAAGAATTTTCCTTTAATTCTTAGAAATATTGCAACAAAAGACCAAAAAGTTCCCCTGCTGTAGACATTTTTAAGATCAAATAATTTTCCTTCCATCCAGTCTGAACTGTTCTGAAAGAAGCCCTACCTCCAGGCAAGGTCTAGGATGAGATGACCTCCTGCCCCCTAAGGTGCTTTTATTTGCCTTAGTCCAAACAGTGGGGGCCTTGCCTAGAACCCAGGCAGCCCCCAATGCCCCTGGGAGAGGCCTGCTTTACTCCCAACAGTTGGTTCCAGTTTAGGGTATAAGGGCTCATGTCAAGCTTGATATTTCCCAGCAGCTGCTGACATTACCTGATGCTTGAGGGGAAACAGTCAGTTTCTCCCTCCTCCCCCACCACAAAAGGCAGAAGAAAAATATAAATAAAAAAGAAACTTGCACCTGGCAAAGTCTGCAACCCAGAGGGAAACTTTCCTTCCCAGGCCAGCTGGTGTTTCCCCACCCACCCCCAGGTCTGGCCCCTGGCAGCAGGCAGGAACTCTGGACTGATTGTTATCCTTGGGAGGATTTCTGCAGATGTATTTTGATAAAACTAATCCTCCCTCTCCTCCCTCCACCCAACCTCACTACCACTACCCTCAACTGTGTGTGCGTGTGTGTGTTTGTGTGTGTGTGTGTGTGTGTTTTGGGGGAAAGGGAGGGTGGGACCAGAGATAAGGGGCTGCTTTCCTATTAGCAAAATCATGGCTCTGGTTTCACTGGGTGGATTTGCAGAGTGAAAGAGCTGCCTGGGCCCAGCTGTTAGAGGACAGGTAGAGGCCATCAGAGAGAGGCTCATTTGTCTGGCCTCCAGACCTTTTGAAACATGAACTGTGAGATATTAAAGGATTGTTTGTGGCAAGAGTGAGTTTAGAGTTTATTTATATAATTTTTTTTAGGTCTCCAAATAATTTTTCCCCTAGGTGCTAATAGAAGACAGATTTCCTTTCTGTTTCTCTCTTCCTTCTTCTCAGTAGGCAGCATGGTACAGTGGGAAGAATACTGGCTCTAAAGACAGAGGAGTTGATCTCTAATCATACCTCTGATGCTTACTACATGTGTGACCTTAGACAAATCTTCCTGGGTCTCAGTTTCCTCATCTGTAAAATGGGATTGAACTAGATGCTTTACAGCTATGTTACTAGGAGTCTCCCATCCGCTCTGTTCCTCTGCCATCTAAGGAAGGATTACATTCAACTGCTACATTTCACCAGAGATAAAAGTTCTGAAAGCTCCCTATGGTTACATGAGCCCTCTAAGCTCCCTTAAGTGGATCTCTGCCATTCTTCTTGCTCCAGCTGGATCCCCACCTCTGCTCCCCCAACCCACACAAAAAGATGATCAATCATGGATGGGGATTGAGAAGATTCCCCTCCGTGGTTGCAGCTGCCTAAAGGGGAGGTACTCCCTCTCTTACAAATTCCACCCATTTGTTCCTAGAGCTTTCTAAAACCCAGGTACTGGAACTCTATGGAAAGAGAAAAACCGTAAAATACAGAGGCAAAAGTAAAGTTCATTGCATCTTAATATGGACTAAAGCTAAGAGAAAAGTCGATATGGAATCTGGTTGGTAAAAAGAAATCCTTCATGGATCGCAAAAGTCAACTTAGATCTCTGGATTGAGTCAGAGGATAGGGAAAAGGGATAAATCAATGAGGAAAGGCAGAAGTGCTTAACCTAAGATCCATGAATGCAGTTTTCCTATCTATCTATCTCATCTACCAATACAAAAGAAGCCAATTTTGTTGAAAGTTATCTCTCTCTAAATATTATATATACATATATGATATATACAAATATATCATATATGTATATATAATATATGTACATATATCTGTGTGTAGATAGATATAACTGTTTCAATATAATTGATTTCTAATTCTATGTATTTATTTTATGCATTGAAAAAATATTATTCTGAGAAAGACTGAGAGTCATCAGACTGCCAAAGGGATCTGTGACATTAAAAAAAAAAATAAAGATGAAAGACTCTTGAGCTCTATAGGATGATTCTACATAATAAAAATGCCATATAGGAAATCCAGGGCAAAATGTGTGCTAACAATTTAAAATTGAAATGACATTTTTTTTTGTTTTATTAGAAATGAAAAAAAAATTGCTGGGCTAGCTGGAAAAGTAAGAAAAACTTTCACAAGATATGAAGTTGTAGGATTCTTGGCAAAAAAAAATGAGCATAAAAAAAGCCCTGGAAGTTGGGGAATCTGGGGCTAAATATGGACACTGCAATTAATTTGCTCTGTAATCTGTAATAAAAATTAATTCTTCCCAGACCTCAGTTTCTTCACTCAGAAAATAAAGGGACCAGATAGGGGGTGTCTAAGATCACTTCTTGTTCTAAAATAATTATATAAAAATGCTTGCTGTGCTGGAAATTTTCCTAACAACCTGCAATATCCCCAAATGGAATGACTGATATCCCTTCACTGAAGATCTGGTAGTAAAAGCTGGACTCTTGCTTGCTGGCACCCTGTAGAAAGGATTCTTCTTCAAAGACAGGTTGGACTAAATGGTCTCTGATGCCCCTGTGAACTTTGACATCTGGGAACCGAACAAGCAGGCATTGTACGGAAAGCACTAACAAATTACAAATGTGATCCTCATTTCTAAGGAAATATGGACTAGACTGGAGAGAATCAACAGGACCAGTAAACCTTGCTATCATTACCTATAAGAAAGGAAAGATAATCAGGATACCTTGCAAACCTACCCATTGGAGGAAAGGCAATATGGCTTCTGGCATGGTGCATGATGACTAATAGTTGTGACCTAGAAAAGAAATAAAGGCTTCATTGCTCCCTGTTCCCTAAAGACATTGGCCCAATGAATTGCCTTGGATGAAAAAAAGAAAAAGTCCAGCACAAGGAGCATCCTCTGGGATAGAATTAATCAGTGGTCCAGGGTTTGACTGGCTTGGCTGGAATTTCATAATTCTCTATGGACCAGAAGGTATCTTAAAGGTTATCTAGTAGGGTTGGGAAACAGGTCATGTATGTTGTCAGGAGTAGACATTTGAATATAGGTCCTCTGATTTAAAAAATCCAATGCTTTTCCTACTGTATTAACTAACAACCAACATCTTAAAATTTACAAAGCTCTTTATCTACATTAGCTTATTTTTATTTATATATCATGTTATATTATAGAGCATGTCCCAGAAGTCTTAGTGTGCAGGTGTAGGCAACCAAAGCTTAAAACTGCTCTAAGACTTTTGTTATATGCCCTGAATAATGTTTTCATTTTAGTAACCCTATTCAGAGAAGGTTTATAAAGTAAAATAACAGAGTGCCCTCTCTTTGTACAAAACCAGAGCTTTTTCATAGAGCCCTATTAAATAAATGTTTGTTGAATTGAATCAAATCAAGTAGAATGAGTGATTATTCATCAGAAAGCCTCTTTTAAAACTGGGGAGGGGAACTTTAAAACTTGGAAAAATATTCAGTAGTGAGTCCTCAAGAGTAGCACAATAAAGTTATTTTTCCATAGGTATTACATAGGCATCAGGATTGAGGTAAAAACCTTGTAGTTTCCCTCAAGGTAAGCACACATACAGTCAAGACATGATCCAGTTTGTACAACTTAGAAGAATGGATTTTACTTAGCGTATATACCTTAGTCCTGGTTGCTTCTGGTGGCTTCCTGACTCAGAGCCGTATTTACCTTTTAATTCAGAAATCTATGGCATCTCCTTAGTTCCCTTTTATTCCTTCCCTTGATCTAAAAATGAGTATACCTTGATTATTCATGTTCCTCTAGAAAATGCCTCACTTCCTCACTACCTTAGCCTCCATCTTTAGGAAGGATGGTCCATTCTCTTGAGACTTTGTGATACATTCTGGTTTTTGCTTTTCACAGAAATCTACTTTACTAAATCTTTTCCTTTTCATCACCATTATATTCTCCCAATCAGTGCCCTTTAGCATACTCCAGTCTCACTACTCTGCCTTCAGTCTCAGCCTAGCCTCTTCCCCAGCTTCCTATTTTTCTCCCAAGTCTTCTCAAAGTCAAATAATGATAGTTCCTCTTATGGCCTTGGTGAAAGACAATGTCCTCACCATCTTAGTAGTTCTGTTCTTTAAATCTAATCATCTAATGCTGAGAGAACTGTGTTAAGAAATCTGGTAGGGGCCACTGTCAATTGTCCAGACCTATGTCTTGCTACTACACTCTGATGACCCTGGATGAGAGAGTGAGGCTGCTTTGCGCAGCCCTGCCTCACTTAAATCCAATTCGCTTGCAAGTCAAGACATCACCTTCCTAATGCCATTGGTCCTCTTTGAGAACAAAGCAGGAACAACAATATGGTAGGGCTAAGCCACCTTCCTTCAATTTTTTTTTCATTGATTATCTTAATATTCTTAATTTTGGTCTTCCACATGAATTTTTTTCTAGTTCTATAAAAATTCTAGCTCTAGAAAATTATTTTTTTTTGGTAATTTGGTATGTCATTGAATCAGTAAGTTAACTTATGTAGAATTATAATTTTTATTATACTCAGTGTACCCTAGAACAATTAATATTTCTCTACTTGTTAAGATATTTCTTTCTTTGCATGAAAAATTTTGTAATTGTGTTCATACAGTTCTTGGTTTTGCCTTGGCAGGTAGACTCTCAAATATTTTGCGTGTCTACAATGATTTTAGATGGAATTTCTCTTTCTATCTCTTCCTGCTGGACTTTGTTCATAATATATAGAAATGTTGATGATTTATTTGGGTTTTATTCATATCCTGAAACTTTGCTAAAGTTTTTATCAATTCTTTCAATTACGGTTTTTTAGTTGATTTAGGGTTCTCTAAGTATATTATCATATCACCTGCAAAGAGTGATAGTTTTGTTTCCTCTTTACTTATTCTAAATACTTCAATTTCTTTTTCTAGTCTTATTGAACTGTGTTATAAAGGATAGAAGTACTGCAGTATGGCAGATTTTGTTATCATGGGCAAGGACTATAGGACTTCTGAGAACTTAGGATCCAGCAAGTGGCTTTGGGGGGGGTGGGGAGGGAGGGGAAGGGTTGTAAAGAATTATGTTTGGTTCCTGATTGTAGCTAGATTAACAACTCTTCATTTTTCCTCTCCCTTTTCCCAAATGAGCTGTAGTGGGGTCTTCCAGTAGAAGACCAAAGGTCAGTCTCAATCCATGTTCATCTGACCTTAGTGTCCAGTATCTGAGAAAATGCTACAAAGCCGGGTGAAGGTCTGGCTAGTACCATCTGGGGTCTTTGCAGCTGACAGGGTGGCTAGAAGTGGAGAGTTCTTACCAGCTGTGCTCTGCCCCTGCCCTCCCTGGTTAGCCACAGTTCCTTGGCCAACAGCCCTCCCCCCCATGAGCCTGTTGTCAGCACCTGCCTCCCCTCCATGCCTGGCTGGCCCATTCATCCTGCAGGAGCCCCGTTTCATTCCCATGACCTCGCTGTGCTTCATTGTTCCCTCCTGACCAGATGCCTGTAACTTGGAGGGCATGTTTTCAGGCCAGGCCTCTGGCAGCTGATGGAGGTGGGAGAAAAGTCAGAGAGGGCAGAAGGAAAAGGGATGGAGAAAGGGGAGGGAATGGGAAAGAGGGAACTGACAGGAGGGAGTAAGGGGGAGCCTGGGAGAAATCTCTCCAATCAACCCACAGTCCTCTGAGACTCTCTATTTAGTCAAAACAGGAGTTCAGTTCCCAGAGAGCTTAGGAAACTTGTGGTTGTCAAAGCAAAATAAATAAAATAAATAAAAAAATAATGACTTTCCCATCCCCCCTTCTTTGATTTTGCTCCCTTGCCCCTAATGGGTAAAATATCATTCTAAGCACTTCCCAGCATGACTCCTAGTGATGCCCAAATTAATATTTGTTGCTTCCCAAGGAAACTGCTTCTATGAAGCTACTGACCTTGAGCAGCAAGGTCACTCTTCTTGGAGCCAAGGCAGACACTTACAGAGCTCCTGCTCCTCCCCCACCTTGTGTTGGAAAGCCAAACAGAGACAAAGGGCTACCTTCATATACATAGTCCCAAATGCTCTCCATTGAAGGTTGACCGTTCTACATGCCTGTTGCATGAGAGACATTCACGAATGCCCTGCAGCAGATGGGATCTGGGATGGTCACCAGAAAGCAGTTTCCTAGACAGACATTGCAAAGCCCTGGAATTCTTAGTGATTCATCTTTGCAAATCAGCCTTATACCTGTCCTTCTCCCTGGCCCTCAGTCAGTCAAGCCAATTCTCATCCAGTTCCCAAGAGCTTCTGAAACCTCCAGAATGTGTTCTCATCCTAACAGAAGCATAGATGAGGTATCTCCTGGGCCCAACCACATAGATCCAGGGTTCTCAACCTGGGGTCCACAAATTTGGTTTTTAAAAAATAAATTTTAGGGGGTGGTTAGGTGGCACAGTGAATAGAGCACCAGCCCTGGAGTCAAAAGGACATGAGTTCAAATCTGACCTCAGACATTTAACACAAAAACTAGCCCTGTGACCTTGGGCAAGTCACTTAACCCCAATAACCCTCCAAAAAGCAAAAAAAATTTAAATTTTGATTGCTATTTAAATATAATTGGTTTCTTTTTTTTAAAAAATCCTGTATATTTTATTATATACATTTAAAAACACTATTCTGAAAAGTTGTCTTTAGGCTTTACCAGGTTGCCAAAGTGGGGGTTAATCATACATACACACACACACACACACACACAGAAACAGAGAGAGAGAGACAAAGAGACAGAGACAGAGAGAGAGAGAAGATTAAGAGTGCCTGAAAATTGATTAATCAATTAATAAGTATTTTTAAGTGCCTACTATGTGTCAGGCACTGTGCGAAACATTGGAGGTACAACAACATACACACACATGCATGCACACACACACACACACACACAATTGTCCCTGCCTTTAAAGAGTATGTGTTCTGTCAGGGGAGTGACACATCCCAGGGTCACGTCTAAATCTCTATTGCTCAATACTTTATCTCCCCAAACAGGACCATAAGGTAAATACCTTGACTCTCAATTAATGTAGCTCTTCCATATTTTCAGCCTGCAGTATGCATGTTCCCTGAATGTTTTCTCAATATAACTGTCTTTGCATCAATTAGAAGATCCTAGAAGACAAGAGCTGTCACTATTGTTCTGTGTAGTGCCTAGAATAGCACCATGTGCAGAGGGGCACTGTTAGCATAGTTAGCATATAATAGAAGAAGCTAGGAAGACCAAGTTTCAAATCCCACCCTTGACACCTCTGAGCCATTTATTTTCTCAATGGTATTATCACTTCCCTAAGACCATAAGTTGCAGAGAAGATACCAACTGGCATCAATAGGAGAAATTTTCTATACTGCTGAAATCATAGGTACTTTACTTACCCCTGGATCCCTCTATTCTATCCTTATATATATCCATACTTATATTTTTATCTTTTTATTTATGTCTTTAAGATTTTTCTTTTTGCTTTTTGGAGGGGAGAAGGTAGGGCAGTTGGGGTTAAGTGACTTGCCCAAGGTCACATGGTTAGTTTTGTGTTAAGTGTCTGAGGCCAGATTTGAACTCAGGTCCTCCTGATTCCAGGGCTGGTCCTCTATTCACTGCCCCACCTAGCTGCCCCTGATTTTTATCTTTCTGATGGTTATAAGGATGATGTTTTAATGTGAGGTGCTCAAGGGGGATTAGCATGTCTGGTGGGAGGGCTGCTGCACCCTTTTCAGGGCTGCTCATCCATCTTTGGTGTCCACCTGGCACTCAACTAATTACCTGTGGCTCCAAGAAGTTATAGCATGCACAGTGACCACACCTTGGCAGTCCATCACAGCAGATCACTAAACCAGGTTGAGAGTAACCAAAAGGCCTCAGACTTGTGGGTGAGTTAGGTGGATGTCTACTCCAAACATGTGAAAATGTTCCCTTGGCAGAATGAGTAAATGAGAACAATCTGTTCCAATGGACATGAAGGCAGATGAAGCAGGTGCTACAGAGTGCTTCAAGCTTGGCCAGGCATTGGAGATGCCAAGGTTATCTGCTGCATCCAGGGCCATCACCAGTCATTTTGACTTTTGTCTTGCCCCTGGACTTAGATGACTTGGGATAAGAAAGTGAGGATGATGACTACTCTACCTCCCTCAAATCCAATTCACGCAGAAGTCAAGACATCACCCATGATGGTCCCTTTCGTGATGGACCCAAAGTGGTCCCTTTCAAAAAAGAAAAATGAACAATTCCTCTTAGGCATTTATCTTACTCCAATCTGTCCTATATTTATCTGAGTTCATGCCCTGCCTTCCCCTACTAGATTGTAGCTCCCTAAAGGCAAGGACTGTATCTTAATCATTTTTGTACCTCATTCAGGACCTAGAACAGTGTTTTCCACATAGTATGTTTTTGATACATATTTGTTGAATGCACGAAGCCATACCAGTGGAGACTGAGTGGTCAATAGTCAGCAAGCATGGGGTGGCTAGGTGTCACAGTGAATAGAGCACCGGCCCTGGAGTCAAGAGGACCTGAGTTCAAATCTGGCCTCAGACACTTCACACAAAAACTAGCCGTGTGACATTGGGCAAGTCACTTAACCCCAATTGCCCTCCAAAAACAAACCAAAAAAATAGTCAGAAAGCATTAATTAAACACTAATTAATCAATTAACAAGCATTATTAATTGGTACCAGACACTGTGCTAAGCATGGAAGATACAGATAAGGAAATAAAGAAAGGTAATGCCTGCCCTCATGGAGCTTATAACATAAGGGAAAAGCCAAAGCAGTCCAAAAGGGGGACACTATCTGGGAAATGAGAAAATGTCTGATGACAGGGATGGGAGGAGGTAGGTAAATGTATCAATCAGCTTTCAAACTGCTTTGGTAATACTTTGGTAATCTTGATCTCCCATTACTTTGTAAAAATTTTCTTAAATTTGGTTTTCTCTCATACAATCCTAAGAAAATGCTAGGATGGAAGGAGAATGAAACTCTTGGCTACTTTGAAGTGTTAACATTTTCTTTTGGTGTCAATAATCCGGAATTTTTGCCTCTTTGCCTTTAGAGATTACTCTAAATACAGTCTATGGGACTGCTAGAGGCACATACGAGCTAAGGGACTTACTCAGAGTTATAGGCTAGTGTCAGAGGGATACTTTGAAATCGGGTCTTCCTGACCTCCCACTAACCACTCTCTCCATTGTACCATGTTGCATACTACATCTTAAGGGAAGGAGATAAAGAGACAGAATGGAAACTTGCTCTATATTAGGAGGTTGAAGAGTGGGAGACCTTTACACCCAGATCAAAGGAAAGAGGAATTCTTGAAGGTTAAAGAAGTTAGTCTGGATGATCAGAGGAAGAAGTAGCCGGTTGTCCTCTAAGGAATGATAAAGTAGATCCAAGTCGTCGTCAGGAAAGAGATCATCCAATAACAGTTAGAAGAAGAGAGAAACGGTGGCAACTTTCGCTTAGGGCAGAGAGACAGATATTTGTCAACCTAATAACAACAATAGGGAGATCTGTCATCTTCCTAAGGCAAGAATCCAAGGGATGACAAGAACCTCCCAAGATTTGTCAGAATGGGATGACTATTACTCACTCCCCTGGAACTCTCTGCTACCTCTGGGATCAAATATAAACTCCTCTGTCTGGACTTTAAACTTCTTCTCAACCTGACCCAGTATTTTCACTTGTTGCAAATACAAATACAAAAAAGAAGAAGAAAGATCGGCCCTGTCCTCATGGAGGGCATCCCTATCACTTACAGTTCAGTCAGACTGTCCAATTTGTTATTCCTCACATATAATACTCTATCTCCCATCTACATGTTTTCCCCCCATTGGTGGTCCCCTATGTAGGGAACACACTCTCTTTTACCCTCCAATTCTTAGAATTCCTGGTGTCTTTCAAAATCCAGCTCACTATTACCTTCTTCCAAAGTAAGCCTCTCCTAGTCCCACCAGCTGCTAGTGTTTTCACTCCCACTTTATTTTGGGCATATTCTGAATATGCTTACATATTTATATGTATCTGTTGTTAGAATGTAAGCCCCTTGAGGGTAAAGACACTTTAACTTTTGTCTTTCCATCCACAGCACACAGTAGTCACTTCCCAAATTCTTGTTGGTTAATTGATTAATCAGTTAAGCCTGGTGATTTGCATAAGCACAAGTGATGCTTCCAGAAGGAACCTAGAAAGCTTTGCCCAGATTATGAAGTATTGGAAAAGAAACTGAAGTCCACAAGGGTAACAGTTTCATCATTGCAGATCATTAAAGATAGGGGGTGTAAAAGATAAAAGCTGATGTGAACAGCAAGCAACAGATGACTAAGAAATGAAGTTAGTGGAGTGGCTAGGTGGTGCAGTGAATAGAGCACTGGCCCTAAAATCAAGAGAACCTCAGTTCAAATCCAACCTCAGACATTTAACACTTACTAGCCATATGACCTTGGGCAAGTCACTTAGCCCAAATTGCCCTACCCTCCCCCCTCCAAAAAAAAAAAAGAAATGAAGTTAGAGAATGAGATTTAGATGTAGAGAACATACACTCCTGGTCAGGTATCAAGTATACATAACAAAGACTGGTATTTTTACTTTTCCCTGATATTTTGCAAATCTAATTGAAGAGTCTTTAAACTAAAGAAAGATGAGGGAAGGAGGAAACTCATATACATTCATGCCCATATACATTCACCAAGCTAGATACTGTACTAAGTAGCTGTTGTTTGTCCTTTTACCAAAAGGACCAATGACATCATGGGGTGATGTCTTGACTTGCATGTGAATTGGATTTAAGTGAGTTTTGAAGTTGTACCAAGTTGTCAGCCTCACTCTCTCTTCCAGAGTCATCAAAGTCCAGTAGCAAGACAGAAGTCAAGATGACTGGTGAATGGCACAGTATGCAGTGGATGACCTGGCATCTTGGATGTCTGACCAAGATCTAAGTGCTCCAGTGCCGGCTTCAGCCACCTCCATGGCCATTAGAATAAATTGTTGTCATCTGCCAGTTTGGCCAAGGAAAATCTTCACATGCTTGGGGTAGACATCCCCTAACTCACTGACAAGCTTGACCCCTGTCAATTACCCTCAACCTGGTTTTCATCTGTTTTACCAGGGTGTATCACTGCACGTGCTACCACTTCTTGGATCCACAGGTGAGGAGGGAGTTCCAGGTGGACCCTAAAGGTGGATGAGCGGCCCTGAAAAGGGCTCCATTAGCCTTTATACCAGAGGAGCCAGTCCTCCTTGAACACCCTTCATGTGAGTAATTACAATGTAGGAGGAAGAAAAGCTGTACTAGAACCACTCATCATCATACAGAAAAATTTTGTCCTGTATATCAGTAGTGTCAAAGTCATATATAAACATCCCTGTCCCCACATATTGACATAGAAAACCACAAATTAATGTTAATTTTTATTTATTTTTTATTTTATTTGTTTGTTTGTTTGTTATATCTCTCATACAATCCTAGGAAAATACTGGGAGGGAAACAGAATGAAACTCTTGGCTACTTTGCAGTGTTAACATTTTCTGTTGGTGTCAATAATCCAGAATTTCTGCCTCTTTGCCTTTAAGAACTACTCCAAATAAAATCTATGGGACTGCCAGAAGCACATACAAGCTAAGGGACTTTATTTTTATTTATTTTTCAAAGAGCTTTACAGGGTTTGGCCCACTTGGGAGTTTTGCAAGTTAGGTCATAAATTTGACACCTTTGTTGTATATCATCACCTAGATATATCATGGCTGCCTAATTTTTCTTTACTGTTTTTATAGATATTGCCATACCAAATACTTATTGTCTCTAGGCAATGTGGGATGAAAGGCTAACCAATGAAACCAAAGATCTGTAAGAACAGGATGAGATTCTTTTATCCTCTTGGTTATTCTGTCTGCTCCAGGACTTATCATGAAGATACTTTCTGAGGACATAAAAGGAAAGAAGTGAATATACATCCTAAGGCCCTTATTCAACTCTAAAAAGCAGTTATTTGATCTGATTGTGCAAAGGCCACCAAATGTTAAATATAAAAGAATGATGACAGTAGAGTGGTCTGTCCCACAACCGACCGTTTCTGTCTGAAATGCATCGAACAAGGTGAGAGGAAGGATTGTTCTATTTTAACAATGACAATACAGAGGCAGCCATGGAGTCAGAAGATGAGAGTCCAAGTTTTACCTCTGACATATTACTGATTGTAACTCTGGCCAGGTCATTTAACCTCCTTGTCCTCCAGTTAATTATGTAGGTAAGATGTAGAGAAATTATTGATTCATGTGGGGGGGGGGGCTTCTTCCCCAAGATCACAGGTTCAATGCAATCCAGTGATAATAGCTGATATTTTTATAACATGTTAAAGTTTATGGGAACTCTTTACAGACATTCTCACTTGAGTCTCACAACAATTCAGTGGGCTAGTGGAGGGGGTCCTCCTTTAGTCCCATGCTAAGATGCAGACCCTGCCTGTCCTCAGGAAGCTTTCAATTTAACAGAAGGATAAAACATATACAAATAACTACTATATAAGGCAGAAAGTGCCAGAAAAGAGACTCAGACAGAGAGTGGCAGCTGTTCCTTAGGAAAGTCATTCCTGACAGGAGATGTCCTCTATGGAAGCCTTCAGAGACTTGCATGGAGCCATGGAAACCCTCTCAGAGCCATTCCAAAATGCCTGAGAGTGCACTAAGGTGTGGTCTTCTTCTGGAAGAATATTGGCAGAGCCAAACCACAAGTGTTGAAGAACTCCTGGTAACTGGCTAATGGCAATTCACATTTCCCTTCAGCTACACAGTACAGTTGCATTGTTCCTCTGAACTAAAGAATAATTCATTCTGTAAAGATAATGGTCTTATCTAGGACTCCCCAAATGGATTTACTAATTTAATAGGGCTTCTAACCTGGTCCAGGGGACATCATAGGGCTTATGCCAAGGAAGACAATGGGTGGGCTGGAAGGTCTCCCTTAAACTAGAATGGGCAACAAAGGGAGGTCCCCTCTGGAGTTCTTTCCCCATGAGCCAATGGCAGCAGAAAGATGGACAAGATGTCTTCCTGGGACACCATAGGAATAATAGTAATAGCATTCTTTTCCTTTTCTAATAGGTAAAAGACAATGTGCTTATGGTTACTTTAAAGTTTCACTAGGAAGACAAGTATAGGAAAGTTTTAGCAGGACTTTCACCTGCTTGATATCATGCTTGTTCAACATCAAATCCTTAAATCCTCCATTCCTGAGGGGGAAACTTTTCTCAGGCAAAGAATACATAGGATCACAGATTTAGAGCTGGCATTCACCTTAGAGACCATCAAATCCAGCACCTTCATTTTACAGTTGGGGAAATCAAGGCCCAGAAAGGAGAGAGGAGATGTCCAGGACCAAACAACCAGAAAGTATCCAAGGCGGCATTTGACTCCAGCTCTTCCTAACTCCAAGTCTAGTACTCTGTCCACTTCCTCCCAGAAAACCAACCAATCTAGCACCTTTTACATTTCAGCATTTGGGGGAGTAAATGCCAATCTGCAAATACCAGCGCGACATGGGAGCAATTTGGTGAAGTGTTGGAAACAGTGGGCCTGGCCAGGGCCTTTGCTTTGAACAGCCAGCTCACCCTGTGGATGCAGAGTCATTCCAGACTGCCCCTTCTGTCATGCGGCCCCAACCCTGGCCAGAGACACCTACTCAGGCCAAGCAGGCTGAGAAGAGAGCCAAGTAGGATCGGAGCCACTGACCTCAACCTTACTGGGTTTCAGGGAAGACTTCCCTTCTGGCTCCCTCTCACCCGAAAGGGCCTGAGGTCAAAGTCTATAATTGTGGGTTCTAACTAGCAAAATAGAGAAGGAGCAGAAGGAGCGAGGCGAACGTGAGAATGAGGGTCCCATGGGAGGCAAGAGGGTTGGGTGCCTGGGAGGAAGCTGGTGTATTGGGAGGGGAATTAGGGGAAGTTATTCTTCACTAGGTCATGCTCTTAAGAATTGGCAGCCAAGCAAAAGGTTTGGTGGTTGGGGATGGGAGAAGCTGTGGGCTGGGGTGATTGCTTATTTACCCGCATCTGAAAGGTCCCTGTTGATCCAAGGGTAAGAGGAGCTGAGGGCCTGTGTGAATCCTCAAAGCATCAAAAGGACTGGAGGTCAGGGACAGTCACATGTCCTCTGAGCACCTGGCTTAGCCTGGGCTGCTGTTGGATTGTCATAGAGGATCTGATATTTTAGACTGGGCTAGGGAAGGGACCGGCTCAGTGCCCCGAGGGGGGATAAAAGGGTGATGGGGGAGAGGGATACGTGGGCAAAACCAAACAGAATTGGTGGCATTCAGGATCACCAAAACACCTGTGCATCAGGGAGCAAACGCACCCATTGGGATCCCAAGGGAAGCAGAGACGTGTCTCTTCTCACCCACGCCTGTTCCTTACCCTAGTGCCCAGGCAATAGCGTCATTGCAGACAGACAGATGTCCTCATGTCTGGAGCCCTGGGACTTTCCTAATGGGAAAGAGAAATTCTATTTGGGGAACTTAAGCCAGTCTTTGTTTTGGGTGTCTCCCCAGACCCATACTCAGAGCTGGGACCACAAAGCAGATGGTTTCTTAAGTCTTGGGCAAAACCCTTCATCTCTCTGGCCTCTGTTTCTTCATATGTTAAATGAACAGATGGGGTTTGGTGATCCCTAAAGTTCCTCCAAAGTTTAATGACCTGTGACCTTTTTTTTTTTTTAGACTGAATGTCAGGCTTTCCTGGAGACAGGGAAACAGACTACATGACATCTAGAAAACCCTTCCAACACAGTGACTCAGAGTGGGCCTGAAGAAAGACAAGGAAGGGAAGAGGTAATCAGGCTAGAGATGCTAGTAAGTCCATAGGGAGATACTGAAAAGAATAGTCATAGGATTGATGCATCATCAAGCTTAATGCTGGAAATGCTCTTAGCAATAATAGTAGTAACAGCTGACATTTACATTGAGTTTTAAGGATTTCAGAACACTTTGGATTGGATATCTCATTTGAGGCTCACAACAGTCCCATGAGGGAGATACTATAGGTAGGCATATCAGGACTTTACAGGTAAGGAAATGGAGGCTCTCTTTGGTTAAGTGACTTGCCTACATGTACAAAGCTAGTGTATGCTGGAGGTGGGATTCAGATCCAGCTGCACTATAGCACGTCACCTTTTAGACCACATAGTCCAGTTCCCCTCATTTTACAAAGGTTCAGAGGAATGAAATAACTTGATCAAGATCACACAAGAAAAGTGCCTTTCTCTCCAGGTCAATGTGGTCCAATCCTGAGGAAATGACTATAGATGCTGGTCACCTTATACTCTCCCATGGTCAGACAACATCTAGAGAAGTGAGATCATTTTGCCTGCTGCTAATTAGTAGGGACAATTCCAGGGAAAAGAATGAGCATTTGCAAATCAAGAGTGGCAGCATTTTTATCATGAGACAGCCTATTTGAGGCCTTTATTTGCATGAGATATTTAGCTGAGCTGGTTCCCTGATATTACAGGGTTGCAGTCTCAGACAGATAACACAGATGTCTAAGAAAATGTAAAGAATACAAAATACACAAACTGGTAAATACCTCACATTTTAGGGAGCTTTATGGTTACAAAGCACTTTATGATATACAGTTTCTTTGCAAAACATCTTTACACAAGTAAACTAAGTAAGATTAATCTCATTTCATGCTTGTTGTTTATGAATGGGATGGTCATGTCAAGTCAAGGTAACAAGCATTTACTAAGAGTCTACTGTGGGCCAGGCACTGTGCTAAGTTATAGGGGTACAAAGAAAAGGGGAGATAAAGCAATTCCTGCTCCCAAGGAGCTCATGGTTTAATGGGGGAGACAGCATGCAAACTAGGTATAGATGAAAAATAGGCAGGATCCATTAGAGACAGTCTCAGAGGGAAAGCATTGGAGGAGATAGGATTCTACCTGAGACTAGAAGGAAGCCAGAGAAGCTTGGAGGCACAGAGGAGAGAGGACAATGTTCCATGCCTAAGGAGCAGATAATGAGAACGCATGGAGTTAGGTCGTAGAATGTGGCGTCTGAGCTAGTGTCACTGGATCATAGATCATGAAGGGGAGCAAGGGGAAAGAAGTTTGGAAAGGTAAGAAGAAGGTGACATTTTAATGGAGTTTATATTTAATTCTGGGGAGTAATAAGGAGCCACTATATTTTATTGAATAAGGGATGAGAATAGAAAAAAATAGAGAATAGAAAAATAAAACAGCAGTAATAGCAAACCAATGACCTTCAAGCAAAAAATTCTAAACTGAAGTCCTGGCTCTGACACTTCCTAGTTATGTGCCCTTAGCCAAGTCATCTGATGTCTGTGGGCCTCAGTTTCCTCATATATAAAATGAAGCTTGAACCAGGTGATTCCTAGTGTCTCCTCTTGTTTTGCTGCTGAGTTGTTTCAGTTGTGTCCAATTTTCTGTGACCTTATTTAGGGTTTTCTTGGCAAAGATACTTGAGGGGTTTGTCATTTCCTTCTCTGGCTCATTTTACAGATGAGGAAACCAAGGCAAACAAGGTGAAGTCACTTGCCCAGGGTCATACAGCTGGTAAGCGTCTGAGCCCAGATTTGAACTCAGGAAGATGAGCCTTGATGATTCCAAGCCTCATACCCTAGCCCCTGTGCCACCTAACTGCCCACATGGCCCCTCTAGCTTGAATAATTTGTGAGCCCGAGTATCAGAGAGGTCAAGGGACTTGTCCAAGATTACAGAACTAGTAAGTAACAGAACCTAAGGCCTTCTCTCTCCAAGTCTGGGGCTCTCAAATTGGAGAACACCCAGAGTTGGTGTAAGTTTTGGCAGCATATATAAATCAGAATTTAGTATTCCATTTGGGGAGTTGAGGGTCATAAGGGAACCATGTAATACCAATGGCATTCCCTCAAATTTTATCTGTAATGCCTCAGTCTCTGCATAATTTGAGGAAAATATTTAGCAGGGTCATTTTACAAATTTCACAAGCAATTTAGAGAAGAACTAACCCATTTCACTAAAAAAAATAGTACCCAATCTCAATTAGTTTTTCTTCCAAATGGACAAAGGCCAGACATTTATCCATGTAAGGAAACACTTAGTGTGGAAATTCCCTTCATTGATTCAGATCAGCCACTCTTCTCTCATTTACAATATTCGAGTTACTTGGAACACTGAGAAGGTAAGTGACATGTCCTTGGTCACTCAGGTAGCATATATAAGAGACAGAATCTAAACCAAGGTCTTCTTGACCTCACAGTTAAGGTTCCAGATCATTATTCTCTGAAAATTTTAATTGCAGTTTACATAAATTATAAGAGCAGTTAGCAATGCCAAAGGGCCCAGGGACTGAGAAAGACTTGAAAAGAACATTTGATTTAGCTCCCTGTTACTACAGTGGGAGGTTCTACCCTCTAACTCATTCTGGGTGTATGGGAATAAGTAAGAAGGGAAAAGAGAAGTAAAGGGAAGTCATGAGAGGGGAGGTACAATGGCATCCTTAGGGATCCAAGCCATCCCTTCCAGCTCCAAACCATTTGATACTCTGACCTCTAAAGAAAAAAAAAAAAGCTCTCCACTGGCCTTCAATCTGGTCCAACTCCCTACACATGGCACTGTGTCACCCTTAGGCAGAAGTATGGAGCAAAGTTTGGCTTCAGAAGCCCCAGAACTTTTTCTTCATCTTCCCCCTTTATGTAAGTATCCAATCCCTGGATAACTGGGATCATACATCAGTTCCCTACCAGTCCTTTGTGGCAGAACTCAATACTCAAGAATTGTCCTGACCTCAGTCATGAATGATTCATTCTGTGTCCCTCTCTTTCAGGACCCTGTTCTTTTCTTAGTGATAAAGAGTAGCTCATTCTTAAGAAAAATAAAAAAGGGGGGCAACTAGGTGGCGCAGTGAACAGAGCACTGGCCCTGGGGTCAGGAGGACCTGAGTTCAAATTTAGCCTCACACACTTAACACTTACTAGCCATGTGACCTTGGCCAAGTCACTTAATCCCAATTGCCCTGTCTTCCCCCCTCCAAAAAGCAAAAAAAATAAAATAAAATAAAATAAAATAAAATAAAATAAAATAAAATAAAATAAAAAAGAATCCCCGTTCATATATTTATAAGTGTTAAATAAGCTACCCTTTCCAGGGAGTCTAATTAAGGTCCTTCTGGGAAGAATGACTATTTTTTTGTTGTTTATTCTTTTCAGTCCTGTCCGACTCTTCATGACCCCATTTAATGTTTTCTTGGCAAAGAACTGCAGTGGTTTGCCATTTTCTTCTCTGGTTTGGCTTACAGATAAGAAAATTGAAACAAACAGGGTTAAAGTGACTCTTCCATGGTCCCACAAGCTGAGGTTGGATTTAAATGCAGGTATTTCTGACTCCAGGCCCAGTGCTCTATTCCCTGCACCATCAAGCTGCCCCTACTCTTATTCAAACGAATCACTCTATTGTGGGAATTTCAAATACTGTGGTAGACAGTGGGAACAGCAGGTTTGGGGAGTTATTCTGGGTACTGTGGCACCTTTGAAGTACTATCACACAAACTGTCTACAAGGAAAGTCACCCTTGTAGCTGATTAAATGAGATAGAAAATATGTTTTTGGTAAAACATGGCAAATGTTGCCATCAGGCACTGAGGTAGTCTAAAACTGGTGGACTTTGAACCAAACCTAAAATGATCACAGAGAAGCCAGGTAGGCATATTAAAACAGCACTTTCCTAGAGAGAAGTTTGTTACATTCATAACCCCAAGGATCCTCCTGGGAACCATGTGGTCTCAAAATGGCAGATGTCAGAAGTATTGATGGAACAGTGAGAAGTCATGGACCCAGACAAGAGACACATGACTGAGAACCAGTAGTGGGAAGAACCAATGTCAGGGCTGGGGAGGAATTCACAAATAAACAGAGGAATTTTGGCACCAGCTTTTAGGACACAGAGGACGACTCCCTAGACAATGCTGAGTTCCTGGACCAAGGAGTAGGCTTAGCCAAAGAGTAACACGGGTAAGAGCTGCCATGTGGAGGAGCAAACCTGGAGATTTCACTTCACTGGTAATGTGAGCTATGTGAACCATGCAGATATGGAGGAAAGGCATCATCTGTCTTGTGATTCCAAGGGTTTTCCTCTTGTGGGCTAGGAGCCATAACTCTAGGACAGTGCTATACTGCAGGACTAAGTTCCTGGGTGAAGAGGATTGGGGAAAGGGGTCACCAGAGCAAGAAGGCTGCTTCACCCTCTTACAACCCCAAATATTTTCTCTTGCAAGAGAGGAGGGATAACCCAGGATGCTAGGAGGTCCACTGGAAAAGGAAGATAATCCCTCTCTCTATGGGCTCAAACTCTTCCATGCTTTCTGGTTTTTGTCTGGTTAAATAGCCTGTCCTAGATTCTATGCATCATTAGACTGAGTATTTTTGTGGTAACAATTAGCTTTTCTTTGAATAAATATGATTAATCAATATAAAATATTTCAGTAATATTCTTAATAAAATGAACTTTTAGGTAGTTGGTACTTGACACAAGTCAAATTCTGATTTTTTCAGGGAAAACTCTGGATGGGGCATCAGTCCAATAAACTGATTTACAAGACATAGCCAAGAGCCACAGGTTATTCTGTTCAGGTCAAGGCGCCACATTTCAGGAAGGACACTGAAAGCTCAGAGCCAGAGGAAGGCAACCAGAATAGCCAAGGGCCTTGAGGCCATGCCACGTAAAGATCAGATGAAGTAACTATGTTTAGCTTGAAGAAGAAAAGACTCAAGGGGAACAGTGATAGCTATTGCTAAGTACTTGCAAGGTTGTCACAAGTTAAGAGAGATGAGACTTGTTTTGCTTGGCCCCAGGAGGCAAAACTGGAACAATATGTGGAAATAGCAAGAAAGCTCATTTAGACTTGATATACGGGAAAACCTCCCTCATAGTTTGAGTTACCCCAAATTGGAATGGACTGCCCCAATAAGCAGTGGTTTTCCCTTCACTGGGAGCCTTCAAACAGAGGCTGGATGATCATTTGTCAAGATACGTTGTGGTGGGGTTTCATTTTTATGTGGCTTAGAGTCGATGGTTTCTGAGGCCCTCTTTTACTATGAAATCCTGTGGTTTTGTTACATACCTATCTGCTAGGACATAGATTTCTTTCCATCATTAGTCCCATTTCTTCTTATCTTTGTGTATAATATACAAAGTGAGCTCCCTTTTTCAAAGAAGCTGACAGACACATTTCAACTTTTATGTTGACAAATAAGGTTTTGTCAGTGAGATATCAAGCTAGAAAACAACTGAGGGGAAGCAAGGTTTGGGAAAAGCACAGAAGAATTAATTAAAGGAGAGGGTATGTAGGAAGTTATTCTAGAAAGCTATTTTGGCTTGGGCACCCCTGGGTAGACAGATGCTCTCTTCCTCTGGACACTGAACATTCCACTGGGTGGTGGCCTGGAGAATCTGTGATGGGGACTAAAGTTGAAATAACTCCAGGGATATGGGAGGCCAAGTGAGTTTTCCCCCACTTAGAATCATAAAAGTAAATGTATTCCTGGTAGAAAAAGATTGAAAAGGCTCCCTTCTTGTATTTATTTTGTCCCCTCCCATGCTGATCATTGTGATTATGCTGATCCCATGCTGATCATTGTGATTAATAATAATGAGAGTGGTGATCAAAGTGACAGGATGTCTCATTTCCATGACTCTTTAGGGATGACAAAGAACTTTCCTTAGTCAGTCAATATGCGTTTATAAACAAGCATTGTGCTAAATTCTGTGAACATAAATATGGTAGGGGGAGGCTGCCCCTATACTCAAGGAGATTGTACAATCTAATGGGGGATGACAACATACCAAAGGAAATTGAAAGGATGAGGATAGTGGAGGGAAGAAGGTACCTAGTCAGAGGGAATGATGGAAAAGTCAAAGGAATGCAGATGGGACCATGATGAAGAAGTCAGTGGAATGCAGCTGGGTAGAAAATGAAGCAATGGCTGTTCTGGCCTCTTTCCTTAAAAGGAGATTGTGGAGCCCATCACTCTACCATCCAAACCAATTCATTGCAAGAGAGAGTTAAGTGTTAGGATGATCCACCTTGGGCAGCATCTAAGAGAGTTTGAATTGTAAAATACCAAAAGGAGCCATTAAAAGGAGGTTTCAAGGACAAGGTGATCCAAGTAGCACAGACAGGGGGCACAGCTGTGTAACAAAGCTCACATGTATTGTGTTAAATACCAATAGCTCACATTTATATAACACTACAATACTTGGAGTCAGCAGCATCCTAGATCTGGAGTCAGAAGGCCTGGGATCCAATCCCATTTCTGCCACTTACTACCTCTGTAACCATGGGCAATGGGCTTAAACTCTCCTAATTTTCTCCTCTGTGAATTTAGGGGGTTGGTCTAAATGACCACTAAAGTCCAACTTTTTTCTGTATAATCTTCCAACCCTACCAGACTTTGGAGACTGGCTTCTGATACCTCCTCTCAGTAATGCTATCCTCAGGGAGCTCCACTTGGGTTCCCCCCCCCCTTTCAAAAAATGAAGGGAAATGAAACCCTTCCCTCCTCAAGGGCTAAAGTTGCCTGTATGTGGCTTATGATAAAATAATAGTAGATCTTGGTATATTGGAAATAACCCTAGTTTGGTAGAGAGGACTTGAGTTCCACTCCCATCTTTGATGCTAACTGTGAAATACTGAGTAAATCATTTAACCTTGTTGGACCTCAGTTTTCTCAACTACAAAATGAGGGGGGTATGTTTGGTGGCTTTAGAGGGCCCCAATTATTCTAGATCTATGATCCTAAGACCTTACCTTGCCCACTCCAAGAAGGTTACATACCAAATGGAGAGATAAACACACAAAACAATAAGAACATGCATAGTATACACATGTCATGAAGGCCTTAAAGAGTTGTATTCCTGGGACTAAGAAGACTGTATAATTACTAGAGCAGCAAGAATCAGGTAGAGTTATTCTAGAAATATTGTCTAAAAGAATTAAGTTTTAAGTGTTTTTTTTTTTTAAGGAGTAGAGGGGCAGGGTTCAGTGGAGAGGTATTTTAAGTTCTATACAATCCAATCCAATAAACATGAATTGTATCCAGTCCATCCAAACATAGCTAAGCCATAGAGTATGTGAAGGAAATAATGGGAAATAAATTTGAAACACAGGCCAGAGTCAGACTATGAAGGGTTTTTAAATGCCAAGTGCCTTAGTGTTTCACCAATTTTTCCAAATGGTGATAGGAAGGCAAGAAAGAAAAACAAAGAAAGAAATTCAAAATTCAAGGCAGTCCACCTCTCTGCATGGTGGAATGCATCTTTTCCCTTATTAGACTAGCAAAGAAGCCCTTGGGAGGAGGGCTTTGCCTTATTGCTCCAGGACTGACTGGCACCATGGCCAAATGCTTTCAGCTCTGGATTTCACAGGCCCAGCAGAAAGATTTTCCCTCCATATTCCCTCACTGGGAAGCCCCAAAACTCAAGACTTGAACTTTCTGCTTGGCACTCACTAGAAAGCTCCCAGATGCTATATGAGTGCCTCTGTCCCAAGGGCAGCCAGGGGGGTTCTGAGAAGTTGAGTTTTACCCAATCTGCAGAAAACAAGAAAGAAGGGGGGGAAAGAGTGAAGGGAAGGGGCAGGGAATCAGAAGGTTGGTTTCTCCCTCAACAAACACAGAACTAAAGGTCCCCGAGTTTGCAAATCATGCTCTATATACCTCTAGCTAATGTTTTTCCTTCCCATCCTCCACCCATCTGCTCTGGCAATGTGCCTTTGATAGCAGCTGGTCAGTGAGATCTGTCCTAATGTAATATAATGGATGTTCTTCTTTCTCCCTGGGTCCCAGCAAGTGACCAGTTCCCTTCTTCCCCTTACTTTTCCCCATTCTTCTTCCTTCATCCAGTTGCTTGTACTTTAATTGTGTCTCTCAAACTATGGGCAATGTAGGTCAGACACCTCTGCTCAAGATAGAGCTTCTCAGGCACATTCAAAAAGTAGGGGTGTGTTCTTCCTGCATCTTCCCCACTGAATCTTTGAACTCTGTTCTGAGGACAATGACTAAGTTGGGAAGTTTGATGTTTGGGGGAGTCAAACACAGAATTTCAGATCATTCAACCTAAAAGGACTTCTAGGCACCCAACTCTCCAATTAGGCTTTCTTTTTTGTTTAAAAGACTTCTAAAAGGTTACTGAAGTACCCTCCCCCCTTTAGTCACCTATTCCAGTATCTAACAGCCTTCACTGTCAAGACCTTCTTTCTTATACCTAATTGAAACGCCTCTACAATTTTTTCTTGCATCAGTTGTCACTCTCCTTCATAAAATAACCCCACAAGCAGCATGATCCTCAGTCATCTCTCTTTTTTTTAATTTTTTAATTTTTTTTTGAGCAGGGAAGGTAGGGAGATTGGGGTTAAGTGATTTGCCCAAGATCACATGGCTAGTTTTTGTGTTAAGTGTATGAGGTCAGATTAGAACTCAGGTCCTCCTGACTCCAGGGCTCTATTCACTGTACCACCTAGCCACCCCCTCAGTCTTCTCTTCAACAGTTTAAATTATTCCAGTCACTTTTTATTATTAAGTGTAGTCTTCAAACCCAAAATTGGTTGGAGTGGGCAATTATCTAGCTTCATATTAAAATATTAAATATTAAAATTTCATTTATATAATTTCAAACATTTCGTATAATTAACCAAATCGATCTATAGTGGGAGGGGGAGGGTTGATCAGCATATCCCTGATTAACTGAGTCCTTATCTTCCTTAGACCCCCAGTTGATCAAGACACAGAAGAGGCAAGTAACAGAGACAATGAGGGGTCACTAACTTAATGCTCTCTATTCTGTAACCCTTTAGTAGAAGTGAAGAGACTGTTTTATCATAATTGATGAAATCATAAATCAGACAGCCATTGGTTAGCCAAGGATTGGTCATGTACCTGACAGACCTTTAAAAAAAATAAGACTCTCTAATGAGACAGACAAGGAAGGAGGTTGCTCCAAGGATTGTGACCCAGCTCTTACGAGAAGATTACTATTTGTCTTTTGCTTTGTGCCTGTCTACTACAGGATAGCAGCAGGATGGGAAGGTCAAAGATGGGGAAGTTACTTGACTGAGGGCACATTTGATATGTGTTTGCAGAGATTATATCTCTCTAACCTGAGGGAGATGGGAAGGGGAATTAGGAAGTGTCTAAAGGAAGGTAACATGAGTGAAAGGAAAGAAAAGGGATTGTAAGGGTTATGGGATTTAAAGATCTTCCATGCCCCGTTGGACTTGCTGATGTAGCAGGAAGGGGCGGAGCAAGAGGAAGCGGAAGCCAAGCTAGCGTTCCTGCGTTGGCTGGCGGTGGTGGTGACGGCGGCAGCAGCAGAGGCAGTGGCAGCGTGAAGCCCTTTTTGAGTTAGGACTGCTAAGGACTTTCTGCTAAGGACTCCTGCTGAGGACTGCCAGGGGCCGGAGCTGCTGGGAGCGCGCTTCCAGGACGCTGGGTGGTTGCTGTGAGTGGGGAGAGGAGGACCTTTGCCTGAGGTAGCCTGTTCTGTTTTAAAGGCTTGAGAATGTGGGTGCTTTCTACTTTATCTACCTGTGCCAATATCATAACTACTCTGATGGCTTTCACTTTCTGGTTTTGGGACTCAGTCTTTTGGTATCTTAATAAATTTTCTAGTTTATTTCCTCATATGGCAAACATGACGTATTTTGTAATGGATAATTATATCAGCATATTTGTAATCTCTATAGGCATTGTGAATATGGCATTGCTGATACAGGGATAGAGAGCAAAAAAATGAAGGAGAAGAGAGGCACATGCTCTCTTGTCCTCATATCAGCTGTGCTGTGCTATTCAACCAGGAGGAGAAATTGGTCCCAGTAGGGAACAAATGAGAGACAAAGCAGGAGATAGTTTCCAACAGTATGACCTCTGTGAGTTGAGAAGGTGTTATGACAATGGGAATCTAAAGATCTTCCCTGCCCCTGGGCCCTTTGATAGGCTTAAGTGACTCTGAGAACCTTCCCTGATTTGAAAATATACTCTTCCCCCTAATAGGCTGAATGTGGTCACGTGGAGCCTGTGGCAGGAGACTTGTTTTTCAGGAATGCCCACACCTTGTTACTTTGTGATTAGGCAGTGGGTCAAGAGGGCTGTGACATTCTCTGACCCAGGAGAAGACTATATATACCCTGATGTGAGGTTTTGCTGTGGGGCTCGCTTTGGGAAGAGTTGTGTGATTTGGCCAGATGAGTCTGACTCTGGGCAGCTGTTGAGCCCCCAGGTTTTGAAAACCCACATGTTGGTGCTTCCCTCTCTGGTAACTAACTAGGTATGGATGTAATGGTCAGACAGCTGGAAACCCTGTCTACTGAATTGTGTTACTTTATGTTGTAACTTCAGTTTGTATTCTCTGAAGTTCAGGATGCTGACTTTTCCCCCTGAACTAGATAAATGATATATGTTTGATTGATTAAAGTAAGATTGTTAACCCATTTTGAATTGCTTTCCTTTAGAAAAGCAGATCTAAGAACCTGTGCTAGCAGCCATCCTGGGTATGCTAGGGTGCTTGCTGCTACAGATGGGCCAGGCTTGGACGATGGGAGTTGAGCTGTGGAATAGAACAGGTCAAAGGAGTCTAGCTGAGCAACCTTACCAGCAGAGATAATAGTCCTACGATGCTATTGCAACAACAGCAAGCATTATTAAGCACTTACTGTTTTCCAAACACTGTACTAAGTACTGGGGATACAAACAGAGGTAAAGCCATGATCCCCTCTCAAAAGGAGCTCATATTCTAAGGGGAGAGACAACATATAAACAACTTTGTATATACAAAATGCACAACGATTTGGTATAAGGTAATCTCAGAGGGAAGGCACAAGCAATGGGAGGGTGGGGGGAGATGCTGACAAAGGTCCGATTTGTTGACTGTAGAAGGTGGGATTTGAGGTGGGTCTTGAAGATAGCCAAGGAAGCCAGTAGATGGAAGTGAGGAGGGAAGGAGAGTATTCCAAGAATGGAGACATCTATTGAAAAGATGCTAATTCTGCCAACTGACAGACTAATATAGATGAGCCTGCTGATGGGGGCTTGTGAGTTCTAGTACAGACTCACAGAATACCTCAGGCCTTGATACAATTGTCCTGCTGGGGATCCAACCCACAAGTGGGAGAACAGAATGGGTATTACAGATCTTAAAGTGTTCTCCTCTTCTCTTTCATTCACATTCATTCATCCCTCTATCTCATTTCTTTCCTTTCCCCTCCTTTCCTTTCCCTTCACTCATGTTACCTTCCTCTAGATTCCTAATTCCCTTTCCCATACTCCTATGTTTAGTGTCACACGACATCTGCCTATGACAAACACATATCAATGTGCCCTTAGTCAAGTGACTTCCCTGTATGTGGTCTCTTTTTCCCATCAATGTGGAGGAAATGGGGCTGAAGAGAAAGAATGGAAGGGGGAGCGAATGATCTCTTTCCCTTCATCTCTCTCTTCCAAGACTGTTGTAAGGATAACATCAGAGATGGGAAGGCACCTTGGGTATTTGCATTTTCGTGTATTCATTACTCTGTCCAGGTAGTGGAAAGAATGCTAGATTTGAAGTCGAAAGACTGGAGTTTGAATGCCAATTTTGCTAGCTATCATCCTCGACTGAGCAAATCATCTCCCATCCCCCCCTTCCCCTCAGCTTTCTCCTCTGAAAAATAAATAAAAAAGAGGGATGGAGGACATGAAAGCAGATGCTCCTTGTCAGCTTTTAAGCTGATTATTGTAGCAAGGCATGAACACCCCAAAAGCAAGCAAACTTTGTGGCCAGAAACTTGCCAGTGATCTCTCTCCATCAATCGTCTCCAGGCCTAAGAGAAAAAAAAAATGGCTGGAGAATTCACAGGTTCCTGGGAACTACAGAGACAGCAGCCATTGGCCATTGAGAAAAGAATGGCCCTCAATTTTCCAAGAAAGAGCCCACATTTCTGTGGTTCTGCATGGGTGGCTTCAAAGGTCCTCTGACTGACAAAAAACAAAAACAAAAACAAGAAAATGGAGCTAAACCATTAACCATTCTGGAAGTGTAGAAGGAGAGGAGCAGGCTGGCTAGCCCAAAGAGGTACATACTCCCACCCCCCAACACTTGCACACACACACTCCATTATAGTCTCCCTGGATTTAGCTTTGCTAAAATGCCTCCAAGTCCCTATTCTTTAAAATGCTCAGAGGATAATGCAGCTTTCACCTTTAAGGGCTTTCGTCATTCTGTTTCCTCCCAACACCCCTAAGAAGCTGAATTATAATCTCCATTTTAGGTATAAGAAAGCTGAAATTTGGAGAGATTGAATACATTACCTAGGAGTCACAGAGCTAGCAAATACCAGAGATGAGTCTTGAACCCAAGGCTTCTTGCTCTCAAAACAGTGTCTGCCTCTCCTTCCCAAGGCCTATTTAGTTTGTCTATAAAGAAAATTAATCTAGTGGGGAAGGTGCAAGGCAGAGGAGAGGTGAAACCAAAGCATGGCAAGTGTGTGGGTGAAGAGGATTGAAAGGCCTACCGAAAATTCTAATCAGAATTTTCACATTCTTATAGAAATGAGTATAGGCTCAGTAAATATCTCTTGGCTACAATGAAATTCAAGAAACAGGTATTGAGTATTTATGATGGGCAAGGGGGATTTGTTCTGGGTGCATGATTCTTTACCCACAAGGAGTTTAGAGTCTAGCAGTGGAGACAAGTCTAAGATGTGGGCATGAGGTTATGTAACAGCAAGCCTAATGTCTTCAGTACAGTAGGACAGATACAAAACATAAGCACGCAGGAAAGAGAGATCCTTGGCCAGCCAAGCAAGCTGATCTAGAAGATACCGTGGAGATTATAATATTGGAGCTGGGCCTTGTTCTTGAGGTTTCTGACCCCACCAACTGCCAGTGCCTTCAATCCCTAACTACATCACCATCGTTGTTGTTGTGTTGAATTGTTTCAGTCGTATCTAACTCTCTATGACCCCATTTGGGTTTTTCTTGGCAAAGATACTGGAGTGGTTTGCCATTTCCTTCTACAGCTCATTTTACAGATGAGGAAACTGAGGCAAGCAGGGTTAAGTGACTTGCTCAGGGTCATACAGCTAGTATGTGTGTAAAGTTGATCTTCCTGACTCTGTGCCCAGCATTCTATCCCCTGTGCCACCTAGCCACCCAATAATATATTTAGCAGCTTGTATATAGAGGATAGCTAGGAGCCTAGAGCACCAGGCCTAGAATCAAGAAGACCTGAGTTCACATGCAGTCTCACTTATTAGCTGTATGACCCTGGGTAAGTCACCTAACCTTTATCTACCTGCCTCATCTGTAAAATGGGAATGACCATAGCACTTTCCTCCCACAGTTGTTGTAAGGATCAAACAAGATAATGTTTGTAAAATGCCTAGGTACATAGAAAGAGTTATATAAATGTTAATTATTTATTTGTCTTGTTACTTATTCTGAATATTCTCATATAGCTATATGTTTCTTCCCCTGAAAGAAAGCAGAACAAATAATATTTCATTTTTTTTGTCTTTGTATTTCCAGCATCTGGCACATAGTAGGAGCTTAATCAATGTAGATTGGTTGATTCTCACCATCCCTCATGCACAGCTGCCATTATGATCATTTCCCCAGCTCCCTCCTCAAGTTGCAGGTGGATGGAGTAGATTAAAGTGATAGACATTCATGCAGTCAACTCACAAACTGCCCACTGGCCATAGCAAAGATCCCCCCAGGGGGTACCCTTTTATGACTCTTCGAAACTGAATTTCACTGGATACAAATAAATTTTAAGAGAGGAGAGAGCCACAGTGTGGCTTCTGTCATCACCATCACCACCACCACCCTGGGGACAATCCTTTCCCTATCCCACAATTATCAGACAAAGTGGTATTGTGAATAAAGTTACAGTCTTAGAGTCAGGAAGTACAAAGTTTTAACCCTGCCTTAGCAGTTGTGTAATCCTGAGTGAGCAAGCTGCTAAATTTCCCTGAACCTCAGTTTGCTCTTCTGTAAAATGGGTATAATAACAGCACCCAACACAAGAGATTGTTTTAAGACTTTGTGACTCTAATTTTGCTAACCTTAAATATCTATGCTAATGCTTATTCCACCTCCCTGGCTCCTTGCCAGCTGTTTTAGAGACACAAATATCTCTACACCTTGGAAGTTCAAGGCCATGCCCAGGATATTGCTGTACAGATGTGGATGTGATACTGTACCGACCTCTGATAGAAGGAGACCACAAACTACCATATATTGCCAGGTCCTTCTGTCCATAGAGAAAAGGGAACTGAAGCCTAGAAGGACAAGGAATTTTCCCAGCATCAAACAGTGGCAGCCAAACCTTGCCTTGTACACACTGCCTGAATGACTTGGGAGAATTATTTGCAGATACTTGGTGCCTAAGTCTTGGAACTTATCATCTACACCGCTAGACTGTAAACTCCTTGGGGGTAAGAATCATGGCACCCAGAAAAGAACAGAACACCCTTGCCCATAGTAAATGCTCAATTATCTGTTTCTTGAATTTTATTGTAGCCAAGAGATATTTACTGAGCCTATACCCTATGAAAATGTGAAAATTCAAATCCAGCTAAAATGTAGGACTTGGTGTCTAGGGAAGGTAAAGTCTCAGAGGTGCACCCTTTGATTACATGTGAGCCCAGAATAAAGTACTTGTATTCCCCTTCTGCCCCTCAAAAGATACATAACTTCATTGAATTGGGCTCTTACTCTCTCAACTCATTTCATAATCTCATTCACACCATAGTGAATGGTCTTCATGAATGCATGTAGTAAAAAAAAAAAAGTCCCTTTCCTGTGACTGATCTTCAAGTGACTAATTTGTTTTGGCCATACCAATTGACCTTGAAGTCTCTCCAAGGTTATCTAGACTGGTCCTCAGATGACAACTACATAATCTAGCCCCAAGCCCATTTTTAGACCTTTCCAGAGCTCTAGAATATGCAAGAGATTGTGTTTCTCTGGCATAGAGATGGAGAACTCTTGTTGTAGGGGGAAAAAAACTTTTTGAACTACTCTAGAAAAGTGGCTAAATGTTCATTCCTACCCCTGCTATCACTGCTTTGATTCAACTGGATCAGAAATAATTAATCAATCAACATTTATTAAGTACCTACTATATTCCAGGCATTGTGCTGTGTTGGTAATACAAAAAGAGGCAAAAGATAGAGCCTGCCCTAAAGGAGATTACAATCTAATGCAGAACATTAGATTTGGGGGAGAAGGTCTCCTATGTACCAAAATATTCATAGCAACATATATTTTACTAACAAAACCAAATATAAAAACAGCCACAGGATAATTACTTCTTTTGGACACATTAATTCATGAAGACTATTAACTATGGTATGAATGGGGCAGAAAAATGAGTTGGGGGAGTGTGAGCCCAGGTCTATGAAGTTCTGTATCTTTTGAGAGGTAGAAGGAGCTCTTTACCCTGAACTCATATGTAATAAAAAGGTATGACAATGAAGCTTGACCTTCCCTGGACACTAAGAAATCCCTGCCCTCAAGGAGCTTACAATATAACACAGAACTTTAGATTCAGAGGGGAAGGTCTCCTATTTTCCAAAATATTCCTGGCAATACTTTTATGCAGTAGCATTAAAACAAAATATAAGAATAAAACAAAGGTAAAGAAAACAAAAGAATGGCTTATACATGAATTGGGAAATGACTGAACAAATGATGATCTCTGAAGGGAGTGGATTATCATTGTGCTATAAGAAATAACATGGGGGAAAAATCCAGAGAAACTTGTGAAGATCTATATGAACTGATGCAGTGTAAACAGAACCAAGAGAGCAATATAAATGAATGTGGAAAGGAAAACAATATTAAAATAACCAGAATTCAGATCAATGTAGTGACCATGCTTAACTCCAAAAGATTACAGGTGAAAACAACCTCCTTCACCTCAGTTGAAAGGTTGTGGACCAAGAAACTACTGGATGTGGTCAGTGTGTCTGTTTGCTTTGCTTGACTCTGCATCATAGCTAAGGAATGATTCTATTGATTCAGGGATCATTGGGAAGTGATGCTAATGTTTAAAAAAGGATCAGTAATAAAATATTTTGAAGCAACAGGTGACTCAGAAAGAGTATTAAACCTGGAATAAGGAAGACATCTTCCTGAATTCTAATGTGGCCTCTGAGGCTTACTAGCTATGTGACCCTGGGCAAGTCACTTAACCCTCATTGCCTCTGTTTCCTCATTTGTAAAATGAACTGGAGTAGGAAATGGCAAGCCATTCCAATATCTTTGCCAAGAAAATCCCAAGCGGGGTCCTGAAAAGTTGGACAAAACTGAAAATGACTCAGCAATAGTAAAATAAATTTATTAAAATAAGGTATCAGAATTGAACTTTGGTGGAAAATAGACATAATCATTTTTCAATAAATACTTGTTAGGAAAATTGTATGAATGATTGTATAGTTATTTATCACTTTCACCTTTGTACTGTGAAATTATATTGTCATATTGCATTGGTAACTTGCCTTCATGAACACAGAAGGCCTTTGAAAAATCATTCAGAATAGTTTTAGTTGCCTTACTATTTTGATCTCTGTGGCCTCAGACATTTGGAGAGGAACAGGAGAGTGGTGTTTTCTTTGATCCTACACTCAGTTCCCTCAGGAATGACATTTCTCTAAGGGTGTGTGGATTTGTGAATTTCCCTAATATGAAATCAGCTATGGAAGACCTAATGTCAAATCCTGCCTCCTCTTTGAACTGGATAACTTATAGGGAGCCATATTTGTGTGACCTTGGCATCCTGGAGTGAACTCTGCCCAGAACTGACAGGAGTGTTTGAATATCATAGGCAGTGTTTACTCCTAGCATAGTTACAATAAAAACAATGAACAATGCATAATAAAACATTTCCTAAACAAACAGCTGTGTCTGCACAGTCTCTCCAAGGAGTCTCAGGTAGTATATAAACTTAGAACCTGAGAGTTCTAAGAAGTGAGCAGACAACATACTTCCTAATGATGTCTGACTGTTTCCAGTAGGACTAGTGTTTAGATGAAGATACAGAAACTCTGGACTTGAGATCTTAGCTCAGTTCAAGGCATGGAATGCTGGATTCACTATAAATTAGAATTATTGATGAACAGGGCTTTTGTTGTTGTATTTTATTCCCTCACCCCACTCTTTCCCCATCAAGTCTTGACTGTCCTATCCCTGTTAAATTGCTCTGGCCAATTCTGGTCTTGGCCAGTCCATCTCAGACCAGAGTGGGTGGATTCAGCAGTTAGCCCTGACAAGTGGCAGCACAGGCATTCCATCACAACCTGATGGATGGAACAACTCTGCTATAGTTACATTTCTTGTCACTTTTGTGACTTACTCCCCCACTGGGCTAAAACATCAGCACTTTATCCTGTGAAAGAAGAAGTAGATTGTATTAGAGGTGTGCTACATCTTAAGTACATTTTCTATTGGCAAGAGACATATGTTGGAGGGCAGAATCATTTAGTAAAAATAGCACTAGAATTGAAATTAAATGGTCTAATTTCCAGTCCTGATTTTGCCACTTAAACTACCCATCTGACCTTGGGCAAGTCATTTTTTGTTAATGTACATTTTTTCCTTAGTAGTATTTTTTCCAATTATATGGAAAGATAGTTTTCAACATTCATTTTTGTAAAATTTTGAGTGACAAATTTTTCTCCCATCCTCTCTTCCTCCTTCCCTTCCCTCCCTCTTCCCCAAGACAACAAGAAATCTGATATAGGTTATACGTGTACAATCATGTTAAACACATTTCCACATTAGTCATGTTGTGGAAGAAGAATCAGAGCAAAAGAGAAAAATCATGAGAAAGAAAAAATAAGAAACAAACCAATAAAAAGATGAAAATAGTATGCTTTGATCTGCATTCAGACTCCATAGTTCCTTCTCTGGATGTGGATAGCAGTTCCATGATTGGTTTTTTGAAATTGTTTTAGATCATTGTATTGTTGATAAGAGCCGAGTCTATCATAGGTAATCATCATACAATGTTGCCGTTGCTATGCACAGTGTTCTCCTGGTTCTGTTTACCTCACTCAGCATCAGTTCATATGTTTTTCCAGGTTTTTTTCTGAAATCTGCTTGCTCATCATTTTTATAGCACAATAGTATTCCATTACATTCATATACTAAATCTTGTTCAGTCATTTCATAATTGATGGGCATCCCCTCAATTTCCAATTCTTTGGGGAAGTAATTTAAATCTCTCTGTGCCTCAGTTTCCTAATATGTAGAATGTGAGAGTTAAATTAGATTGGAGGTTATTAAGCTGGGGTCCAAGAACTTGTTTTTAAAATTTTAACAACTGTATTTGAATATAATTTAATTGAATTCCTTGTATATCATAGTGTAACATTATAAATATGAATAATGATTCTTTATGTTTTATTTTATGCATTTAAAGACATTATTCTGTGAAGTGGTCCATAGACTTCACCAAAAACTGTCAAAATTCTCAAACCATAACACAAAAAAACTAATGATGCCTGTATTAAATTGTCACTAAGATTCCCACTAGCTCAAAATTCTATGATCTTTAATCAAAGTTCATAGTAAAGGTATATTTGGCACTGTAATTCTAAAATAATTCTTAAGGGAGAATGTTTTATTGATCCAAGTGCTGGATAAATGGAGAAGGTAAGGGAATGGAAGGGGAAAGGAATGGAGGGGAGGGGACAAGAGAGGAGGAGAGGGAAGGGGAGGGGAGAGAAAGGAAATACAGGAATAAACAACAGTATCTCAAAGAGTGGATTTGATACATCTTTTCTGACCAGAAAACAAAGAAACTGACCTGTTCCCAAACATGATGAAAAGTAACAATCAACGCCCAATGATTTCACAAAAGGAGAGCAATTAAATGTCACCACATGTACATCTGGCAAGAACATGGTCAGAAAGAATGCAAGGGTAGTAAAGAAAAAAAATTTTAAACTACAAACATATTGTTTATAATAATGATAGCTCTCATATATATCATGATTTGGGGTTTATAGGGCATTTTCCTCATAACTGCACTGTGAGGGAAGTAGTGCAAGTATGATCATGTGAATTTTAAAGGTGAAGATTCTAAGACTCAGAGATGCTCCTGTGAAGTCCTTTTTGTTGGCCTGGGTCTACATCTGAGACCTTCCCAGGTTGGCAGAGCCTGCTAGAGCTTGATATAGCCATCAAGAATCCAGAGTCATCTCCACACTACAAAGAGGGAATAGAGTAGGACTTGAATATTAAAATGTATGTCATGTGTATTTGTCAAATTAAATTGAGCTTGCACAGAAACTTCAAGGTGAGAACCAGTAAGAGAGGGAAGGAGAATGGGGCCTATAGTTTTCACACCTAAGCTTTCTGGAAAAGGGCCTAAGAAGGAAGCCTATAGGTGGCATTGGAGAAAGTCACGGCACAAGCTATGGAGAAGGATGCTGACAATGTGCTAGGGAAATTAGGAAGAATGATCCTGGGATCGAGATTTGGTCTAGAGAAGAGAAAATTGGAGATTTGAAGAGGAGTGCATAAAAGTCTTTGGAGGTTTTTTGTTTTTGTTTTTTCATGGCAAAGTACTTTTCTCATCCTCTATTGAGGACTTACCAAAAAATGGTAACCCAGAACTACAGCAAGAGACAAAAATTAGGCCAGTGGGCTCCCAGTGTTGTGACTGCACACTTCCATTTCAAAAAGTGGGTTTAAAGTAACATCTTAATCATGAAGCAAAAGAATCCCATGACTACCATGAGACCTATAGACTAGTAGAAAAAGGAGACACTGAAGTGTGATGGGAAGAGGGCTGGGTTTGGTGATTCATTCCAATCTTACTTCTGTAGTTTTCTGCCTATGTTACTCCAGGCAATCAGGATAATTTCCTTCCTGTCCTTGGGTCTCACTTCTCTACTCTTCAGGATAAAGGAGGTGGACTACAGGGACCTCAAAGTTACCTTCTGATATTTTGTGATTCTGAATAATTTGCATAGTGTGCAATTATTTTATTAGGATCTTCCAAATATCTTGTGATGTGGTCATTTCCTAAAGGATAGCACGCAAGATAAAGTCAAGGGCAGAGGTATATGCAAAGAAGGTCAAAAACTAATGGCATTTTTTAGGGGAAAATACCCAGAGACCTAAAATATTATATGTTTGTCCTGAGGTACAAGAGGGGATGAAAATAGAGAAAAGTTTCTGCATCACATAGATGTGAGAAAACCAGAAGATCAGACACTGGTTCTAGAGTTCGTGGGTATTCTAGTTCATTCCTGCCCATTTTACAGATAAGCAAACTGAGGCCCAGAGAGTTACACAAGATCACACAAGTCAGTCTTCTAAATACTAATATGTTCTCTTGCAGTATTCCGTCTTCCACTCATTTTATTCAATTCCTTTTCAATGTATTTTTACTCTCATATTCATACAATATGAGAATAGAATGTCAGAAGTATGGCAGTTTAATCAGCTCGGTCAGGGAAATATAAACAATCTAATACAACATCTGGTTGATAGGCGATATGGGTCAAAATGTTTTTCTCCTTCCTGTCAATCTGCTCATCTTTCTGTCTCTCGCCCTCTTTCTGTGTGGTCATGACTATGAATGTCAGCATGACCCCTTACAGAACCATTCCATCAGAAGTTTCAAGACCGAGCTGTTGCAGCCCATCTAAGGAGTTATAAGAGGGGCAGAGACTAGGACTGTTGTTTAAGCAAACTTTGTCACTATACAGAAAAACCTCAGTTAATCAGGGCAGCTATAAGGTAGCCTAAATCATTTTATCTTGGTCTAGTACACTCTGCTGTCATGTGGTAATCTCATTCATCTTCCCCTCTCTCCCTCCCTCTTTCTCTTTCTCTCCCTTGGTCTTTCTCTCTGTCTCTGTCTCTCTCTCTCCCTCTCTCTCTTTCTCTGTCTCTCTGTCTCTGTCTCTCTCTGTCTCTCTCTCTCCTCCCTCCCTCCCTCTTTCTCTTTCTCTCCCTCTTTCTTTCTCTCTGTCTCTCTCTCTCCCTCTCTCTCTTTCTCTGTCTCTCTCTCTCTGTCTCTCTCTCTCTGTCTCTCTCTCTCTCTGTCTCTCTCTCTCTCTCTCTCTCTCTCACACACACACACACACACACACACACACACGCATGCACAGCACACATATACACCCACCACACATTTCAAAGAAGCATGGTGTGGCAGAAAGAACACAGAATAATTCAACAGTGCTAAGTCATCCTTTCTCCCCCACTCCCACTCTTTTTTGCATGCACTGTCCCATCACATGCATTCCATCTTTATTTGCCTGTCTGTCTTTGGTCTCTTCTTCTTTTCCATTTCTATCATATGAGTGTGCATGTGCACACACACATACACACACACACACTCAGCAAAGAAATCCTCTCTACCCCACTTCATCTCCTAAGGTCACCTGCTCCATCACTCAATAGAATTATTAATTATGGACATTGCAGACTTCATTTTGCTCCCCTTGTCCCTTCAGCCTCAGGCCGAGGCATCTGGAAACCAGTTTAATAAGGTGGTAGATAGGCAACCAGTTCCTGGAACTGATCCGACAAGACTCCAGGGAGCCATTCAGCTGTAGAAAGCAGGAAGCTGGTGTTGCTGATGTACGGCTTGCCTTAAAACAAATCTCATCAGCTGCCCTGAGAAAAGAAAGCAACAGTCCAGAATTCCCCACTCTCAAAGCACAGGAGGGACTTACATCCTCCTGTATGCCAAAGCGGACCAGAGAGAAAGGGATGACAGGGAGAGACGTAGCATGGTGTGTTACAAGGAGGTCTGGACTGGAATGTTGAAAGACCTGGGCTCTAGGCCCAAGACTTTCATCGCACAACTTATGTGACCTTGGGCAAGTCATTGTTCCTCTTTGGGTTTCAGTTTCCTTAGGTTTGGAATGACAGATGATCTCCCAAGTCCCTTCTTGCTGTAAAATTTTATGATTCAGGGACCAGGAGTTGACAGGGAAGACCAGTCAAAGTCAACCATTGATTGGAGTGTCTGTCATGTTATGGAAACTGCCAGGGACCCATGGGTGGAGAAGATATAGTTCCTCCCCCTTAGTTGGGGAGAGAAGAGCCTGATTCAGATAACACTATGAGAGAGAACAGAAATGGCAAACAAATGTCACTAACCCCAGGTATCATAGGAAGGTGCTAAGACCAAAGTGCTCAGGAATGCAGCAGTGATGCCCAGGCAGTGCACAGCCCTCTGGGAACCATTTTTTCCATCTTCTTTTCTCTGGGCAGGACTGCCTGCTAGTCTACTTAATTGCTTGTGTACATGGGGGGACGGGTGAACGTGATGAGAGAATTGTTCTCCAACCGTAAGGATAAACATTAGTCCCCCATGAACAGAGTGTCAAAGAAACCAAGTAACAAACCTGGAAGGAATTCCATGTGCTTGGCCTCCAAGAGTCCTAAGGAATAATAACACTTGACTGTTCCATAGTATGTCCCTTGCATCAACACTATGAGATAGATAGGGCAACCATTATTATTGTGGCCACTTTACAGATGAGAAAGTAAAGGCTCAAAGAAGTAAATTGACTTGCTGACCTGCCTATGACTCTGGGTTTTTTGACCCTAAGAGCCTATTTTTTTTTCTACCATAGCATGGTGGCCCAAGGCCCCCCATGTAGGGAGCATCTTTGATCCTCTAGCTTGTACAGTCAAGACTAGAAGTCACAGCTTAGGCACACAGTGTCGCAGTTATACACCATCCAGCTTCCCTTCATGCTACAATAGTAGGTGATCTGTGAATCTTGCCCCAGACCACTTCTCCTTTCTTCTCTAAGGGTCTCTGCTGTAAGCCCAGCAGTTGCAGTTTTTCCATCATTTTATGTCAGGTTGCACCCTGCTCTGCCCTCTGCCCTGATGCTGTTAGACTTCCATTTAGCCTTCAAACATACCTCAGCCTCAGCCCATCACTCCTGGTCCCCGCCATTCTCCTAATTCTCAATGCTTCCCTCCTTCTCCCATGGATTACACAGTCTGGAAGGTATTTATGGAGTGTAATCCCAACCCCACAATCTCTTCCTTCTTCCCCTCACTTGCTGTTCTCTCCCCATGTGGGCAGCTCCTCCTCCCCCATCTATCTGTCTTCTGGTTCTCCTCACCCTGTCTTTAGTATCATGAATGATCAACACAGCTCACTTATTATTCCTCAGTGCCTCTCTCCATGAAACAGGACTGAGGCTGAGAGTGCATGTATGTGAATGCGTATACATGAAATTGTGGTGGTTATTAGTGAGAGGCTCAGGGTGGCTACACTTAGCCTACTATCCCACATCCACCCCTGCTGCCACCTTCTCCCAGACAAAACAGAGAAAGATCCCAGGAAAGCAGCATGTACCAAGCTTGTGGATGTCACCCTAGAAGATAACAATGAATTTGGAAGGGCAGTCATGAATGTTCAGCCCATTGCACAGATGAGGTGATTTCAACTGAGGTCTCCATAGACCAATTTGTCCATTCTCCTAACTCCATGATACCCTTCCTCCAACACCTGGGCAGATGAAAATCTTTTCTTTTCTTAAAGATCTGCAGGGAAAGAGAATCAACAGCTTCTTTTCATTTTCTTGCTCCAATAGCCCACAATCCTGATTGTCAACAAAGGTATCAAAAGATGTGCCTGCTGCTAAAGTTCTGGGAAGAGTTGATAGGTTAAAACTCAAGGGAAATTCCCTGTGTCCCTGACAAAAAAAGGCACACTAATAGCCACTGACCACCTTGAAAGGATTGGGAGAAGGGGAAGGAAAAGGTGATACAGAGCACACCTTAAACTTTGAGATTTAAAGGCCTGAAAATATTGACCCTACTATTTCTCTCCAAATATTCTACCATATGAAATCCATCATCATCATCACCAATCAACCACACCAGCAATCCTCCACAATCTACCTGTACACAGTGGGCTAGCCTATGTTGGAGCCTATCCATGCAGCCTAGATGATAGATAGAAGAGGAAACACTTTGGGTCACTTAACTGTGTGGAGATCAAAACACGAAAATAGAGCCTGGTTCCTTTACTTTGGGGTCAGACTCCCCCAGAACTGAGCTTTGTCCAAAGGCCAGAGCTCCTTAATAAGAGAGGGTATCGGAGGCATCTAGGTGGTGCAGTGAGTAAAGCACCGGCCAGCAGTCAGAAGGACCCGAGTTCAGTTCTGTCCTCAGACACTTAACACCCACACCCACACCCCCCCACACACACACACAAAACTATCCGTGTAATCTTGGGCAAGTTACTTAACCCCAATTGCCCTCCAAAAAATAAAATAATTTTTTAAAAATTAGAGAGGGTATCTCAGCCCCCTAAGCCCCAAGGACTTAAAATATTGTTATCAATGATTTGGATAAAATATTGGTGCTATACTTAACAACACTGCAAATAATGTAGTCCTAAGGGCGTTAGATAACATATTGGGTAACAGAATTAGGATTAAAAAGATTTTGGCAGGTTATAGCATTGAGACAAATTGAACAAGATTAAACGTAATTGAGATAAACGTAAAGTCTTATACTTGGTTTAGAAAATCAACTTGCCAAATACAAGATGGAAGAAACATGAATAAACAGCAATTTCTCTGTGGACTGCAAACTCAAGGTGAGTTAACAATGAGTCTATATATATATATATATATATATATATATATATATGTAAACCTTTTTAAACTTTAAAGTGACATAAATTTGAATTATAATATTATTAATACTCTATGTGACAACCCATTTAATATTTGAAGGCACTTGTCCTCCCTTAATCTTCTCTTCTCCAGGATAGAATATAAAAAAGATCTTTCACTATCCTGATGGCCTGATTCTGGAAGCTATCCAGCTTATCAACATTATTCCAATGAATAGGAAGTTTTCAGAAGAAGAAATCGAAGCTACCTATAGTCATATTAAAAAAAATGCTCTAAATCATTATTGATTAAAGAAATGCAAATCAAAACAACTCTGAGGTACCACTTCACACATAGCAAAGTGGCTAATATGACAGAAAAGGAAAATGACAAATGTTGAAGGGACATGGAAAAATTGGGACACTAATACATTGTTAGTGGAGTTGTAAACTGATCCAACCATTTTAGAGAGCAAATTGCTACTATGACCAAAAGGCAATCAAATTGTGCATACCCTTTGAACCAGCAATGCCACTGCTAGATCTGTATCCCAAAGAGATTTTTAAAAGAGAAAAAGACCCATTTGTACAAAAATATTTATAGCAGCTCTTATTGTATCGGCAACAAATTGGAAATTGAAAAGCTGCTCATCAACTGGGAAATGGCCAAAAAAGTTATGGTATATGATTGTGATGGAGTACTATGGTGCTATAGGAAAGAATGAGCAGGATGCATTCAGAAAAATCTGGGAAGCCTCATATGAACTGATACAAATTGAAGTAAATAGAACCAGGAGAACATTGTACACAATGACAACAATATTCTACAATGAACCATCTGTGAATAACTTAGCTATCCTCAGCAATACAACAATCCAAGACAATTCCAAAAGATGCATAATGACAAATTCCAGAGAAAGAGCTGTTGGAGTCTGAATGTAGAGTGATGCATATTTTTTCACTTTTTTTTTGCAACATGCATAACATGGAAATATGTTTTGCATGATTTCACAATTTCCCATTGTATAATTGATATCACATCCCTTTGCCTTCACAATTGGTAAGAGAGGGATGGAAAGGAGGGAGAGAATTCAGAACCCATTTTTTAGATAAATGCTAAAAATAAATTAAAATTAATTAAAATAAATGCTCGATGATTGGTTAGTTAACTAATTTAAAATTAAAATAATTAATAAATTTGAGAAAGAAATTCTTCCAAAAATGTGGCATCAAGACAAACACAATAGTTCATTGCAGGATGAACAAGGACACAGTAGTTCTGGATATTGTTCCTTTCCTAATGTAGTCTTAGACTGCTGTTTGGTAGCCTCAGACTGACTCTTTTGACTTTCACATAACATTATTGACTCAGTGAGGCTTTATGATATGGTAGAAAAAAAAATATGAGAAATAATAGTTCTGACACTTCCTAGTTGTTTGGTCCTGGGAAGGTCACTTCATCCTCTCCAAGCCTTAGTTTCTCCATCTATAAGATGGCAACAGTAATACACACACTAGCTTGAAGAGATATGCTCTCCTGGTTCCCTTACTCCCTGCCTATCTACTTCATGTTATATGAGGACCAGTTCAAGTGAATGAGGACATTTTTTTCCTAGAGAAGATGAGGCTTAGAAGGAACATAATGACTTTCTTCAGGTATTTGAAGCTCTGCTATTTAGCAGGCTTCTGGGTTCATTTAATCCAACCCTGTGGAAAACAGACACTCAGAAAAGGGAGAAATTGACTCAGAAGTATAGACTCAGGGACGTATGTTTTAGCCAGAAGGAGACTTAGACATCACTGATTCAATCTCTTCTTCTTCTCACACTGTGGCATCAGCATTCTCTCTGCCAGTTAGGAAAGACTCATGCAAAATTCCCCAGGCTTAGCCAGAAAGCCACATTACTTACAAATGAAGAGGGAGTCACTGTGTTATAGCTATAAAAAGTGGGGAGTCGGGGTGGGTTGAAGACCTAGACTTTGAGTCAAAAGACCTGGGTTTGAGTCCTACCTCTACCACTTACTGTCTCTGAGATTTCCTCAGTTTACTCAGTTTCAAAAATGAAGGGCTCCAACTAGGTAATCTTTATATACCCCTTCCAACAGCAATTGACTGTAATGCTAACACTAAGAGGTGAATGTCTTGCTTAAATGATGCAGCAAGTTAGTGACCGATCTGGGAAGGAAACCCGAGCACTATGGAATCACAACAGAATTCATAAGAGAAAAAGTTTGGAAGAAGTCAGCTGCTTCCCATTTCAATGCCACAACCTCCAGGCTGCAGAAATATTAATAGGAGATTATTCTGTGTATCTTAACTTTTCAGCACACGCACACACACATACACACACATCTCCACATTTACTTTGGCCCTCTCTCTCTTATTTCACATGGGAAGGAAGACTTAACTCTGGTTTTATAGGACAGTTTCAGTTCCTCCCCTACCTTACCCCACTGTCCTCTTTCCCTGTATTTTAAGGCCCAATCCAGGGAGAGTAGAGCAAAGGTCACATAATTCTGCCATCCTGCCATCCCAGATGACTGGGATTAATTCCCAGATGGTTCTTAAAGGCTTTTTTTTTTTTCACAAGATGACAATGCAGGGATCCAGATTGCCATTGTCCATCATCTTCCTCTCTCTAAAGGGAGAAGCATGCTGAGGAGACACACAAAGTGGCCAAACCCTGGGGAAGATGTGCAGGGAGGAGTTAACCCTGGTGTCTGGGGGCTTTAAAATTGAACAAAGATCCTTCCAAGTCCTTTGTTCATTAATCAAAAATTCATTAGGGGTTTCTCTCTTCTTTTCTTTTCTTTTCTTTTCCTTTCTTTTCTCTCCTTTCCTTTCCTTTCCTTTCCTTTCCTTTCCTTTCCTTTCCTTTC
>NW_027187376.1:1999230-2000983 GCF_028583685.1 Petaurus breviceps papuanus
TCCTTTCCTTTCCTTTCCTTTCCTTTCCTTTCCTTTCCTTTCCTTTCCTTTCTTTTCTTTTCCTTTCCTTTCCTTTCCTGTTCTGAGCCCCCTGGAATCCCCTAAAACTTCTGAGTCTTTAGTGGAAGCCGACTCAGTGGTTGCTACTTGACTCCCTGAATCCCTCCCTGCCTTCTGTCCTGGCACCCTGACCCCCTACCTACCCATTCTCCTGCTTCTTCCCTGTACACTCGTCTGCCTACTCTCCGGATTCCTTGCCTGCCTGCCTGGCCCCTTCTCCCCCGCCTGGCCAGCTGCCTGCCTAACCTAGCTCAGTGAGGGTGATAGCTTGCCACTTTTTCCTGCTCATTCTTAGCTTCAATGTCTCTTTCCATCCTGTCCTCCAGCTGCTGGGCATTCCTCCAGGCCTCTGCACAGTGCCCTGGCTTTTCTCCACCATCAGCTTTGCCTTTGCCGCTGCACAAGTTTCTGTAATTCTCATCATCATCATCGCTGTTGCCATCACCCCCAACAGCCTTTATTAAAGTGCCTCCCCCCTTCCTCTCCACCACCCCTGCTGAGCTGGATGGGGTACAAAGGGAGTTATATGGACTGGGTCCCTGCCCTCGGGGAGCTTGTGCTGATGTCAGGGGATGGAAAAGCTTCACAGCTGAATAAACATTGGATGAGCTTGCCGGGTTGTATGAGAATCAGCCCTTGCCTTGGCACTGAGAGGGAGGAAAGAGGAGACTGGCACTTTGGTGAGCAGAGTTGGGGGCAGTCACAGGAGATCCAGACTGAACCGTGAAGAAGTGCGAACAAGGCAGCCTCACTGATCTCTCTTCACAGAGGCCAGTGTCATGCTTCTCACCTCTTTTGTCTCTCCCTGTCGCTCTCCAGCCCTCACTGCCTGTCCATGCCCCTCCCACCTCCAACAAGGCCCTCCTTCCCCTCACCTCCTGCACATACCTTCCCACCATCAACTGACCCATTGGTTAGAGGAGGGTAGATAAGAATAATAACCGTCATCTGTGTGGGGCTTTCAAGTTTGCCAAGCATTTGACTACCATTGATTCATTTGAACCTTACACCAACCTTGTGAGGCTGGTAGTCAAGGTTTTATGGTCCTGCCATTAGAGGGGACGCAGCTGACACTCAGACTCGCACACCGTCACATAGCTGGTGTCAGAGGCAGCACTGGAACCCAGTCTCACACTCTCTATGACACCATGCTGCTTCACCATGGAAGTTGTCCCTGCCTTTTGAACCCCATTGTCCCGTATCCTTGGGAATCTCACCAAGCTGCCAGCCCCAGGAGACTGGTGTCTGTGTGGTTGTTTTCTGGAGCCAGAGAGGACTGCTGAAGCATTGCTATCTGTGAGAGAAGCAGCCAACAGAAGGGGAAAGAGATGTGGTCATCCTGTCCTGCTCTGAGTTCCTGGATTGTGACCCCTGCAGAGTATCTGCAACCTCTGGCAGAAGGGCTACTGCCTGTCACCCTTCAAAACTCTGAGTTTCAAAGCTTCAGGGTTCCTGGGCCCCAAGCTAAACCCATGAAGTGGGTAAGGAAGTGAGGGAAGGCAGAAGCTGATCTGTGAATCCAGAAACACTCCCTTCCATTCCTTCCTTCCTTCCTTCCTTCCTTCCTTCCTTCCTTCCTTCCTTCCTTTCTTCCTTTCCTTCCTTCCTTTTCTTATTCCTTCTTTATTTCCTTGCTTTTCCTTTCCTTCTCTCACTTTCTCCATCCATCCATCCTTTCCTTCCTTCCTTCCTT
>NW_027187376.1:2000993-2024944 GCF_028583685.1 Petaurus breviceps papuanus
TTCTCTCACTTTCTCCATCCATCCATCCTTTCCTTCCTTCCTTCCTTCCTTTTCTCCTTCCTTCCTTCTTTCCTTCCTTTCCCTTTCCTTCTCTCACTTTCTCCATCCATCCATCCATCCTTTCCTTCCTTCCTTCCTTTCTTCCTTCCTTCCTTCCTGCCTACCTTCCTTTCTTCCCTTCTTCCTTCCCTTCTTCCTCACATATGGACAGATTCTCACTCTGTTTCATATGCCCACAACTAGTGGCTAGACTTGCTTCTCATATCCTCAGTATGCATTTCCAAACCCCAAGCTGTCCCACTCAAAAGCTTATTTGGTGAGATGATGCCAGAGGAGTGTGGGTCATAAAGCTAACACACCATCTTCCCTGAGTTTCCATAACATAAATCAATTGTCCATAGCTACCTCATCTCCTTCACATTCCAACTAAGGAGTATCTATGACTGACTTATCTAAAGAGAGTTAATGATAAATCCCAGGTTAAAAAAAAAAGTCGGAATAAAAGAAGGAATGCAAGAAGTATGAGAAATAAGAAAGCTGGGTGCTGATGAGAATAAAGGCAAAGTGGATGCATCTCCTCACCATTGCATGCACACCTGGACACACACAAACACACACACACACACACACACACACACACCTGCAAAGGGTCACAGATACAGAGACAGAAGAATGGGAACCAGGACAGATAATGGGGATAGTGAGAGGATCTGGCTAAAAGTATTGTCACAGAGGGTAAGGAAAAAGAAAGGATGGAAGGAGGGTCGAGATGGATATGGTTAGACATATTGGGAAGCAACAAGTGGAACTGTTAAGGAAGGAAGTGATATGGCTCATCAGAGAGTTCAAGAGTCCATGTGAGAAGGATGTGGGTGAGGGGCAGTTGGGTGGGGAGATGGGGATAAAAGAGAAAGCTGGAAGGAAACAGACACAAGGTTGTGGTGGTTGGAGGGCCAGGTCCATGGAGGATTTGGGATCATGGGAGGGCCATGTGCACTTGCATCCTGTCCAAAGACGGAGAAGGGAGTGACGGCCTCAGGGGATGGGTGTGAGGAGGTCCCAGTTCCTGAAGAAGGCATCTGTCAGCTTGCATCTGTTCCCAATGACGTTGAGGCAGGAAAGGTTTTGGAAGATCAAGAGAAGAGGGAGCAGAGATGGGAAGTGATGAAGGCATGAATCATTGGGAAGGGGAATGAGTAGAAGAAGACAAAGGCATGAATTTTCCCTTTTCTCTTCTCCACCCCAAAGGCCCATGATAACTTCATTCCTTCCTTCCCCACCTCCATACACTTTCCCACCCTGTCCCACTAGCCCCTAGCCAGTGTATGCTTCTCATCTGACAGTCCTCTCCTCTACTGTCTCTCCTCACTGTCTACCAGCTCTTTCTTTTCCTGTGCCTTCCTCCCACTATGACCCACCAGTAAAGCAAGTCAGTCCCGACTGAGTATGAGTTATAGAGCACGAGTTAATTTCTCATTAGGTAATGTCTGATCACCTAACATTCTATGGTTCTATGCAGTTTAGAAATAATATGGCACAGTAGATAGAGTGCTGGGCTTGGAATCAGGAAAACCAAGAATCCAATTTCATTTCTGATACTTTCTGGCTGTCAGATAACTGACAAGTCATGCAAAATCTCTGAGACTCAGTTTCCTTATCTGTAATATGAAGATACTGATATCAAAAGAACATATCTGAGATCCAGAAATTTAGAAAAAATTGGTAACTATTTCAATAGAATTGATTTATTTAATAATCCTGTATTGTATGTATTTAAATACATTATTCCAAGAAGGAAGGCACATAAATTGCCAAAGAAGTTCATAACACAAAAAAGGTTAAGAACCCCTTCTTAAAGAGTTTCAGTGAGAATCAAACAAGGTATGTAAATCGATATCAATATTGGTATTGGTATAGATATGATAAACACACATACATATACTTATATATACACACATATTCGTATGTGTATACAATTTTTATTTGTTACATATAAAATATATTATATACATAGCTAATGTAAATATAATATGTTATGTGAGTATCCATTATTATCATATAATGACAATGGACCTGGGCTGTAGGAGGAAAGATGTGGCAACAAAGAAATTCTGAAGGACACTAGACAATCACAAACAGGTAACAGAGATTTCTGAGATCTTATACATGCCAACAATCACCATAGACTTGCTCCAAACTTTTAGTGGCCAACTGGACTCCATTCCTTATATCACCCCTTCTCTCCTGAACTTGGGAAGCAAGGTGGAGAAGTTTTCCCAAAATGTCAGGTCATAGGATGCCATGATCAAAGGTTCACAAAGAGTTCTCCACATTTCACCAAATCTTTCCCTTGTCTATAAGTATACAAATAGCCCAGTGTATGTTCCATTGAAGGACCTGTTTTAGGGAGAGGGATTCACTCTGTTCATCTATCACCAAATACCTTCACTCAGATTCACCTCTTGGGAAACTGACTTCAGTTCCCTCCCAGATCAATTCTAATGAATGGGTACTGAAACCCATGCTGGGAGACTGATCTCCTTTTAGGTAATCCAGAATTGTGTGTGTGTGTGTTGTAACTACTGTGCCTTTGACTCATTTCTTAACCTCAACTCTATCAATCTCTTTAATCAAGTCCACTGTGGATATGGAAAACATCCAGTTATTGTCCTCTGCATAATAATTATCCCTTCAGAGACAGGAAGGACAGTGTTCGATCTTCCACCAACCCATCTCCACCACTTCTATTCCTCAAAGTCCTCATATTAATGTCTTCCTCCTCCCCACCCCTCCCCAACCTGAGAAAGTCTCCTAACTTGGATACTCAGGGGAGATGAAGGTGGCAAAGGAGATTAGAATGAAGGTTGTAAAGGGGAAGAGAAAAGGAGAAAATTATCAAAATCCAAAGTCACCATGACTCTGCCAGGTCTAGGATATAGAGAACCAAGAGGAGGTGTGATGACCTGGAAAGTCAAGAATGTGGGTCAGAGCGGACTCTGAATCTAGACCCTTCCAATATTTCTTTTTCTTTCATCTAAAAAAATCATAGAATTGAACCTGGTGACCTTTGAGGTACCTCTAGACTCTAGAGCAATGATCTGATCTAACAAAAGATTTTAAATGCTGAAGGCTGATAATTGGGAACAGCCCGGAAACCTAGGAAAAACCAAATATTGGTGTATACCAAATAAGAGAACTCCATACAACTTGGGGAGAGGGGAAAATGTCCACCATTTTCTAAGGAGGATAAACATAAAGCCAACTCCTCCACATATCATGTCCATCAGCAGTTAGAATGAGTGGTGATCCCCTTGGGATTCCCATGTCTCAGTTCATACTCTCCTTTCCTTCTTTTCCCCAATGACTAAAGACTCTCACCTCTCCAGCACTTCATCCCTTACAGCTCCCTCAGAATCCAAACCACAAGGGAGGAAAGAGTCAAGGGAAAACTACTCACTTTTTGGCTGCCCTTCAGCCTCCAAACCAAAGCAGGCCCAGGACAATAGTAAGATTCTGACACCCAGGCCATGAGCAAGCCCGGGGGTTCTCCTTGATTTTAAAACCCGTGTGGATTTCCAGGGAAATTTCATCCATATGTTTCTGATTCATTTACACTTAACTCATCAAAATGTTATTTGGTGAGAGCCATTTGAAGTCCAAAAGGCCTATTACAAGCCTATTTCATATGAGCCCTGAGGAATTATTTTCCTGTTTTGTTTTGCTTTTTTTGCAGGTTTTTTTTGTTCTGTTATATTTTCATGGGTGTATTCTTTCTTTCTTTGTTATTATTATTTTTCTAAGTTTTCCCTTTCTTCCTCCAGAAAGGCAAGTCACATCCTGAATGGGAACCAGGCCTATGAACACGTATCTGATTGGAAAGAACATTGGATTGAAAAACAGGAAATATGGGTTCCAGTTCTACCACTGGCCCACTGTGAGTCCATGGGCAAATCATTCTCCAAGGGTTCTCAGTTTCCTCATTTGTACAATGAGAAGGCTGAACTAGCTGATTTCTAAGGGCCCTTTCCTTCTCTAGCCCTTTATGATTTAATGACCTTCCCAGATGTTTCATGCTACAGTCTAATCTTCCTTCCAGCTCTGACATTCTCTGTTCTAGGTCACTTCCATGTTAGGCATTTCATATTGTCTATGTTCCAACATATTTTCTGTGTTCTAAGAATGATGCCAATTCTCATGCTTTGTGGTTTCCAGCTTTTACCTCTTGCTATCCCCTTCATCCCATTTACCTCCTTAGTTGGGTATGAAGAGATTTCACATTTATAGAAGGATAAACATGGGCAGACTTCAAAATGGTTGAAAGGAGGCCAAATTGGGGTTGGGGAGGGCACAAAAAGACAAAATAATGCTGTAATAGACATAAATACAACTAAATTTTACATGATGCCTTAAGGTTTGCAAAGCCCTGTGTGTGTGTGTGTGTGTGTGTGTGTGTGTATATACATGCGCATGTGTATATTATCTATACTCTAGCTCAATTAAGGGCAGGACAATAAGGGGTTAAGATAATGCAAGAAAAAAGAAACAAGCATTTATTAAGCACCTACCATGTGTGAAGCGTTATGATAATTGTTTTATAAATATAATCTTGTTTGAGCCTTGAAACAACCCTGGGAGATAGCTACACTTAAATCCCTTTTTACAGTTGGGGACATTGAGGCAAACAGAGATCAAGTGAATTACCCAAGGTCACACAACTAGTAAGTGTTTGAGGCCAAATTCTAACTCAAGTCTTACTGAATCTAGGTACAGTGCTCTAACCAATGTATAAACTAGCTGAAGTTAGACACCAGGCAAAATTTCTGTTCTAATAGGAACATGAGACATCACCATGAGAAGCTATGGAATCTTTCTTCTTAGAAAGTCCTTAAGGACAAAAGTGATAACAATCCACTCCCAGTATGTAATAGAAGAAGTTCTATTCCACCAAGCAATAAGAAGATGTACTAACTGACCTTCAAAGCATCCTTGCCCAGGTCAGGGATTTTATGGTACTTCAGGATGGGCCTCAACACAGCTGAGTCTGCCAACAACAGAGAGCAGTTATACCACTCTTCTCCTAAGACTGTAGGCTCCCACAGGGTAAAAGGGTCAAATGCCTCCAGTGCCCCAGGGTTTTACCCTCAGCTGCTCAGTCACTGTCACTACAAGGTGAGGGCAGAGCAGAATAACTACAGGTTTTCCTAGCTGGTGAATTCAGCCCCTGAACCATTCTCATTCATTCATCATGGGCAGACCCACTGAAGGATTTCGAGGTCCATGCTCCAGGTGTTGATGACTCTGGCTCCTGTGCTGAAAATTCAGCAGCACTAAAAGTGGCACCAGCACCAGCACCAGCACCAGCACCAGGACCAGTACCAGTACCAACAGCAGAGCACCAGCAGCAGAGCACCAGCACCAGCAGCACCAGCACCAGCAGCAGAGCACCAGCAGCAGCAGCACCAGTACCAGGAGCACCAGCACCAGCAGCAGCAGCACCAGCACCAGCAGCAGAGCACCAGTACCAGCAGCAGCAGCACCAGCAGCAGAAGCAGCAAGAGACCTTTGATTTAGTTGCTGGGGTCTTCCCTAGAGTTATGGGCAAGGAAGCAAGAGCAAAGCCTGCACCCAGGCATGAGGTAGGGAAATAACCGATAAATCCCAGGTCCCCAGATCAGCAAGCTCCCAGTTCGTATTTTGTCCAAGCTCTGATGGAATCCATCAGTCAGCTAGCAGGGCTGCCTCAGAATCTGCCCTACTCTTTACATTAAGTGAGATATTGAAGGAGCAAAATGACCCCGTTCTTGAGGGGCCCATTGTCCAGCTAAGAACACACAAATGAGAAGAACAGGGAACAATATAATAACCTAACAAATAGCCAGTGGTGATGGGTATAAGCAATGTTACTGTCCCAGACAACCTGAGCAGAAGAGCCACCAAACACTCCACCCTATAACTCTAGACTATCTATCTTTGGCAGATGAATCAGTGTAGAATTTCCTTAGTCCTACTTGTCACTGTTGTGGGAAATGGCATCTCATCCTCATGAGTTTGAGTGTTCCCTCAGAGAAGGAATGGGACAACATTGTAGAGGGACGCATTACGGATCATTGGGCTTTCAGATGCGGAGACCAGAGAATCATCAATCTAGAACCAGGAGGGACTTCAGAAGCCATATTTTCCAACTCATTCATTTAACAGCTGGGGAACTGAGGTCCATGAATTTTAGCTAAGAAAATTGCCCCTTTAGGTAGGCGCATGAGAAGGTAATGCAGAAAGCTTCTTGAAATCTTAGAGTAAATCAAAGCCATGAACTTGAAACAAAAGCAAACCTGTCTATATGCCTAATCTCTTCTTTCTTTTATTTAAGGAACAATAATGTTGGAGCATCACAGAATGTCAGAGTGGTGAGGGGATTTAGAGATCATCTAGTCCAACCCTCTCATTTTACAGAAGGAAAAACTGAGGCCCTGAGTTTGCAACCAGGTCAGGACTAGAACCAAGGCCTCTTAACTCCCAGCCAAAGCTCTGAGTTGTCTTTGTAGGGATGGTTGTTTCTCTTTACTATTCCTTTCTGCCTCCCGTCTGTGCTCTGGACCTTAGGAACCCATTCACGGCGCCATAGTAAAGATTGCAGAGTTTTCTGATGGCTCATGCTTTATATTTCATCCTACTTCCCCTTTAAGCTATAGAGCAGTTGTTGTGGTGGTGGTGTTACACAGCTCCTACTATGGGGAGCAAGCATGCCATCATCGCTCTCTCCTTCCTAGAAACTGCTGGGGAAGGTGTGTGACAACAAGATAGAGAAGAAGGCTTAGAAAGTAGTGATAAGTTCATCCAACTGGCCTGCTGAATGGTAGAAGCTCCCACTCAGCTGTGGAGGTCTAAGGACAGTGCCAAGAAGAGGAAATGACCAGAAACTAGAGGACAGTTTTCTGTCATCAGGCAGGCCCTGAAATCTTAGAGGCAGCTAGGTAATATGACATAGAGAGTGCAAGATTTGGAGTCAGGAAGACCTGAGTTTGAATCCCTACCTCAGACATTTCTTAGATGAGTGACATTGGGTAAGTCAATTAACTTCCCTGTAAATGGCACCTATCCCACAGGGTTGTTGTGAGGATCAGATGAAGTGATTTATGTAAAGTTCTATATAAATGTTAGCTATTCTTCTTCTTCTTAGGCTATGACTAAGAAGTTATGTCAAAACAAAAATAGAAGTTGACCTACATTCCAAATTTCTCTTTTCTTGGTATAGTGTGTGTATGTGTGTGTGTGTGTGTGTGTACATTTTTTTGGGGGGGTAATTACAGTATGACAGCTTCCAAGTATCCTTGGAGTTCATCTACTCCAACCCAGAACTCTTGGGATTCCACAGGAAGTATGAAACAAAAGGGTGGGGGGAAGTTGAGAGAAAGAAAGAGAAAGAGAAAGAAAGAAAAGAGAAAGAAGGAAGGAAGGAAGGAAGGAAGGAAGGAAGGAAGGAAGGAAGGAAGGAAGGAAGGAAGGAAGGAAGGAAGGAAGGAAGGAAGGAAGGAAGGAAAAAAGAAAGGAATGAAGGAAGGAAGGATGGAAGGAAGGAAGGAAAAAAGAAAGGAAGGAAGGAAGGAAGGAAGGAAGGAAGGAAGGAAGGAAGGAAGGAAGGAAGGAAGGAAGGAAGGAAGGAAGGAAAGAAAGGAAGAAGGAAAGAAGGAAAGAAAGAAAGGAAGAAAGGAAGAAAGAAAGGAAGGAAGGAAGAAAGGAAGAAAGAAAGGAAGGAAGGAAGGAAGGAAGGAAGAAAGAAAGAAAGAAAGAAAGAAAGAAAGAAAGAAAGAAAGAAAGAAAGAAAGAAAGAAAGAAAGAAAGAAAGGAAGGAAGGAAGGAAGGAAGGAAGGAAGGAAGGAAGGAAGGAAGAAAGAAAAAAAGAAAGGAAGGAATAAAAGAAAGAAAGAGAAAGAAGGAAGGAAAAAGAAAAAGAAAAGAAACTCCAGAATAGTTCAAGAGAGAAATAAAATCCATAAAATAAGAAGTTAGAAATAATTATAGATCCAAAATTAGAGCTCTCCATGCAGAATTGAAGAACACAATTAGTAGATTAGGAAAGTTGAATCCATGAAGGAGAATCTCTCAAAAGCAGTGACAAAGAGGCTAACAAATCTGGAACACAAAAAGCTGAAGTGGATGAAAATTTAGCAGAAGAGACTCAATAAGACAGCAATTTTAAAAGAACCTGTGAATTCTATGCAACTCAAAGCAACTGATCCCAAATTCAGAATGTGGAAAATCTTCCAGTAGACCATGATGAATTTAAGAAAACAAAACAAAAATGGAATACCTCAGTGTAGGAACTTCTGAAGAGAGACAACAAAACATTAATCAAGACAATCTACAGATCATCACTACAAAAGACAAGAGACAGACTCCTCAAGTAAATAAGGAAGGACACACAGATGTAGCAGCAAGCACCCCAAGCGTCCTCAGGGTTTGCTGCCAATACAGGTTCTTGGATCTGCTTTGATAAAGGAAAGCAACTCAAAATGGGTTAACAAGCTTGCTTTAATCAGTCAGACATATATCGTTTACCTTGTTCAGGGGAAAAAGGTTAGCACCCCGAACTTCAAAGTATATAGGAAGAATTATCAAGACAGAAACAGATCAAGTAGACAGCTTTCCAAACTGTCCAGCCATTACATCCATACCCAATCAACATCTGGGTTTCAACATCTGGGTTTTTCAAAGGGGGGGGGCGCTCCAGACAACGGCTTCCCAGAATCTATATCAAATCACAGAACACTTCTCAAAGTGAGCCCCCAAAACAAAGCCTCACACCAGGGCTTATATAGCCTTCTCCTGGCTCAGAGAATGTAACAACCTTATTGACTCACTGGCCAATCAAGAAGTATCTACTGAAAAACAAGCCTCCCACCCCAGGCTCCAGGTGCACTTTAGCCTAGGGGCAGGGAAGATCTTTAAATTTGCATTTCCATTACAACAGACTACACACACACACTCCCTACCTGCTGATGGAGTGTATTCTCCCCAGCCTAGATGGGTGGGGCTCCCTCTCCTTCTGACACATGTACAGAAAAGGTCATCTTATTCCTCATTTACCACTTCAGAGTCTCACCCCTTTCTCTGCCATTCTATTCTTACCTACTCCAACACTTCACTGCTCTCCATTAAGCAATCATCCACTAGCAAGTTTTGTTTGTTTGTTTGTTTTTTCTGATGTCTAATTTCTAATCTGTGTTATCTTCTTGGCCTGTCTACTGTGATCCTGTCCTTAGAAAAGCTAGAAAATAACTGGCTCAACCTCTTCCATATAATACCCCTCAAATACTTTAGAACCCTAAATCTAGGTCAGGAAGATTGAGCTTTTTCCTTCCTTTTGTTCCTTCTTAACTAGAAAAATCCTCAGAGGTCATCCAGCCTTTGTAACATCTCCCAAGGGGATCATGTAGCCTGCCTTTGAACCCCTACAATGACATGAGGAATCCAACACAACCTCTCCCCCCCAATTCAGCCTATTTCATCTGAATAAGGCAACTCTAATTGTCAGGAATAATTGTTTTATTATATTAAGTTAAAATCAGCCTCCCTGTAACTTCCATTGTTAATTTTAGTCCTGATGTTTGAGACTAAATGAGACCTCTCAAATTCCAGTCTTCTCTTTTGCAAGCTAAATACCACTATTTTCTTCAAGAATCCTCCTATGGCTGTGTCCTAGAGAACTTTTGCCATCTGGATTTCCCCTCCTCTGGATGTGCTCTGACTTCCCATTGATCCTTAAGAGTTCAGAACCCATCTTCTCAGATCACTGCCTATTTTCCACTCCCAAAACTTTCTGCTTCTAAATTTTTTTAAATTTAATTTTAGTGAGAGTACTACCTCCTTTCCACTATAGAGTATGAGAAAGTGAGCACAAATCCAGTCATGTCATTTCTCTGATCAATAACCTGTTACCTTTAAGTCTAAGAAAAAATAAAACACCCCGACTTGGCATTTAAATCCTTCACGACTCACCTCCAGTCTACCTTTCCAGGCTTACCTCATATCATTCCCTTTTGCATATTCTGCATTCCAGACAAACCAGCCTCCTTTCTTTTTGCCAAATTCAACCTTCCATTTCCTACCTCCATGCCTTTGTATAGCCTATCTCCAAAGCCTGGTATGCATTCCCTCTTGAATAAATGAAAAGGTATTAATTGAGTATTCATATGTTCTAAACAGTGTATTAAATACTAAGTTAAATTAAATACTAATTTAAAAAGCAAGCCATTCCCTCTTTACCTCTTCCTTTTTTCTATAATCTCTTGATTTTTCTCAAGGTTCATCTTATGAGACCATTTCCTGTGGAATGCCTTATGCCTTTTCTCATTCTCATGGTTCTTAGTGGTTTGTTTCTCTTTAAATGATTGTATAGATACAGTTAGCATCCAACTAACACAAATAATGAAACCTTCAAAGTGATCCCATTATTTGAATCTACAATTTATATTTCCTTTGGATTGAAACCAATTACCATAATTTTACATAATTATGTTTCACATAACTATATCTTGAAAGTGTGAATTAGAATACATAACTTTAAAAAGTTCAAGTTTTAGAATACATGTGCCCATTTAATGAAATGAATTATTCATGCACTAATTGGGACCGCTCTACATTTATACCCTTGCATGTCATACCCTATCCCTCAGTAGAATGTAAATTCCTTGAGATCAATGATTGTTTCAAATTTGTTTGTCTCCCTAGTAACTACTGCAGCATCTTGCACAGAGTAGATATTTAATAAATGTTTAATGGACAGAATCAAGTCTCCCACTCCCAACAAAAGCATCTCCTCCCTTCTCTCTATTAGTTATCTTTATTTTAATTTGTACCTACCATGGCTATCTGAGGTTCTGTTTTACCTCTCCTATTAAACCATTAACTCCTAGAGTTTAGAAAGCTTTCCCTAGAACTGTGCAGTTGTAAATAGTAGATACTTAATATGATTGTTAAATTGAATTAAGCTGGAAGGAAGAGCTCTATATTGTATTTACTTTGGTTCATGGTAAAACCCTCCTCCCCTGAGTCTGGACAAAGGAAGAATCATTGCTTTAAATAGACAGAAAGTCTTAGACTGCTTGGAAGGGCCCATCAATAGTCTCACCTCATGTACCACTTTAGCTCTGCCCATACTTAACCCAAATTCAATCTAGACCCAAAAAGGAAAATCTTTGGTCCAGTATTTCACAGAGAAGAACGTGGAAAGAACTAGAGTTTGGTCCTAGTGTTTTAGCGTGGACAAATGGAAAGGACCTTCATCTGATTCTTCCCCAGCTAACCTAAAGATGCCTATAAGACAATTTTAGATCAGCAAAATTAGGACTGACTGCCTTGGACATCTAGAATTTCTGTATATTAACTCTATCAAGTGGGAATTATAAAACTTATACTACCTACCCCACAGGAATGTTATGAGCAAAGTGTTTTGCTAACCTTTGAGCACTATAGAAAGATTTTTTTTTACATACTCAGGAAAAAAATGTCATTTCCTGGTGACCAACCCTCTTGTGATGAGTCTTTCCTCACTTAATTGGACTGGGCCTCAGATACCAGACTCAATCTATCAAGGGGCAAATATGTATAACCTTTTCTGTTATAAGAATTGCTCTAAGTTTTTGCTCTGCTTAACAAAATCTCCCAAAGCTTAGAAACACTTCCATACCAAAAAAAAGGACTTGAAATAAAAAGCTTTTATCCATTATTTTTATGTTGAACCATAGTTCTTTTTTAATCAATTAATCAATAAACATTCATTAAGTAGCTACCATGTGCCAGGCCCTGTGCTAAGTGCTAGGAATCCAAAAAAGAAGCAAAAGATAGTCCCTGCCCTCAAAGAGTTTACAGTTTAATAGAGGAGAAAACATGTTAATAAATATATATAAAGCAAGCAATATACAAGACAAATAGCATATAATTAACCAAGAGAAGGTACTGGAATTAAGATGGAGTGGGGAAGGCTTTCTATAGAAGGTGGGATTTTAGTTGGGACTTAAAGGTAACCAGGGAGGTTGGAAGTCGGAGCAGAGACACAGCAATTCTAGGAAAATGTCTAATAACTCAGAATAGCCACGTTGCTGGAGGGTAGAGCCAAGATAACCGAAACACAGATCCTTGAAGGACCACAGTAAGTACTTATCTATCCTCTCATAAGACTGTAAGTTGCATGAGGGTAGCATCTACATCTTAGACAAACTTTGTAACCCTCTCCTCCAGTCTAGCATAGTAATCTACATGCAGCAGGTACTTAATGTTTATTTAATTGAACTGATCAACTCTAGATCAATAGTAATGGTGTGTTCACCATTCCCTCTGCACCACAGGTGTTGGTTACCAGGGAATGAAGCAGTTAATTTGTTGTTTTTCACCAAGGACAGAGGAAGATGTAAGTAAGTAGAGTGAAAGTCAACATTACTTCAGTTCCTGAGCCTAGAGTTGCCTTTTCTTTCTCTCTTTGTCTTCCTCAAGGAGCCATAACAAGTCTGAGGAAGAAAAGAGGCTTTGCTTTTGCCGACTTCTTCCTGGAACACATACAGCATGGCTAAAAGAGACCAGCTGTGGGAGATTGGGTGGCAAGTCTCCTAAAGACCTATTTATTTTATTTACTCCCATAAATAGAATAATAAATGCTTGGTAGCCTTCTCCCACCACCCAGTTTCTCCACTTCTGTTAGTCCTGGTGTCAGGGCAAGCTGTGAATTTCCTGACAATGCCAAGCTCACTTGGACCTCCAGTATACACTCCCTCACCAAACTCCAAGGCCTCCCATAGTCTATTATAAGCATGACTCATTATTGAGATCGACAGCTTTATGGCTGGCTATAGAGATCACTCTTCATCCACCCACGACACCCCTCAGTGGCGGCTCCTGCCTGCTGAGACCCACATGATGAATTAGAGCAATCCAGCAGGAAGGTCTTATGAATCACAGAAAAGCCATGGCTATTTTGTCATAGAAAGGGAGCTAAGCAGTCATCAGCCTTAGTTTCCACTTAGATATTCATCTTCACCTAAATATTTTTAAAGTTCTTTAACATGGACACTACCTATACTGACACAGATCATTGCCCTTCTAAAGTGAGTTATCAAGGCCAAAAAGTTTATCATCTGATAGACAACTTTCTTTCCAAACTTAGCTCCAATGGTCCTTAGATAAGCAATATGCAAAGCATTACCAATAATTTATTTGAGGATATAGTGTCCCTCCTTGATACAATAAGGCATGTGATACAATACTTGACAAGGTTTATATGTATATGCATGCATATATAGATACATTATATATACATGCATGTATGTGCACATGTGTATGTGTGCATATCAACATATACATATGCATATATATATATGTGTGTGTGCGCGCATATTTCACATACCTATGCATTGCATATAAAGAGATTGTAACACTATGATGTCATCCATACTCACTTTCTCTCTGGACTAACCCACTCCCCCCCCCCCCAACCTATACCTATTCCAGCAGGTCTAGAAAGTTTGGGGAGTTAAAGGGAGAGATGGATGGTTATGCTGCTATAACTCACTCTCAGGAAACCATCATAGGCAGAAATTACATATAAACACTTGTGACTGTAGTTCCTGAGTCCTCACTGGTGTTCTTGCCATTTACACAAATCAGGCATAATCAGACCATGAACTCTTCAACATGAAACATTTAATAAGTGAGAAGACAACAGCAAGAATAATCATAATGTGACATTTACTCAATACAAGGCAAAAGCAGGAATAACTGAGATGTAACTATCCACCTGTAAACTTGGATCGCATTTTCTCATCAATGCACCCTGTGTCCATGTTGAGTAAGGGTAGAAAGAAAGTGGGCACAAATGTACAGAAACCTAAAATTAACATCCATGCTTAGGGAAGACCACATGTCAAGAGTCCAAACTGGAAACCTTGACATCCCTGGTCTTTTTAGGGAACAGTCTGAACCACATGTTAATCACTGGAGGAGAACATTTCTCTTCTGAGACTCTCCAGTCCCTTGCCAGATGAAATCACTTCTCTGCTGCTCTTGGGCCATGGAAGCAATTTTAAGTTCTCTCAGTATTAATAGCACCGTTACACTCTTTTGGCGACAGTTCCCGTAAGTCTGATGTATGCAGAGCTATATTTCTACCCTGTTGACAGTTTATCTCTCTGGACAAAGAAAGCAGTAGAGGTCCATGCAGTCAAATCTCTAAGGGATTTCCCCTCTCATAAGCTATAGATGATACTAGAAAAGCAAGGCAGACAAGCCCAAACCAGCTCTTCATCCACCACAATTGGTGCTCCTTTGGTCCAATCAATTCCCAACCTCAGAACTGTTTTTCCAATCATTTCCCAAGCAGCAAAACCTGTCTCACTTCTACTCTATTCTATCTGCGATTTCTGTTTTCTTCTCAGATTCTATTTTTGGCTTCTGTTCTCTGTCATCTAATACCCCAAATCAGGACTTCTTAGTGAGTAGTGACCCTCTCTATCATATGTTAAGAAACTTAAAATTCACGTTTCTATCAGTTATCACAAAATACGTATTATCTAATAGTCCCATAGTTCCAAAATAGTCATTCAATACAATTCCCCCAAAATAAATTCCAAACCCCCTCAAAAGTTATATTCAGATTAGCTGTTGCAAAACAATGCTCTGCAGTCTTCTCTAACATCATCAGTGATTTTACCTTTGAGCAACTTTTGACCATGTCCTTTTAATGATAGTATTGGAGGGACTGTTTTTTCTCAGATAGTCAGTATGTTTGTGCAACCCTAAACACCCCAGATTGAACCCAAGGGCTTCAGAGTTGAGTAGGATGCTAGGTATGCATCCATTCATTCAACAAGCACCTACTACTAATAAGAACTGACATTCATATGATGATTTAAGGTTTTGCAAAAAGTGCTATATATAGATCCCAATGTATCCAATGTACACAGAGCTATGTTGAAACCTAGGGGGCATGCAAAAGAAATGTATCAATCAGTCTTTGTCCTCTGGGTATGACCATGAAGTAATGAGACTGATTTGGAAACCCAAAGTCTACAACTTCTACATCAAAATAAATACTGCCTTCTTCGATGTAGTCCCCTTGGGAAGCTGAGTACTCATTCCAACAATGTTATCTTTGTTCTAACACTTATGGGACTCCTCTTAGGAACTGCCTTCAGAGCCTAAGGCACATTCTTCTTACAATCCTCCAGCATGACAAATTGTCATTCTTTGAGTAAGGACTTAATGTTTTGAAGCAGTCATGTTATTCTGAGCCAAGTCTGGTGAATAAGGTGAGTGATCCCTCCAAGTAATAGCCTTAGGCTTAAAAACTAGGTGTGACTCTATCAGTCAGGGCACTGGTTTTCTTCTCTACTTCCTGAACTGTCTCCAAAGCCAACTCAGGCCAACTCTACAAACATTTATTAATTTCCTACAATATGCACTGGGCTAAGTACTTTCAGAGATATAAAAATAAAATAAAGCACAGTCTCTTCCCTCAAAAAGCTTATAGTCTAGGGGAATGAAATGATGCATACACAAATAGCCAAAGCGCAAACTAATACATGATAAGTGTTTGCCACATATACAAAGAAAGTGCTATGAGCTTCCAGGGATGGAACAAAAAAAGGGGGAGGAGGAATTGAGGTGAGATAAGGCAAGACTACATGGAGGAAATGGTACCTGAGTTTAAAAGAATCATAGGAATTCAACAGGCAGAAGGAGGGAGAGTATTCTAGGCATAGGAACACCATAAGCAAAGGCATGGATTTGAGAAAGTATGCCACAGAATAACAGAATGATACTGTCAAAAGAGCACTAGATTTGATCCTGAGTTCAAATCCCAACTCTTAGGATTTCTGCTACTTACTAACTTTGGGCAAGCTCATTTCACCTCTAAGCCTCAGATTTCTCACCTGTAAAATAAAAGGATTGGATTGGACAAAACTTAGAATACTGAGAGAGTATTAGAATTCTCATAGAGAATTATCATGAGATAAATCCGGAAAGGTCAAATAGCCACAAATTGTGAGAGGTCTCAATTCCCAGGCAAAGGAGGGTGAATAGAGAGGTCTTTCCTTTCAAGTCCTTACGTTCTACCAGAAGACACAATATGTGCAAAAATGAAATAATTTAAGAAGAGAACAAGGACTAATAACAAGAAGCTCAGGAAAAACCATAGGAACTGAAAGAAAGAAAAGGATTCTCAGAGGCAGAAATTGGAAGGGACCATGTTGAAAGGGCCTGGAGGTGTGAAACAGCCTATTAAAAGTAAGGAGCCAGGAGTCCAAATGCTGAGTTCAAGGAAATATATGAAAAACAGTGATTGACGGGAAGTAACAGGAAGTAGGCCACATGCTTGAGAACTTTAAATGACAAGGTAAGTAGCTTCTATTTTTTCCTGAACACAGAGCAATAGACAACAGGTATTATTAATTAAATTATTTAATTTTATCATAAATTAAAGTGATTATATGATATATTATTATAATTTAATTATTAATTAGAATAGCAATTGGGAGCCCCTAAAACTTTGAGAGCAGAGAGTTTTACATGAAGAATATAATTTTGGTGCATGTGTGGAAGATAGATGGGAAGGAGTAGAGAGTGGAAGCAAGGAACCCAATTAGAAAGCAAATGCAAATATTTCAAGGTAAAAAGGGATGAGGAAGTGAATGAGGATGGCTACCATAGTGAGTGATAATAATAATAGCAATAGCTAGCATTTATGTAGTGCTTTAATCGTCTCATTGACTGTACAACAACCCAAGAAAATGGCTATTATGCTCATTATACAGTTGGGGCAATTAAGGTTTAGCAGTTGTGATCTGACTTATGGTTAGTTTTTTTTTTTACAGTGATATGTCAGACTGCATCTCAACTAGTATAGAGAAAAAATATTAGATTTTGAAAGTTCTTAAAGAGGTAGAGCTGAAAAGACTTGGAAACTAATTGGATAAGAAGATAGAAGGAGAAAGAAAAATCAGGGATGTTGCAAACCTGGGAAACTACACAGATTATTGAAGGGGAAGCTGGAAAGGGAACAAGAATTTACTAAGTACCTACTATGTGCCAGGTACTCTATTAAGTGCCATGCAAATATTATCTCATTTGATTCTCACAACAACCCTGGGAGGTAGGTGTTATTATTATTCCCATTTTACAGATGAAAAAACTGAGGCAAGCAGAGGCTAAGTGTTTTACCTAGTCTTCCATAGGTAGTATCTGAGGTCAAATTTGAAATTCCTGAATCCAGACTCAAACCACCTAATTGCCACCTAGCTAGTGGAAGAAATAGGGAAATTTGGAGATGGTGTGTATTGGGAGTGTGGGAATATAGATGGGGAGATATTGAGTTCCACATCTATGGGATAATGGCATGATTAGGAAATGCCTTATTGAAGAGGTAAGACTTGAACTGGGTTCTAAAGGACAGGGCCAGTTAGGTGGCACAATGGAGAGTGCCAGGCCAGGAGTCAAGAAGACCTGAGTTCAAATCTAGCATTGGACACTTATCTGTGTGACCCTGAGCAAGTCATTTCATCCTGTTTGCATCAGTTTCTTTATCTATAAAATGAGCTGAGAAGGAAATGGCAACCCACTCTGGTATATTTGCTAAGAAAACTCCAAAATGGGGTCATGAAGAATTGGATATGACTAAAAATGATTGACCAATAACAATGGATAGATAGGGGTGTATATAGGTTGAGCAAACATGGGAGATAATTCAAGACTAAGAGAGCCTAAGAAAAGGAATTGCTAGGTTGTATGTATGTTTGGGGTGTGAGAGGATCAAGCTATTGGGGAAGATAATGGATTAGGAGCAGGATTAATGCATATTTTAGACATCAAAAAGAATGTCTGTTATAATAACTCTAAAAAAATTTTTTGAGAGGCTGGATTAGATCCCTAATTGATTCCTTTACTGGCCTCTTGTGTCTATGTGTTGATTCTATTTACTTTATCCAAGCTACCACATAATTATACCATAAAGTGATGGGCTAGAAGGCCTGCAGGTGATCCTTGGTACCCAGGACTGGGCAAGAAGCAACCTGGAAAGATGAGGTGATGCTGAGTCCTTGCAGTACTCTGCAGCTGATGTCAGGAGGCATGAAATAAGTGAGACCTCTGGCTGAGGGGTAGGGTAGCACAGTTTTTTGCCCCACCATCTCTGCCAAGGACACTCACCGGAAGACCACATGGACTGGCTTGCTCAGTCCCCATCCAACCTTCCAAGACACCTCTTCCTCTGTCTCACAACTCTCCATGTCTTTCTTCTTTGGCTTACCACATACTTTTTAACTGCCTACCAGACTGTTGACTGCCTGTCTGCCTGCCTTCATAATATGGAGAAGCAGACCAGGAGAGAATAAGAAAAAAATGCAGGCACATGAGCATGTGTGCTCATGGTAGAGATACAAACACACCACACACACACACACACACACACACACACACACAATCCTGAATCAAAATGAATGTTCAAAACCACAACCTTCAAACAACTATAAAATATACAACAAGAATCTCCTGGCATCAAGTCCAGTCTTTCCATCAAACCACCTGGTCCTGTTTAACCCAAGCCACAAATAAGATTTCCATGTGGAGTGACTTAGTAGAGGGTGTACAACTTTGGCAAGGACCAGGGCGATTTGGGGCAGAGAAATACCCACAGTCCCCCCCAACTCTTTCCAAAGTGACAGGATTCTCCCTGGGCCAGCCAGTTTCTGCCAAAGAAAAAGAGATCTCTTCTAGCAAACAGCCTCCCCTGCTCTGCTACTCTCTGGATGCTCTCTTCACCCCCACTCTACCCCCACCTCCCTGGGAGCTGGCAGATGGGGATACAGAAGGGAGATGAGAAGCAACCAGAGCCTACAAGCCAAGGGAGACCTCAGCCTAATAGAAGTTGTCATGTGTCAGCTTATAAGCATTAGCAACCCCAGCCTGGGATGCAGCTGCTCCCAGAGGCCCACAGCCAAAATGATGAGGATGTGAGATAGCATAAATGATGCAGGTCTGGGAAATCATGCCTTCCCAGAAGCCAAGCAAAGGAGCACAGGGCATGAAAGAAACTCAGTAGAAGGCAAATGAGGAATTGAGTAAAAATGCAAAATCTGCTGCTTGTCCCGCCCTGGGCTGTGGACTGCCACTGCTCCCAGGCCCCAGGTGTAACACCATTGCTAGAGAAGGAAGGAAAGAGCAGAAGGATTCGAGAGCTTTAGAATTCAAGAATCACAGAAATGCCAGAACTGGAAAAGATCTCAGAAACCATTTTGTCCCTTGCCCTCATTTCACAGATGCCTTTGGCTGGCTCATCGAGTTGAAAAAGCTACAGTAACTAATACTGGTGTTAAACATAGCCAATGGGAAGGACCTAAAAGGTTTGTTAGCTAGTTGAGAAAATTTTAAAAAGAGGAATCTAATAATAGATTTCATGTTTGTGTACAGTTAATCTATGGGCAATGGTGAATTCTTTTTCTACAAGGAAAGATATGAAATTGCATAAGTTTCTACCAGAGTAAGGAGGATCATGGTTCAACGCCAAAAAGAAAGTCATGACAGTAAGGCCTTGAGGCTACTCTGTGAGATATAAGAAAGGACCTAAGCCCCATAGCTTTGCTGGGGAAGCTGAATCAGAAGAAAATGTCCTTTACCTAACAGGGCAGGGACAGAAAGCAACAACCATAAGAGACCAAAGCCCTGGGAGAAAAAAGTTGAGTCATACAAACAGTCATCTCGCTAATACTCTCTGTTTCTTTCCTCAATCCAGGACTGACCTTGAAATCTGAATCTTCACTCTTGCAATAAGTTTCTTGGATATCTCAACCCCTTGGATTGTGACACTCTTAAGAAACCATGACTTTGACCAGTTCTAACGTGTTGGTTTATGGTACTCTGGCTCCTTATTTGAATTCCAATCCTCTTCCTAGGAAAGGATATACTTCCCTCTACCTTCATGTCTTATCATTAGTGTATGTCAGTTGTCCCTAACTACCATAACTATTAGTTAAGATAGTAATATAATCTATTTCCATGAAGACTTTGCCAAGTATCAGAAACCCCTTTAGAAGTCTGGTTAAATAGAGACTTTTTCCCAGTGGCAGACAGCAGTAGGAAGGACAGGAAATGCTTAACGAAAAATAGATAGGAAATGCCAATCAATTTATAAGTAAAACTACTGAACACCAAAATAATTTTATTAACTTTTATGTGTATTCTTAGTTTACTAATGATTCAACAATAATTGAATGAATTAAGGAACTATGCCAGGTGTTTGGAATACAAAAACAAAAATGAAAATCAGCTCCCACCCCCAAGGAATTTAAATTCTCCTGGAGAGACACAATATATGATTTCTTTGGGAACTACATCCCCCAGAAGTCTTTGCGCAACCTTAGAAACTAATGATATTGACCCTGCATAGACCCTAATTGGGCAGGCTCACTTTTAGTACACCAAGTTTTAGAACTATAATAAAGTTCTCACATGAGATGAGACATGGAGTGGAAGTCAGGGTGCTGAAATCAGAGAAATGGAAAATAAAATTGGAGCTGTATCTAAACCATCCCTGGTAGAAGTGGTAGCAGCAGGCTTTTTCCCCATCCCTGGGTTGCTGATAGAAAGTAAGGGCTCTCTACAACATTCTTCAGTTCCTCTGTCAAGGTACAAACTTCAGGTCACTGAGGATTCATCATGTCTATGCTGAAAAGCAGTGCCTTGGAGACAATGAGACTTCAGAATTCAAGTGGTTGTCTAGTCTTGAATGCCTCTTTCATTCTTTTTTTTTTTAAGCAATCGGGGTTAAGTAACTTGCTCAAGGTTACACAGCCAGTTATTTCTGGGTGTGGTGCTAAGTATCTGAGCCCAGATTCGATCCCCAGGTCATCCCAACACTGGGGCCGGTGCTCTTATTCACTGTGCTACCTGGCCGCCCCGCCTCTTTCAATCTTTAACCTGAAGGGTCATAGAGATAAACCAATAAGGCAAGTGAGAATGAGAGGAAATGATCCAACAGTAACATTTGTGGACACTAACCTCTGTAACACAGTAACACATGAGTGAAACTGTCTATTCTCTTTTTAAATTGTTTTGAAAATATGGGGGTGACATTGAAGAAGAGTAGATTCACAAATTTTCATTCATGCTTCTTAGGAGTGATGAATATTGTGCACCCCAAACCTGCTTATTAGATCAACAAGTAAAGCTATTAACCTAATATGGATTTATTAGATAGGCATGCTTTCTGAATGCCTGATTAAAAACTGCAATAGAAATTTTACTTAGGATGAGATGCAGGTTAGACACCAGGCTCATTGAGCCAGGGCAAGAGGAGAAGGAAATGGAAGTGTGTCTATACAATGTCAGTGCCTATCCTCCCAGGTAAAAGTGGCTTCAGGAAGCTTCCTCCCACTAGTCCCAAGTTTTTGAGAGAAAGCATCAGGGTTTTCTATTATACTCCATAATTTCTATTTTCCTATTCTGCATCCTAGTGCCTTCAATAGATACACTGTAGTTATTCAGTTTGAAGGTTTCTAACAAGATTTCCTTTCCCTAGCCTGCAATGACACATGAAGGAGACAGACAGAGACACACAGAGATAAGTATCCAACAGAATTCCCTGTGAACAGTAAATTTCCCATGAGTGAAACTGCCTGTGTCCCTCTCCCATTGGGTTAAAGATATAAGGGGAGGAGCCTCCAGAAGGTTGCAAATGAATATGCCACAAAATAGCACATGTTCACTGTAGCTGACTGAATTATATATAGGTAAATTTCCAATTAGTATGAGCTATGTGTCTTTCTTAGATCCAAATGGACCATTACACCCTCATTTGTCTGTTGGTGCTTAGGAGTCCATATAGAAACCTAATTATGCTAGACTAATTTACTTACTACAGTTTGAGAATTAAAATCTTTTAATTGTTTAGTGAGCACTGTACTTTTTAAAAAACATTTTTACAAACGTTGTTTATATCACTCTAGTTGAAAACTGAATTAATCCATGTAGCTACATCCCCCCTGTTCTTCTCCCAATCAGTAGGGGAGATTGGGATGGGGGCAATGGATAGGGATACTACTGACCCCAGTGTTACTGGTACACGTGGACTTCTTGGCACTCATGGAATTGACTATGCAGAGATCCCACGAGTCTGCAGGCCAAGCTGTGGGCATTGAAGCTGTTCGAATGCTCATTCCTGGCAGAGAAGTTAGAGTATTTCCTGGAGTGTATGCCTATTGGCACTTTGAAATTTCATGTAGCCCTCCATCTGGTACTTAAGAATGTTCTCAGTCAGCATACTTATTGGTATCATTGCTTGTGACCCTACCACATCTCTTTGGGATTCAGGCAAGGCCTTCTCCATTTTTGTCACTTTGCTAGGATTAACATTTACCATGCCAATGTTGACAGACATACTCCAGTGCCTGGCTTCACTGGTGACCTATACCCCAATGGTTAAAAAAAACTGAGAACTCTCCTGTACCTGTCAAAGGGCCTTTGTCATGACCCTAGACCCCAAACCTTCCTGAGTGAGGACCTGAATGAACTCATTGAATTGCCCCAGGAATTCCTGGCTGAGGATGATGAAAATGATTATTCAGATATCCTGGATTTTAGGCCCACTCACAATAAGCTCAACTCACAGACTATGCTACCAATATCCCCCTATTCACTTTCCTTCAATCCTACCTTGGGGGTTGGTATAGACCTAGAGCAAGATTGGGCCTCCTTTGATCCCTAATATAAATGTCCACTGAATCAAAACTTTGAGCCCTGTTGCCCCTTGAACCTAGATAATATTACATGTATTCCTTTTTGTGTACTTCAAAATAATTTTTTGACTCATGTAAGCTGTCATGTAATTAATATTCCCTGTTTCTTGATTCTAGGTTATGACTAATTAATTCAAAATCTAAGCTTTAACTTTAGAAAAGAACACATTCATTTCTGACCCTGGGGGAAATACAATTTATGAATTTTCTAAGGTAATTACAAATTTTTAAAATTAATCTCTACCAAAAGTTTAACTACTTTACCGATGCCATTTTTTCCCATTTTTATTTTGAGCCATTTTTTTTAGCAGCTGCTATTTCTCTATGTGTGCTCATATTGGATTTCATTATTTATATGATATCTTGTATAAGATATCATATGTAAATACTGGGGAAGATAAATACAGGGCAAAGGAGGTATTTGTCCTCAGAGAGCTTATGGTCTAAAGAGGGACATATATCCCTTCCTCCAACCACACACACACACACACACACACACACACACACACACACACACACACACTGCATAAGAATATAAGTGCCCAAAAGCATAAACAAAGATATAACTTTTAACACAAATTTAAAAACAATCCCCTACATATGTGTACTGTTTATATTTTCCCATGCACTTTCATATACATCATCTTATTTGATCTTCATAAAATACTTGCTAAAACATGTATTAATATGTGAGGTAGATAGAAGCAATATAAAAATACTTGCCATTATTCTCTCTTATCTATTCAGTGTAGGATTATGTAGTTAAAAGAGGCCCCAAAAGACATACTATAGAAAGAAATAGTTTTCTTCTTTGATAGCATAAAGGTAATGTAGAAAACATCTTCTCTTATTAACTTGGACAACACTTATTTCTAATCCATTCATATTTTTTGCTATTTTCTATTGAGAATCAGAAATTTAGAGTAAAAAGAGACCTTAGAAGGGCATCTAGTCTAGTTCTTTCATTTTAAAGATGGTGAAACTGAGGGTCAGAGAGATAAAATCAGTTGCCTATGTATGATTACCTAGCTACCAGGCATTAGAGGGAGCATTTGAACCCAAGTATTTCTGATTCCAAGTCCAGCACCCTACACACTATGTCTTTTGACCTCATAAATAAGGATGTAATGACAGAGAGAGGGAAGGGGAGAGAGAGAGAGAGAGAGAGAGAGAGAG
>NW_027187376.1:2025044-2045538 GCF_028583685.1 Petaurus breviceps papuanus
AGAGAAGAAGAAGAAGAAGAAGAAGAAGAAGAAGAAGAAGAAGAAGAAGAAGAAGAAGAAGAAGAAGAAAGAAGAAGAAGAAGAAGAAGAAGAAGAAGAAGAAGAAGAAGAAGAAGAAGAAGAAGAAGAAGAAGAAGAAGAAGAAGAAGGAGGAGGAGGAGGAGGAGGAGGAGGAGGAGGAGGAGAGACAGAGACAGAGAGACAGAAACAAAGACAGACAGAGAGAGAACATTCATAAGGATAATAAAAACATTGAAGTTAATCAAGAAGTAACTAACTCTATTGGAGAAGGAACTAGATAAGATAATATTAAAATTCAATCACTTAGATGTATTTATGGAAAATATAAATAAAACATTGGATTCACTAAGGAATAGAATTGTTTAACAGAAGGTACAGAACAAATTGCAAAACATTTTTTTTAAACTTACATAACCAGAAGAATGCTTGAAAACTCTAAAATAAATTGTGATGGAACTAGAAAGAAGAACTTATAGAAATAACCTAATAATTACTTCTTTCACTAAATAATAAAGAAATAAGCAACCTGACCACCATATTTCAGTTAATTGTATAAGAAAATTTCCCAGGATTAAGGAAACTAGAGAACAGATGGCAGCTCAAGAGACTCCACAGAATACCAACAGAGATAAATTCCAAATTTAACTCACTCAGATTCACTGTCATCATACTGTAACACTATAATGGCGAGATTTATTTTATACATAAATAAGACAAGATGAAAAATATCACATATCGAAGAACACTCAATCAAATGTCCACCCAAGACAACAAAAACAGAAATAGCTGGAATGTACTGTTGAAAATAAAAGACAATTAGGATTCATTCCAAAATCTGCTTCTCAGCTCAACTGAATATGATTTTCAAACTTAAAATATGGTTATTTGGTATTCCACAAGGTTCCAAGAATTTCGAGCCTTAGTAGTACCTTTGATTTAAAAAACAAACAAAAAACAAAAGTAAGGTAAATTGCTGAGAAAAAAATGAAGAAATTTTATAACTATAAATTACTCATTATTGCCTCAGCTTAAATTTTAAAAGGGAATCTCAATACACAAAATTATTAGCAACTACCTATATGTAATAAATACGAGGCACATCAAAGTAAGTGTTTTTATTTTAATCAACATTAGGTTTTTGTTTAGCAATAGTGTTTCATTATTTATTACTTTTATTATTTAATAGTAGGTTGTTGTTTTTTGTTAATTTTAAGCCCATCGAGAAGTAAACAAAGTAGGTTCTCATAAATAACAACTACTGGACAAAAATGGACTAGAAGAGGGAAGGAATAAATAATAAATTTGATTATGAACATGACAGTTGAAGAATCAAGTAGGAAGAGGAAGGAGCATGGGTAATTTCAAAACAACATTCTTATCTGAGACAGGGAAAGTAGAGATAAATATTGTTTCATAAAGGGGAAAGGACCCGCATGTACAAAAATATTGATAGCAGCTCTTTTTGTGGTGGCAAAGAATTGGAAATTGAGGGGATGCCCATCATTTGGGGAATGACTGAACAAGTTGTGGTATATGAATGTAATGGAAGACTATTGTTCCATAAGAAATTGTGAGCAGGTAGATTTCAGAAAAACCTAGAAAGACTTGCATGAACTGGTGTCAAGTGAAGTGAGCAGAACTAGGAAAACATTGTACACAGTAACAGCAACATTTTGCAATGACCAGCTTTGTTAGACTTAGCTCTTCTCAGCAATGCAATGATCTAAGACAATTCCAAAAGACTCATGATACAAAATGCCATCCACATCCCCAGAAAGAACTATGGAGTCAGAATACAGCTCAAAGCATACTATTTTCTCATTTTTGTTTTTTCTTTCTTGTGTTTTTTTTCCCTTTTGTTCTGATTCTTCTTTCACAACAAGACTATTGTGGAAATAAGTTTAAAATGATTGTACATGTATAGCCTATATCAGATTGCAGGCTTTCTTGGAGAAAGGGGAGGGGAAGGAGGGAGAAAAAAAATGGAACTCAAATAAAAGTGAATGTTGAAAGATGTGTCTGTGAGTAAAGTAATAAACATTTATAAAAAATATTAGTAAGATGTTTTCAGAAAAACCTGTAAATACTTACAGGAACTGATGTAAAATGAAGTGAACAGAACTAGGAGAACATTGTATACAGTAAAAGCAATATTCTTTAATGACAAACTGTGAATGACTTAGCTACTCTCAGCAATACACTGATCTAAGACAATTCTAAAGGACTCATTTTGAAAAAATGCTATACACCTCCAGAGAAAGAACTGGTGGAGTCAGAATGCAAATAGAAGCATACTTTGGTTTTTTAAGTTTATTTTTCTTGTTTTCTTTCTTGTTTTGTTTTTTGGTTACTGTTTTCCTTCATAGCATGACCAATATGGCAATGTTTTTCATAACTGCACATTCATAACCTATATCAAATTGCTTGCTGTCTCAATGAGGAAGGTGAGAACAGAGGAAGGGAAAGAATTTGGAACTCAAAATTTTTACAGAAATAAAGTTTTAAAAAATTTACATGCAATTGAAAATAATAAAATTTTGAAAAAAATTTTAAAGACAGTTTATAATTAAACTCCCCAAAGGTAGAGATTTTTTAAAAAATTATAAAACCTTTACTAAGTGCAAAGAACTGTGTTCAAGTTTTGAAGATATAAATAAAAACAGAGAGAATTAAAAAAAAAAAACCAGAGGTAAAAACAGTCCCTGTTCTCAAAGGAGTTTACATTCTCATAGGGGAAGACAACACATAAAGAAGAGTAGTGTCTAAGAAGAATATCTTGGTTTAGAAAGTCACAGGGATGGAAAATGGAAACAGAGTAAATTGATATATGCTTTGCAACATAAGAAAGCAGTATTGATTTGATTCCAAAGCCGGAAAGTAAGATAAGGGTTGGATTAGTATGTAAGGTATACATAGAGTATCAAGGTAGTTGATGGTAAAATGGTGGAGGAGTAAAATGAAAAATGTCTGAAGCAACTGGCCTAATATAATGGGCCACATGTGAAGCATTTACCAATCTTGGGCTCCCGGGGTTAATAGTAGAAATGTTACATAGTGTCTTTGGTGTCAGTGTGTACACATGAAAAGATTAGGATTGTGTTGGTATGAATGAAACAAAGTTTAGGATACTCTTTTCTGACAGACCAAAGACTATAATAGAGTATGATAGAGGAAAAATGAAATATAATTATTTTTACACAAATAGATAGGATTTTCAGATTTAAAAAAAAAAAAGGCATGCAGGGGCGGCCAGGTAGCACAGTGAGTAAGAGCACCGGCCCCAGAGTCAGGATGACCTGGGATTGAATCCGGGCTCAGATACTTAGCACCACACCCAGAAATAACTGGCTGTGTAACCTTGAGCAAGTTACTTAACCCTAATTGCTTTAAAAAAAAAAAAGGCATGCAGAATGAATTTTTAAAAACATAACAACAAAAGAGGAAAAGATACATACAAATTTAAAATGAGAGAATGGTAAAAAATTTACTATATTTCAGATGGATCCAGAAAATTGAATTATAATCATAAAAATCAAAATTAAATTCAAATAATAAAGCAATAAGAGAAATAAATATGTATACAACATTATGCCTAATTGTGAGCATGAGTAAGCCACTTAAGATTATAATACCAGCCAAATTAATTTACAGTTTCATTGCAGCATAAAACAAAATGTCAAATGGAAAATGTATGTAGGTGTATAAGGGACCTCAGAAGTTACCTAGTCAAACTCTTCATTTTACAGATTAGTAAGCATATGCCTATGTAGGTTTGGTGACTTGCCCAAGGCCATATAGGTATTATGCTTCATAAGTTAAATTTAAAGCAAGTTTCTCTTCTAGCCTTAAATCCAGGTGACTCTCATATCTTATATTATAAGTTGATCAAATTCACATGGAAGAAAAAAATAAATGAAGATTACCAAGAAAAACCTTTAGGAATAGAGGCAAGAGGATGAATCCTACTTCTTGATCTAAAATAATACCCTAAACAAAGCAATCACCAAAACTATCTGATAAAGGATTAAAAAAATAGAAAAACAGATCCGTAGAAAAGATTAGATAATTCTTATTTAAGATCAAATATCTGTTCAATAAACAAAAGTACACCAACTATTCGACTAAGGAATCATTATTTGTCAAAATCTGTTGGGAAAATTGAAAAGTTGTCTGGCAGAAACTTGGCTTAGACCAATGTCACATACCATATATCATAAGCTCCAATTTGATATATGACATAGATATAAAAGATCATGTCATAAAAATTAGATAAAGGAAGGAGATACCTTTCACAATTATGCATTAAAAATGAGTTTGGGGCCAAATAAGGGGAAAAAAAGGAACACAGGACATGAAATGGCCATTTTTTTTTATCACAAACTTGAAATGCTTTTGCACAAACAAGATCAATGAAGTCAGAATTAAAAGACAAATTGATAACTGAAAAAAAATTGCAGCAAGTATCTTTGATAAATGTCTGATATCCAAGATATATGAGGAATTGCTATAAATATTTAAGAAGAGCCATTTCCCAATAGGTAAATGGTCAAATGATATGAATGTGCAAAATTCAAAAGAAGAAATGCAATCCATCAACAATTAAATTTATTTTTAAAATTCAGATTACTAATAATAAAGGAAATGTAAATTAAAACAACTTTCCATCTCATATCAATCTGATTTCCAAAGAGGAAAAAAAATACATATTAGAAGGGTGACGAGAGGACAAGCACGTTAGTGTACTATTATTGTTGGACCTGTACAATACTCCAAACTTTCTGGGAAATAATTTGGAATTATATCCAAAATGTCACTGAAATTTATCTACCCTATTACACAAGCTTCTGACCCTAAAAAATCAAAGACAAAAAAAGAACCTATATTGCAAAAAAATGTTTATGCTGGAATTAACCCTAATCCTAACCCTAACCCTAATTCCATGCTCTATTCACATCATCTAGCTGCTCTGTGTCAGAACCATGATGATGATGATGATAACTATAGAGCTGAAGAAATCTAGCTATTCTTCAGCCTGACCCAAGGGAAACCTAGGGAGAAAAAAAAACACACCAATAACAAAGACACACCAATAAAACACATTACACTCTAAATGTCCATTTCCAGACTGTGATGAAAAAGAACTATGCTAAGGAGTTAGAGAGACTGAAAGGAAATTGTGTTATAATTCCCCCAGAGATGTAGACAATTATCACCTCCTTTGTGTTTGGGAATGATGAATGTCCTACCATTTGAGTCTCTTACTTGCTATTTTGATTGTTTTATGTCTTAATTAAATGCTGTTGCTATTGGACTTATTTGTCTCTGGAATGTCTAGCAAAAAAAGTGATGTACATAGGTGCTTGAGCCATGACTTGAGAATCCTGCCAAGACAATGAAGCTGAATGAACCTGGAGGTAACTGGGGTGAGACAGTCAGAGCATCTGCTACATACAGGTGAGGAAATTCTTTGAGATCAAACAACTAATTTGTAGAAAGACGAAGGCTAGAACCTCCTTCTTCTGACTCCCAGGCTATAGCCGTCTCTGCTTCAGTTCAGTTCAATTCAATAAGAATTAAATGAATAACTACTGTTTGTAAAATTTGCTGCCAGATGCAGAAGATATAGCATCAGTATATACCAGGTAGCAGCTAAACTAACCCAGGTTCTCTGACTCCAAACCAGTGCTTCTCCACTGTACCATGGAAGCTTTATTTATATGATTCATATAACTGCAGAACACAGTTTAGAACCAGATGCTATCTCAGGTCCCTTTCAGTCCTGACTTTCTATGATTCTAAAGTACACAGATGCATGTGGAGAATGTTTATTTACCAAGAAGGCTCAAACCAAGCTAACCAATGAAGATAAAGGTGACATCTCTGAGAAGATTCTTAGTAGTACCATAGGAGGTGATCCTTGGAAAGTCAAAGAGATACCTTAGAAGGCAAAAGATCTAGCTTTCTTATTTTGGCTCTTCCTCCATCTTAAAAATAGAACTGATGCCTATTTATAGACCTCCACCCTCCTCTTTTTTTCCTGGCTTCTCTGGGGAATTTTCTAATCTTATCTTCTCCATCCCCCAATGGCAGCATACTCAGCAAGTGGAGAAACTGGTTCTTCCTGTTACTTCTTGTGGCACCCAGGGCTTTGTTCTTGGTTCCTCACAATATTCCCTTGCAAAGAGGGGTAGCAATTATCTCACTTACCACTTTCTATTAAAGGAAACTGGCCCCACAGAAAGGTTAAGGGAGTAGCTGAAAGTCAGAATAAAAGGAGTGACAGAGGACAAATCAAAAACTCTGGGCCAGAGGACTGAACACAGCTTCCCATGCCACTGTTCAGTCAGTCAACAAACATTTATTCAGGCCTTACTTTGTGCCAGGCACTGTGTTAAGCACTGTGAACACAGAGAAAAGTAAAACCACGAGGATGATCAGAAACAGAGGCTCCTATGACTGAAAGGGATCTTTGAAGATAATTTCATCCATCCCCCAGCACTCACAGCTAGAACAGTCAACACATCAGGCTGAAAATCTATAGTGTTTTTAAAATCACCTACAAAGTTCACCACATCTCAGCTAAATATCTGAGTTTTCAGTGCCAAATAACTATAGTATTATCGCTGAATGGGGGGAGGGGGAATGTATTCTGGGAGAGTAGCTTTTAAAAGGATCCCATTTTACATCAAAAAGGAGGGAAAGTTCTACATCCTTCCAGACCAAGGCAGTGGAACTGCAGTTTGTGCAAAACTTTACCCAATTATTCCCATCTCAGTGGCTTTAGGATTAGAAGGAAAATCTGTCTTCTGAGTTCAAAAGTGCATTTTCCTGCTTCCAGATAAAATTACAACATTAAGCCCCTTTTGCTTTAGGAAAAGAAGTTCTCACACTCCACCCCCAATATCAGGATAACTGATTTTCAGAGACCTTGAAAAAAGATGAGCCTTGGTTGGTAAGGTTGGAGGGTTTCTGGGGTAAAAGCTGCCGATAACTGGGTTTCTATTAACCCCTTGGAGAAATAATGATAATTTACACTTTAAAAATTTTCAGAGCACTTTCTTCACAACAGTCTTCTAAAGGAAGCAGCAAAGTACTCCCATTTCTCAGATAAAAAAAACTGAGGCTCTCAGAGTTTAAATGGCATTCCCATGTGGAGTAACGTAGCTGATGTGTCTAAAGTGGGATCCAAACCCAAATTTCAAGTGACTCTTCAGGAATTCTTAACCTTGGCTCGCTAAACTTGGGTGTGTATGTTTTTTTTTTAAATAATTCAATAGTTGATTTTTGTTTTGTTTTGTTTGGTGAGGCATTCAGGGTTAAGTGCTTTGTCCAGGGTCACATAACTCGTAAATGTTAAGTGTCTGAAGCTAGATTTGAACTCAGGTTTTCCTGACTTGAGGGTTGGTGCTCTATCCACTGTACCACCTAGTTGCCCCCTTAATAATTCAATAATTTCATTTTAATATAATTTATTTCCTTTGTAATATTATGTATTTTATTTTCTCCATTTTAAAAGCTTTATTCTGAGAAGGGTTCCATAGGTTTCACTATTTGGACAAAGTGGTCTATGATATAAAATGGGTTATGAGCCTTTTGGGGGCATAAATAGCCTCTATCCACTGCATAGCAACTGGTAGCATTAGTGAATAGAGCACTGAGCCTGAAGTCAGAAAAACCTGAGTTCAAATCCAGCCTCAGACTATCACTCATTATGTGACCTTGGGCAAGTCACTTAACCTGTATTTGCCACAGTTTCCTAAACCACAAAACAGGGTTAATAATAACATTTACTTCATGTGAAGATCAATTGAAATAATATTTGTAAAAGAACTTGGTTGGGGGGGGGGGGAGTGAGGCAGAGCCAAGATGGAAGAATAGAAGCAGGAAATTCTGTGAACTCCCCCCAAAACCACCTCCAATACCTGTAAAATATGGCTCTAAACAAATTTTACAGCTACAGAACAAAGTGCCAGAAAAAAACAAATCTCCCACTGAAGACAGCCTGACAGGCCACAGGAAGGGGCTTTTGCACTGAACTGGGAGCCGAATGCAGCTCTGCATGCGTGGTTCTGGTCCCAGGGCAGCCCTGACCAGCAGCAGCCAGAGCAGACTTCAGGAGAGTGAATCACCAGCAGCTGTGGCAGTTTCCAAACTTTTTTTTTGCTTTTTTGGGGGGAGGGCAATTAGAGTTAAGTGACTTGCCCAAGATCACACATTTTTTGTGTTAAGTGTCTGAGGCTGGATCTGAACCCAGGTCCTCCTGACTCCAGGGCCAGTGCTTTATTCACTGCACCACCCAGCCACCCCAGTTCCCATACTTCTTAACCCATAAATGCCAAAGACAAAGTAAAAGGTCAGTGTGGAACTCTGTTGGAACCAGGTAAAGGAAGAGCAAGGTCCAGCCCTGGCCCCCAGGGCTGAGACATAGTGGAGGTGCAGGGGCTGCTGTTGCAGCCACTGCCACACAGCTGCCTCCAGAGCTCCTGGCCTGCAGACTGTAGGGGAGCCAAGCGACCATTCAGAGGGTAATTGCTCTTGCTTTAACCTGCTTGGATCTGGGTTGCTGTCTTGGGTGGTGGTCCTGGGATGAAAAATGCCAGTGTACCAGTATGGTGTCTGTAGAGAGAGCACCCTCCTCAGACCTCTGACAACATTTGAAAAAACCCCAGTGATTTGGCACAAAGATCTCTCCACTCTGGAAGCAGAGTTTTACTGTGGCAAAGAGCTCAAAAGTCAAGTATTGGCTGGCAAGATGAGCAAGCAGAGGAAGCACTATCATCCCATAGAATCCTTTTGTGGGGACAAAAAGAATCAAAGCATGGAACGGGAAGAAGACAACAAAGTCAGAACTCCTGCATCAAAAGCTTCCAAGAAAAATGTGAGGAGGCCATGGAGGAGCTCAAAAAGGATTTTGAAAATTAAATAAGAGAAAAAGAGGAAAAATTAGGAAGACAAATGAGAATGATGCAAGAAAATTATGAAAAGTAAGTCAACAGCCTGCTAAAGGAGACCCTAAAAAATACTAAAGAAAATAACACCTTAAAAATATACCAAATCAAATGGCAAAAGAGACCCAAAAAGCCAATTAGGAGAAGAATGCTTTAAAAAGCCAAATTTGCCAGATGGAAAAGGAATTTCAAAAACTCACTGAAGAAAATAACTCCTTCAAAATAAGATTGGAGCAATTGGAAGCTAACGACTTTATGAGAAATCAAGATACTATGAAACAGATCCAAACAAATGAAAAAATAGAAGGCAATGTGAAATATCTCATTGGAAAAACCACTAACCTGGAAAATAGATCCAGGAGAGATAATTTAAAAATTATTGGCCTCCCTGAAATCCATGATCAAAAAAAGAGCCTAGAAATCATCCTTCAAGAAATTCTCAAAGAAAATTGCCCTGATATTCTAGAATCAGAGGGCAAAATAGGAATTGAAAGAATTCACCAATTTCCTCTTGAAAAAGCTCCCCAAAAGAAAACTCTTATGAATATTATAGCCAAATTTCAGAATTCTTAGGTCAAGGAGAAAATACTGCAAGCAGTCAGGAAGAAACAATTTGAGTATTGCGGAAACACAATTAGGATAACACAAGATGTAGCAGCTTCTACATTAAGGGATAGAAGGACTTGGAATATGATATTCCAGAGGTCAAAGGAGTAAGAATTAAAACCAAGAATCACCTACCCAGCAAAACTGAGTATAATATTTCAGGGGAAAATATGGTACTTCAACAAAATAGAGAATTTTCAAGAATTCTTGATGAAAAAACCAGAGCTGAACAAAATTTGACTTTCAAATATAAGAAGCAAAAGAAGCATGAGAAGACAAAACAGGAAAAAGAAATAATAAGGAACTTATTAAAGGTGAACTATTTACATTCCTATATGGAAAAATGATAATTGTAACTCATGAGACTTTTCTCAGTATGAGGATGTTAAAGGGAATATATATATATGTATGTATGTATACATACATTTATATGTTTATACAGGAGAATGTATGTGTGTATAAATACATATGTGGGTGTGTGTATGTATGTGTACATGTACACATAGACAGAGGGCACAAGATCAGTTGAATAGGAAGGGAAGATATCTAAAAAATAAAATTAAAAGGTGAGAGAGAAATATAATGAGAGAAGGGGATAGGGAAAGATAGAATAGGGCAAATTATCTCATATAAAAGAGGCAAGAGAAAACTGTTGCAGTGGAGGGGAAGAACAAGAAGGCAAAGGGGAATCAATCAACCTTATTCTCATTGAATTTGGCCTAAGGAGGGAATAACATATACACTCAAATGGCTATCTTATCCTACAGGAAAGTAGGGGGGAAAGGAATAAGAGTGGGGATGATATAAGGGAGGGCAGATAGGGGGAGGATAGTTAGAAGCCCACACTTTTGAAAAGTGACAGGGTCAAAGTAGAAAATAGAATAAGTGGGGGCAGGATAGGATGGAGGGAAATATAGCTAGTCTTTCACAATATATCTACTATGGAAATTTTGCATAACTACACATGTACAACCTTTATTGAATTGCTTATCTTCCAAGTAGGGGAGGATGACAAGGGAAGAAGGGAAAGAATCTGGAAATCAAAGTCTTAACAAATGTTAAAAAAAAAAACTATTTTTACATGGAACTGGGAAATAAGATATATAGGCACTGGGTATAGAAATCCATCTTGCCCTACTAGAAAGTCAGAGGGAGGAATGGGGGAGGTTATAAGAAAGAGCAGATTGGGGGAAGGGGTATTCAATAGGATCACTCTTTTGGGGTGGGTTTAGGGGAAAGACGGGGAGAAAATTTGTAACTCAAAATCTTGTGAAAATGAATGTTAAAAACTAAAAATAAACAAATTTAATTTAAAAAAAGAACTTAGTGCAGTGCCTGGAACATAATAGGTGTTATATAAATGCATGTCCCCCTCCTTTGCCTACCATGGGCTGTTTTACTGAGATCTATGTGCCACATCCCAGGGGTACTACAATTTAGGGGACAAAAGTCATGCTACATTAGTAGGCACAACCATACCATCCTCCCATACATATGTATATGCATATGTACATATAAATAAATACATACATAATTATTTTAAAACACTAGTTAACTGTGTACATACATATTTAAAAACAGCCAGTGCAGCTGGCTAGGTAGATGTATCCTTCCCTTCTCCCCACCCTCCTCTCTAAAATAAGCAAGTTGGAAAATTCCTTCCTCATTCCTGTCTCTCTTAAGAGGAGGTGTAGAACTGTGGTACCCAAAGGGCATTGATTGCTAGGGTTAAGTGCAAGTGTGACCTGTGCACATGGAGATGTAAACCTTTGACCTTAAAATGCTGAGACCTCTAGACAAGGTCTAGACTGGCTGAGCTGCTAGAGTTCACAGACAAGGAGACTCAATAAGACAGGCAGTTGCTGATTCTACTGCTGCTCCTGGTTGGATTTTATTATTGAGAAGTCCCTAGACCACACTTTGAGAAGCACTGGTGTAGAGAATAGCAGGCCAGACCCATAGTCAGGAAAATCTATACAGTGTGCTAGAATCTCTTCTCCAAAATTAATTAGCTGTGTATCTAACACCTTCCTGGAAAATGGTAGGCACTTGATTGGACATCTCTGGCCTCAGAAATAATGATACTTTGGCTGACCAGCCCATAGGATTGTAAGAAAGGAGCTTTGTAAACTTTAACATGTTATGGAATTATGGAATTATACATTATTATGACTATTTATAGGACTTTTGTACATTGGCCTAATTAGCTTTGCATTAAGGTATAGAGCTTTACCAAGTTTCCTATTCAGGATCTGTCTTGGAGCCTTTAAGAAGAGAAAAAGGACCCCTCCTTCATCTTTTGTCATTTGTGTTTAGAAAGTGGAAATCTGCACCCAGGGAACCAAGAGAGAAAATTCAGTAGATAAATTTCCCATTGCTAGAAGTCCTATAAGAGATCAACATATCCAGTCATTTGCCTCTAGGCACAATTCTACCTAAACCATTGCAGACATACAAGAATGCATTCCATTTCTAAAGACCTCCTGACCTCTACACACCAGGTCTAGGAACTCACTTCCCTCATCTTTATAGAGTTTCCAAATGGGAGGCTACTTTATCAGCCACCTAGTCCAAACCCTCACTTTACAACTGCAGAAACCATAGCCCAAAGAGAAGTGATTTCCCAAAGTCACTCAGCTTGTTGGGAACAAAGCCAGGACAAAACCTCGGCTCCCAGTTCAATGATTTCTTTCACTCTTAAGTAAGTAACAACCTCTCTGAGCCTCAATTTCTTTACCTAAAAAATGAAAGGGCTGTGAGATGGCCCTTCACATCCTTCTAACTCCAAATATGTTACTCTACAACTTTATCATGCTGTTGCAATGATTACTCTAACCCATTCTACCATCATGCCATTTTACACCCAGAGATTTGATCTCTTCTTAAAATTTTGTGGTTAGAATTGAACTGGATTCTTAGACTAGAAAGGACTTAAAAAGGTCACCTCATCTGTCAGCTCTGTTTCCTTCAGACAATATACTCCCGTTAAAGCATCCCAGAAAGAGAGACATGGAGGATTTATTTTAAATCCTCAAAGCAAGGATCTTTCTTTAGAACAATTCTCCAACATAAGACGAGGCCTATGCTAGTAGGTATAAGCCTAGTAGTAAGATCTAAAGGATACTGAAAGACCTGCTTCCCCCAATAGCCATTGGCCTCCTGCCATAGTGCCTGAAGTTACACCACTACAGATCCATTCCTTTGAGTCAAAGCTTAATATCTAGGAGGCTCTATTGACATTCCTATTTGATCTGGGGGGGACAAACTCATTAAACCACCATCTCTTGTCAACATTTTGGCATAAATTATTCTATCAGATGGGCTAGCCCTGGCTCTGAGGAGAATAGGATACCTGTCGAGATATGGTCCTTGAAGATCCTCTTTGATGGCAAATGCATAAGTAGGAGGAAAAGTTCTAAATTTCTATGGGCTAGCTTAGAAGGGCAGTTCTGGGGACAGAGTCAAGATGGCAGAGTAGAAGCAGGACCTCTGCTGGGCTCAGGCTTCTACCTTCCCCAATCCATGTAAAAGGGGACTCTAAATAAACTTTAGAGGTGCAGAACCCACAAAATTACACAGAGAAGCTAACTTCCTGCTGAGGACAGCTCAGCAGGCCGGTCCAGCCCCACACCAAGGCTTTAGCCCCAGGGTGGGCCTGACCAGCCCCTGGCAGGAGGGACTCTAGATCAGCAGCAGCTGTGGCCATTTCCAGATTTATCAACACATAGATGCAAAGGACAAAGTGAGAAGTCAGTGCAGTCTGGACTTGGGACCCAGTAAGTGGGAGTGCGTGGCCTTTGCCCCTGGGGCAAGAAGCCGCTGAGATGCTGGCACAGCCAGCCAGTGCCACATGGCAGCTTCAGCTCCTGACCAACAAAGTGTAGGGGGACCAAGCACCAGTCTGAGGGGTAATTACTCTTGCTTTAACCTTCTTGGATCTGGATTGCAATCTAGGGTGGAGGTTCTGGGGTTTGTATCCAGCTTGCCAGAGCCTGTAGAGACCTCAGAGAGGGCACCCATCTAATACCTCCAGAAGCTAACAAAACCCCAGTGTTTGGGACAAAAGCTCCCCTGTCTAGTGGCAGAGTCCTACTGTGGCAAAAAGCCCAGGGGTCAAGTGACTGAGGGGCAACATGACCAGGCAAAAGAAACAAAGCAGACAGAAGAACCCAACGTTAGACTCCTATTTTGGGGACAAAAAGGAGCAAAGCATGGAACAGGAAGAAGACAGTGAAGTCAGAACTCCTGCACCAAAAGCTTCAAAGAAAAATACGAGCTGGTTACAGGCCATAGAGGACCTTAAGAAGAAGATAAGAGAAGTGGAGGAAAAACTGGAAAGAGAAATGAGAACAATGCAAGGAAATTATGAAATGACAGAGGAAAATCACACCTTAAAAAAAAGACTAACTCAAATGGCAAAAGAGGCTCAAAAAGGCAATGAGGAGAAGAATGCCTTAAAAAGCCAAATTTGCCAGATGGAAAAAGAATCTCAAAAACTCAATGAGGAGAATCATTGCTTCAGAATTAGATTTGGAGCAAGTGAAAGCTAATGACTTTATGAGAAATGAAGATGCTATTAAACAGATCCAAACAAATGAAAGAATAGAAGGCAATGTGAAATATCTCATGGGGAAAACTACTGACCTGGAAAATAGATCCAGGAGAGATCATTTAAAAATTATTGGACTACCTGAAAGCCATGATCAAAGTAAGAATCTAGAAATCATCCTCCAGGAAGTTCTCAAAGAAATCTGCCCTGGTGTTTTAGAACCAGAGGGCAAAATAGAGGTTGAAAGAATCCACCGATCACCTCCTGAAAGGGATCCCAAAAAGAAAACTGCTGGGAATGTTAGAGCCAGGTTCCGGAATTCCCAGATTAAGGAGAGAATATTGTGGGCAGCCAGGAAGAAACAATTTGAGTATTGTGGAAACACAATCAGGATAACCCAAGATCTGGCAGTTTCTACACTGAGGGATTAAAGGGCTTGGAATATGATATTCTAGAGGGCAAAGGAGCTGGGATTAAAACCAAGAGTCACCTACCCAGCAAAACTGAGTATCATGTTTCAGGGAAAAATATGGGCATTCAGTGGAATAGAGGACTTTCAAGCATTCTTGCTGAAAAGACCAGAGTTGAATAGAAAATTTGACATTCAGATACAAGAGGCAAGAGAAGCACGAGAAGGTAAACAGGGAAAAGAAACCATAAGGAACCTATCAAAGTTGAACTATTAACATTCCTACATGGGAAAACAGTAATTGTAACTTATGAAACTTTTCTCAGTAGTTAAAGAGAATAGAAATATATATATATGAGGGTATATGGGCATATGAATACATATGTGAATGTGTGTATATATGTTTACAGGTATACATAGATAGGGGGCACAGGACCAATTTAACAGGAAGGGATGATACTTAAAAGGTGAAATTAAGAGGTGAGAGAGGAATATAATGAGAGGAGATGGGGAGAGACAGAATGGGGTAAACTATCTCATATAGAAGAAGCAAGGGAAAATGGTTACAATGGAGGGGAAGAATAGGAAGGCAAAAGGGAATGGGTCAACCTTATTCCCATTGAATTTGGCTTGAGGAGGGAATGAAATACACACTAAATAGGGTATCTCACCCTACAGGAGAGTGGGGGGGGAGAAGAGATGAGAGGGGGGATGATGGAAGGGAGGGCAGGCTGGGGGGGAGGGAAGTTGGGAGCACCTACTTTCGAAAAGGGATGGGATCAAAGTAGAGAATAGAACAAGTGGGAGGAGGGATAGGAGGGAGGGAATTATAGTCAGTCTTTTACAATATATCTACTATGTTATTGTTTTGCATTAGCCACACATGTACAGCCTATACTGAACTGCTTATCTCCCCAGTAAGGGTGGGAGACAAGGGAGGAAGGGAATGAATCTGGAATTCAAAGTTTTAAAATCAAACATATATATATATATATATATACTTATTATTATTAATAATATTTTACATGTAATTGGGAAATAAGATATACAGGCACTGGGGAATAGAGATCCACTGGAAAAGTCGAAAGGGATATGGGAGAGAGCAGATTGGAGGAGGGGATATCCTGTGGGACTGCTATTTTGGGGCAGTGTGTAGGGAAAAAAGGGGGAGAAAATTTGTAACTCAAAATCTGGTGTAAATGAATGATGTAAATCAGAAGTTAATAAAGCATTTGAAAAAAAATAATAATAACATATAGAAGGGCAGCTCTGATAGAGCATGCTAGTGAGAGAGTCGGGGCAGCCAAGGAGTTCCAGGAAGGTACTGGCTCCCCAAGCACAGAAAGGGGAGATAGAGAAGTACTGGAGGTGAACTTTGCCTTCCTCATAATTTTGCCTAGGTTCACATTGACCTCTGTAATAGCAGTATCTACTGCCCTAAGAGCTGTTCATTCCACCTACCCACCCAATAGATTTGGAAATGTTTGATTTGTCAATAAAGGCTATTTTTATAATTTGTCACCCTTGTCCTATCCAGGCATAAATATGCCCTACTATGTAAGTAAGGAAACCCTTAGTGTATTCTGTCTTCAAATCTTTTGGAGAAGTAGTGGGAGGTGGGGCAGGGGCAGACAGCCAAGGTAAATACAGGAGGCAAGAGGTTCAAGACCTTGCTTTCTGACCTCATAGCCCCAGTTCTGGCCTATGAGATACCCTTGCTTCATGCAGGGGCAGGGCCCACTTGGGGCTTCTTATTTCCTTGTGGAAGACCTTATATCCTTCTGGGTCCAAGGTTTCCTATGCCTGTCTGATAAACAGCAAATGATAGATCTCAAGACATGAACTCCAAAACAATAATAAGCTAGTTTGTGCATGTGACATGTGGAATCCACCTCATCCCTTCAAAAGCAGGTCATGCAACAAACGATCTCTACCCTACCTAGGATTAGGAATGCACAGTCTTGACACCTTAGCATTACTTTTGCTAACTCTATGACCCCTTGGATTCTGTAGCCTGTGTTTACTAAACTACAGCATCTGCCTGGTTTTTGATGTTGTAGCTGCTCTGTCTGGATCCACCCCATTTTCCAGCCTACAGCTTGGACATGTACTCAAGGCTGCCTGCCAACCTGGTCTCCCATACTGGCCTCTCTTGGCCAGCCATACCTTTTCATCACCTATATCCCAACATCACAAGAGGTAGTAGTGGTATAGTATTCCCTGAGGCTAGGATAAAAAGGAATTTATTTAAATTGAAGCTAGAATAATTTGGGTTAGATAACAAAAGAAATTTCTAATTGTGGGATAGGCAAAAAAAAAGTTGGGAGTCACTATAATACGTGATCTAGGAAGCAAATGAGGGTTTTTTTCTCCAGTGAGATAAAGAAATATGATGAATCAAGATCATAGAATCTCTAAAGAAGAAGTTTGAATGGGATTGCCTCAGGAAAGGTTAGAAAACCACTTGCTGGGGATATGGCAGATGGAGTTTATTAACTCATCTACAATTTGGCTCAGATGACCCCTGAGGACCCTTCCACCTCTGAGATGGTCATTCTGGGATTATGATGGAAGAGGAAAGGAAAAGAGATAATTCAAGGATTCATTTCTCTGTCTCATATTCAATCACAATTACTGCCTCTCACCCCCACCAAAATAAAAAGGTAAAAAGACAGGAAGTAGAAATGGATGCTCTCAAGATTGATCTAATGAGTTTAGTTATAAGCTCCTTGAAAGCAGAAACTCCTTTTGCTTTGTTTTGTTTTTGTAGCCCCAGTGCCTAGCGCAGTGTATATAGTAAGCACTTAATAAATGTTTATTGATTGGTTGGCTATATGCATGAGGGCAAACATTTAACTTTATAATAAGATTACCTAGTAAAAAACTGGAAACAAAGTAGATGGCCATCAGTTAGGGAATGGTTAAACAAATTGTGGTAAGGGAATATAATGGAATGTTACTGTGCTAAAAGAAACAACAAATATAAAGAACATAGAGAATCATGAGGAGACATATGAACTGATACAAAGTGACATGAGCAAAACCAGGGAAATTATATCCAATGATTGAAACAATACAAGTGGAAAGAAAAACAACTAAAGATGAAATTGAACACTTTATGATGACCAAGCTTAGCCCCAAAGAAGACATAAGAAAATGAACTTCCTTTACCTTGTTGCCAAGGTAGGTATATAACATTTCATATATTATCAAGGTCACTGGATGTAATGGTTATTTTTGCCCTTTTTCTTTTCCCTTTCTTTAAAAAACCAAAATGTTGCTAAAGAGAGAGATCTACTCAGAAATGAAATGTTGAAAAAACCGTTGATAAAAATTAAAATTCAAGTTAAAAAACAATAAGACCACCATATCCAGAGATACAGCAAAGACTTCTGCCTTGAAATTGGTCAAGTCAATACACCTCTCTCTACATTTCCCACCCCCATATATAAAAATTAAGGGGTGGAAAGGATTTGCACTGATGACCTCTGAAGCTTCTCCCCACTCTTAGGTTTTTTTATAGTGAGAATCCAAAATCCAAGTGTGGATCTTAGATAGGCCTCAAATTCCCCCAGCCAGGCCACGAGAGAGCCAAGATTAAATCCCAGACATTCTGACTCCCACACACTGTCCATAAGCCCACATTGCCCCTCACTCCACACACACACACACACACAAAAAATCACTTGGCCTGACTCGTCTCAGTGAAGTTAGTTGTAGAAGGGAGGAGGGAAGCCTATTTTGAATGGCCTTACTTCACCTCTCCCTCTGTTTGCAATAAAATCCATCTGGGACCTGAATCAACTGAGATAATGGTGGAAAGAGAGGGACCATGACAGGAAGTGTTACAGAAGACAATACCATTTGTGTAATACTTGGCCTCCGTAGTCTCCTTTCAAATGCTTGTGTTCAAAGTCTTCTCGTTTTTAAGTGATATAATTAAAAGATTTTGAGGTGGAGAGTTTGGGTTTGAATTACCTCTCTGTTACTTACCACTTCTGTAATTTTTGACAAAATACTTCTTTTTAAGACCTCAGTTTCCTCAATGGTAAAATGAAGGGTTTGAACTACATAATCTCAAAGGTATCTTCCAACACTAAAATCAGTGATCTTAAGGATCCCTGCCTGGCCCCCACAGAAAGCAATATTTCTCCACCCCTCCAACCTAGATTTGGTTTCCCTGAACTTGGACAATTCACAAGTCTCATCCCACTCTGATGCTGATTTATTTGGAAGCATCTGTTGGAGCGTGACTGAAGGGTGTCTCGCCAGTCAAGAGCCCAGCTGTGGCAGATGTTGCTTTGGAATGCCCTCTGTGGTTCACACGCACCTTTCCCTTGCCCCAGTTCCCCTGACCTCCTCCCTACTCTGTCTTGGGAAAGATATCATGACAGCCCGGGCACATCTGTGCAATTCATCAGGATGAGTGAAGAACGAGGTGCCCTGTTCTGGAGCCGGAGGTTGGGAGAAGTCTAGGAAGCAGTAGAAAGTGAAGGAGGCAAAGGAATGCCAGTCAGGGAGACCTGGGTTCTGGTACTGACTAAGCCATTAGTCTCATTATCCTGGACAAGCCCACTTGCCCTTTCTGGGATCCATTTATTAGAGGATAAGAATCTATCCTCCACTCAAAAGTTCTCACCTAGGGGCGGCTAGGTGGTGCAGTGAGTTCAAGTTCGGCCTCAGACATTAACACCCACACACAAAAATTAGCCTGTAACCTTGGGGAAGTTACTTAACACCAATTGCCCTCTAAAAGGCAAAAAAAAAAAAGTTCTCACCTATCCTATCAGAACTTCATTTTCCTCATCTGTAAAATGGAGGTCAGTTTCATTAGCATATATTTCACAGGGTTGCTGTGAGGATCTAGTGGGTTAACAGATACTAAGAACCATGAAAAAATATATAAAAATAATAATAATAGCTAACATAAAGCACCTACTATAAGCCAGGAATTGGGCTAAATGCCTTACAAATATTATCTCATTTTATCCTCCTAGGAGATGTTATTATTATCCTTATTTTATAGTCAAAGAAATGAGGCAAGCAGAGGCTAAGTGACTTGCTGAGTCATACTGCTAGTAAGCATATGAGGCAAATGAACTCCAGTTTTCTTAATTTCAGACCCAGTACCCTATCCACTGCATCACCAAGCAGTCTTATCATTAAGAACATCAGTTCTTAATCTGTATGCATATGCATGTTTGCTGGACTGGGTCAGGTACCAAAGAGAAGAAACAAAGATGGCTCCTAGCACCAAGGGCTTGAGAAGTTGACCTCAGCTAGACAGGAGAAAAGAAGTTCCTTGGGACCTGGACTTTTTTCTTTCTGTCTTTGTCTTCTCAGCACTGAGGAGAGTGCCTCAAATACCTGAGGTGTTTAATAAATGATTTTTGGACATATCAAAAATTCTAAGAAGCCATACCCAAATGGGAAGGCAGCCTCTTCCAGTTTCTGTTCAGAATCTTGTTGGGATTACAGAATTGTGGAATTCAGAATTGGAAATGATTTTAGAGTTGATAAATTCCACAATCATTAAGCACCTTCTATCATATGGGCAATGATCTGTGCTAGGTATACAAACACACATACACACAATAAAATAGCTCCTGTCCTCAAGAGGCTTGCATTCTACAAGATACACTCAAATGAGTAAATATGTGAAGATGATGATGGTGATGATGATGATGACAGGAAGAGACAGAGAGAGGAGGGGAAGGAGGAAAAGAGGGAGATGGAGAGAGAGGAAAGGAGGGAGGGAGTGACAGAGAGAGGGGGGATGAAGGGAGGGAAGGAGGGAAAGGGAGAGAGAGAGAGAAAAGGAGGGAGGGAGAGGGGGAGGGAGGGAGGGAAAGAGAGGAAGAGAAAAAGAGAGGGAAGGAGGGAGAGAGAGAGGAAAGGAGAGAGGGAGGGAGGCAGGGAGAGAGAGAGAAAGGGAAGGAGGGAGAGGAATGGAAGGATGGA
>NW_027187376.1:2045638-2071982 GCF_028583685.1 Petaurus breviceps papuanus
AATTTTGAGAACAGCAGAGTAGCATGGTCAGATCTGTGGGTTGGGGGGGTTGTTGAAGATAAAGGTAAATGGAGAGGACAAGGGAAAGAGTGGGGGAGAGAGAGAGAGGGAGAGGGAAGGAGGGAGAGAAATGGAAGGATGGAGAGAGAGAGGAAGGGAAGGAGGGAGAGGGATAGAAGGAGGGAGAGAGGGAGGGAGTGAGAGAGAGGAAGGGGAAGCGGGAGAGAGAGAGAGAGAGAGTGGGGGGGATTCTGGCAACTAAGGAAATCCATGAAGGCTTCACAGCAGAGGCAGCCAGTCAGATGAGCCTTATCAGAAGACAGGAGACAGGGTTCTTCTGGGAGGCAGAGATGAAGAGGCAGTGCTTTCCAAGCATGGGAAATAGCTTGCCCAAAAGTACAGACTGAAAATAAAATGTCGTCTTCAAGGAACCACTTATAAGACAGTTTGTCTGGAAAGCAAAGCAAATGAGGGACAATAGAAGGTGAAAAATGTAAACAGGAATTCAATTGTGGAGGGAGGGCTTTAGACCCATGGCTATGGAGTTTGTATTGTAACCTAGAAGAAATAGAAAATCAGTACAATTTTGAGAACAGCAGAGTAGCATGGTCACATCTATGCTTTAGGAAAGTTGTCGTGGTTTATGGTAGATGAATTGGACAAGGGAAAGAGTGGGAGTGGGAGAAACTAGGGGCTTAAGGCTGACCACAAAGCCAGGAAGTCATAGATTCAAGTCTTGACTCTGATATATGCTGGTTGTGTAACTCTGGGCAAGTCACTTAATTTCTTTTTTTTTTTTTTTTTGGTTTTTGGAGGGCAGTTGGGGTTAAGTGACTTGCCCAAGGTCACATGGCTAGTTTTTGTGTTAAGTGTCTGAGCCGAATTTGAACTCAGGTCCTCCTGACTCCAGGGCAAGTGCTCTATTCACTGTGCCATCTAGCCATCCCAGAATGAATGAATTATGGGGGGTGGAGTCAAGATGGCGGAATAGAAGCAGGACCTTCCCACAGCTCCGGCTTCCACCTTCCCCAATCCATATAAAAAGGGGACTCTAAACAAACTTTGGAGGTGTAGAACCCAAAAAATGACACAGAGAAGCTAACCTCCTGCTGAGGACAGCCCAGCAGGCTGGCAGGAATTGGTCAGCTCAGCGCTCTGTGGAGTCCAGCCCCACACCAAGGCTTTAGCCCCAGGGCAGGCCTGACCAGCCCATGGCCGGAGGGACTCCAGATCAGCAGCAGCTGTGGCCATTTCCAGATTTATCAACACATAGATGCAAAGGACAAAGTGAGAAGTCAGTGCAGTCTGGACTTTGGGACCCAGTAAGTGGGAGTGCGTGGCCTTTGCCCCTGGGGCAAGAAGCCGCTGAGATGCTGGCACAGCCAGCCAGCGCCACATGGCAGCTTCAGATCCTGACCTACAGAGTGTAGGGGGACCAGTCTGAGGGGTAATCACTCTTGTTTTAACCTGCTTGGATCTGGATTTCAGTCTAGGGTGGAGGTTCTGGGGTGTGTGTCCAGTTTGCCAGAGCCTGTGGAGACCTCAGAGAGGGCACCCATCAGCACCTCCGGAAGCTGAGAAAACCCCAACATTTGGGATGAAAGCTGCCCTGTCTGGTGGCAGAGTCCTACTGTGGCAAAAAGCCCAGGGGTCAAGTGACTGAGGGGTGACATGACCAGGCAAAGGAAACAAAGCAGACAGAAGAACCCAAGATTAGACTCCTATTTTGGGGACAAAAAGGAGCAAAGCATGGAACAGGAAGAAAACAGTGAAGTCAGAACTCCTGCACCAAAAGCTTCAAAGGAAAATACAAGCTGGTTATAGGCCCCACATGGGGTCATGAAGAGTCAGACAAGACTGAAAATGACTGAACGTGGGGGCGGCTATGTGGCCCACTGAATAGAGCACTGGCCCTGGAGTCAGGAGGACTTTGAAGTCTGGCCTCTGACACTTAACACAAAAACTATCTGTGTGACCTTGGACAAGTCACTTAACCCCAATTTCCTTGCAAAAAGCAAAAAAAAAAAAGAAAATGACCGAACAACAATGACATACATTGTAGAGAAGGTGCCCACCTGTTTTGATAGACATTGTATTGATAACTCCCCACACCAATAAAACCACATGTCTAAGCCCTATCTTCTAACCAAATCTAATAGAGGTTATGAGAGCCTAAAATAGTTTAGCAATTAATTGAGTAAAGAAGGATTCAAGGGACACTGTGCATGTAAAATATTCAAGACCTAGCAATTGATTAGCTATAGAGGGAGGATAGGGAAGGAGACAAATCAAGGCTGCCTCTGAAGTTCAATTTTGCCTTAAGGGGGGTGGGGCATTGCTGTGCCCTCAACAGAAAAAGGGAAGTTTGGTGGAGGAGAGGGTGTTAAAGGCTAGGGGCAGGTAGTTCTGTTCTGCGATGTCAGAACAGAACCATGTCAGATGGTCCTGGCTGATATGAGAGGCATTGTGCAGAATAGCTCCCCTTTTGGTCCCCACTCTGTCCAGGCACTCTCCTTTCATCAGACCTGTACTGAAGACAATTACCTTGCCATTCCTCCAGTGCCATCTAATTATGCCCTTGCTTGAAGAAGGATCACAGGTGTGAATTAAATTCAATTCAGCAGGCACTTATTAAATACTTCCTATGTGCTAGGTATTAGTTTACAAAGACAAAAATCAAATAGACCCTTACCTCAAGAAGTTGATATTCTCCTGTAGAAAAACATTTACATAGATATTAATAATAATAATAGCAACTAACATCTACATAGCATTTTAATATTTATGAACTGTTTTGAAATATGTTATTTCCTTTTCACAACAACCTTGGGAAGTAGGTTCTATTATTAGCATTCATTTTACAGGTGAGAAAACCTTATGCAGCAAAAGTTAAGTCACTTACCCAGGGTCACACAGTCAAATCTTCCTGACTCTAAGCCTGATAAATACAAAATATAGACAAGTTAATTGGGCATAGGGGAGGTAGGAACAACTCATGGGATCAGAACAAGTTTCCTGTAGGAAGTGGTACCTCGGCTGAGTCTTGAAGCGAGCTAAGGATTCCTAGGGAGATGGGGACAGTCTGTAAAAGACACAGAGACAAAAGAGGGAATTGTTGCATGCAGGTAACAGCAAGTCGGTTAGCTTGGCTGGCAACACAGAGTGTATAATATGGAGTAATATGAAATTAGTTTGGAAAAATGGATTGGAGCCAGGCTCTGTGATGAGTTTTAAAAGGCAAAAAAAGAATCTCTATTTCATCCTGGAGGCAAAAGATAATCACTTTGACTTCTTGAGCAGGGGAATGATATGGTCAGACCTTTAGAAATATACATTTGGTACCTACTCGGGAGATGGATTAAAGGAGGATGGGATGCAGGGAGATGAAATGGGAGTCCATGACCATCATTCAGAGGCACCATGATAAGAGCCTGAACCAGAGTAGAATGATTATGTGAATGGAAAAGAAGGAACCAGAAATAAGTGCTGTGGGTGGGGGTAGAATCCATCATCTGCCAATCTACTTGGCAACTGATTAATTTTGGAGAGTCAAGGAAATTGCAAAGGGGCTTGATTCTGAGTGGCTGAAAGGATGGTGGTGCCCTCAATAGAGATAAGGAAGGAAAGAGGAGAGCTGAATTTAGAGGGGAAAGTAATGAGTTCTGTTGGGGACATGTTACATTTAATGTGTTTATGGCATTTGAGGTCTTATTCAGATGGGAAAACTCATTCACTGTGAAGTAAAGGAGTATAGGATGATTGAATTGAGAAGTAGGAGGAATCTTAGAGCCAACCCAGCCTCAAACCTTCATTTCACAGATGAGAAAATTGAGGTTCAGAGAGGTTCTGACTTGCCCTCTTATGTATTTAGTAAGTAACAGAATCAGGAGTCAGGTTTCATGCCTCCAAATCTAGTGATATCTCCATTAGACCATGCTGCCTCTCAGCCTTCTCAACTTGAAAAAGAGAATTATCACATTGGTCCGAGAATATTTGCAGTAGCAGCTTCAGAAAGGGTCAGAGTGTCCCTGAAATACAGTGAGTGGCATGCCTCTATGGTCCTGTCTGAACATGGGATGCCCACACAGGAAGAGATGTCTGCCATGTTCCTTGCATTGGCAATGTGCCTGTTAGCAGGCATCCCAACTTGATGTTGGTGACAAAAGTGTATTGGGAAGGATGGATAAGTAGGTGCACATGGTGACAACCTTCTCTGGCCCCACAGCATTGCCCAAACATTGTCTCTAACCCTTCCCTCCCTCCTTCTGCCATCTCACTTCCTGAGGATAGCAATGGGATTGCAGCAGGGTTGTCCTGACACTCTGGCTCCAGAACTGGAATTGGAACATCAGGCAGGTCATTACAGTAAGTGCCAAGACTTCATTCATGAACCTCAACTTGCCTCACCAGGGAGACCAAGTAAGAGTTAGAATGGATGGGTCTACATACATCAATTAAGGCAGCAATTATCTGCAAATTGGATGGAATACATATGCCAATGACATACTGCTACTTGAAATTAACAGCTTGGGCATTTTTTGTAATGCCCAAATGGACACATTGTACACCTGCCAGCCTCAGCTAGGGACTGTGGCCCATGGGGAGCCCATCTGTTCTAGGATGAAGGCCAGAAGGCCAGCAGAGTCGTTATCCCATAGGACTGCAGCAACTCCATCCCAGCATCCTAGGATTCTCAGAAGAAAAATCACAAAGGCTTGCATTGATATGGTGCTTTCCTTACAATGACCAGCTTTAAATCTGTGCTCTCACAAACTCTGAAACAAAGCAAGTGGCCTTGTCCCCATTTTACAGTGGAGAAAATAGAGGAACCAAGAGGGGAAATGACTTACCTACATTCATAGTAAATAGTGAAGTTTAGATTCAAAAATGAAAACAATCAGTCCTTAAGGACCTTGCATTGACCTGATACATGGGGGAGGGGGTGAGGATACTCTATATCCATACACCATACACAAGAAAGTCAATACAAAATGGCACAAGGAGAAAGAAAGAACTGAGGACTAGAAGAGTGAGAAGAGGCATCCAGTAAAAGGAGAGAGCTAAGCTGAGGCTTGATGGAAGCTAAGGATTCCAAGAAGTGTTTGGTAAGGAGGCTGTGCATTCCAAGCATAGGGGCCAGGCAGCTTAGAAAAGGCATAGAGATGAGGAGGTGGAATCCTGAGGACAGGGAGCAATGGTAAAGTGGGCTACAGTAGAGTATATGAAAGGTAGCACTGTGAAATATCCCAATTCAGAGGAATGGATTTAGGGTAGCTTGGTAGCACAGTGGATAGAGTATCAGGCGTGAAGCCTGGAAGGCTCATCTTTGAGAGTTCAAATCTGGCCTTGAGCACTTATTAGCTGTATGACCCTGGGCAAGTCATTTCACCCTGTTTACCTCAGTTTCTTCATCTGTAAAATGAGTTGGAGAAAGAAATTATGCCCGGTATCCTTCTCAAATGGTGCAGCAAAAGGTCAGGCATGTCTGATAAAGACTGAAATCTGTGAAATAAGCCTGGAAAGGAAGGCTGGAGTCAGAGGGGCTGTTGCCTAGATCTGTGAAAGCTCCATCAAATCACTTTCACAAGTGCATTCATTTGAAAAACACTCATAAATACTGTTCTAGGTACTAAGAACTGTGCAAAGAGATGGAAGAGATACTGGATTTAACTTAAAGTGCAATTGCAGAACAAATTGCTATGTGAGATTTAAAAGGGATACTCATAGTAGGTAGCCACCAAAGGGATGGGGAAGACTCTGGGACTGGGCACTTGAGTTGGGCTTTTTAAAAAAATGGATAGGAATTAAACAGGTGAAGAGGAAGAGGGAGGGCAATCTAGATATAGGGAAAGGGATAAACTGAGTTAAGAAGAAGCATGATATATTAGGGACACAGAAACTACATATGTGCATATTGTCTCCCTTATTAGAATATATGTTCCTTAGAGAGCAGATTGGAGGAGGGGATATCCAGTGGGATCATTATTTTGGGGCGGTGGGTAGGGGAAAAACGGGGAGAAAATTTGTAACTCAAAATCTGGCAGAAATAAATGATGTAAACTAGAAGTTAATAAAGCATTAGATAACAAAAAAATACTATATGTTCCTTGAAAGTAAGGACTGTCACACTCTATTTTTTAATTTCTAATTCCTTGGCACAGTGCCTAGCATATAGTCGATGCAGAATAAATATTGTTGACTGGTTGATGGATTGGCTTCGGAGAAATTTTCTGAATAACTCAAGCAGACAAACACTCAATTCACTTTCAACAATAAGAAAAGGCACCCTCTTCCTCACTTCATCCTCACCTTTTCTTATTTCCCATTTCCCTGTGTTCACCACAACCACCACCCCTTGATTCTGGTCTGCAGCATAGTGAAAGTTTACCACATAGACACATAGTCCCATGTAAATCCCTCACAGAGAGAACACAAAAGGCAGGGGGAAGAGAATTCATTTGTTTTAGAGACTGATTCTTGATTTCCCTCATGCCAGCAAAAGCCAGTTGTCATGTCTAGGCTAAGTAATAAACAGTTCCCAAGGAAAAAAAAAGTTTCTTAGCTGATCTCTCATCTCACATAGAGCACTGAGCCCAGAAAGAACACCTGGCAGACACATCTGGCCCCCTAGACCAATAACCCTCTCAGAGAATCATGGTACAACATTGTTTCTCACCATAGCTCACCAGCTTTAGGAGTCTTAATACATACTCAATCCAAAGATTCACTGGGTGCCCTTGGGAAAATCATTTAACTCTTTTGACCCTCAGTTTCTCCCTTAACACAATGGGAAGTCTCCTCTCTGCCATCCCACCCCCCACTGAATCACAAAGGGTCTTGTGAAAACACAAAATAGTAGCCTTTAAAAAATGATTCCCAAAAAATCCAAGGAAAAGGTATCTATAATAACACAAGTTATTTTTACTCTTATGATTACTATTGATAAATACAAAGACATATTGTTTTAGGGTGCCTCTGCTGATTCAAGTCCAATTTTGTCCCTTCCCTGCACAGCTACCAAGGAAGCCTTGTGACCTTGATATAGATACACTGAATCATTTTGGTTTTCCCAGAAGGTTTAGAAATTCTCCCCTTATCTCTTCACTAGGATAAAGGAACTGGGGGCTGAGCAGGAAGGAGAAAGTGATTTGGGGTTTATTTTTTTCTTTGTAGGAGAGGGATCTAGGCTTTCAAGAGAAGACAGGAGCTACTGGAAAGATATGGGGAGATGGGAGCCAGGAGAAGAGGGACAGCCATGTGAGTTGGCACCATGGGCAGACCTCCTTGGAGCCAGCTAGTCCTGTCTAGCTGATTAGACCAATTAATTTGCTATCTGTTCAGGGACAGATAGCACTGGGAGACTAAGAAGAGTGATTGTAGAATGCATGGGGCAGGGAGGAGGATGGAGGGGGTGGTGCTGGTGCAACTGGGAACAGAAAGAAAGGCCTAAACCAATGACTAAAATACACAAATAAAAAATTTTTGAAATATATTAGTTGATAAGGCTTCAGATAGTCCCCAGGCAGAAAGGGAAAGTCTCACCCCAGAACTACCCCCATACACTAATGCCAGGAACTGGATCTCCTTACCTCTATCTTTCTTAGTCCCAGTTTCATAAACTCTAGAATGTTAGAGTTTGAAGAATACAGAACATAGATTGTTATAGCTGGAAAGGCCCTTAGAATTTAAAATATTGGACCTTGCAAATTCCCATTTCCTCCTTCTCTAATCCCTATGATTAAGAGTTAAGCTTACCAAGGGAAAAAGCCCCTTTCTCCTTAACTTCCTTCTCTCTCACCACTAGCCATTTGATCACCCTCCCTCCCCAGGTTCTAACCTCCTTAGCCTTCCTTGCACTTTGAATTTTCCCCTCCAACTCCACCATATTCTATTGTTAGACTCTTTCCACTTTGTTAAGCTCACAGAAACCTGGATTTCTCTAGATGTCAACCCAATACTGGCTTGAGCAGGGTTTCTCCTTTTCTCATATCTACCAATTTCTAGGGCCAGGTGGAATTCTTTCTCCAGAATGTCATTTCCAGAACTTTCCCCTGTCATTCTCATCTTGAAATTTCTCCTTCCTCAAGGTTCACTCCATCTTTCCATTTCATTTAGTCTACTGGCCTCCAGTTTTCTCTCCTTCCTTTTACCAGGAGTCTAGTATCCCTGACTCCTTCCTATCTATCCCAGAACCTGACTTCATATTTAAGAACTTCATGATAGACACTGATGTCCCCTCAAACATCTTGGCTAATCAACATTCTCAGCTCCCATGACCTACATGTTCAGTGGATCTTGAACACCTAGAGGGTTGGTCATGTCTTAGATTTCCCCATCACCCATAGCTGTTATCTCCATGAACTACACCAGGAGTGGGGAACCCGTGGCCTCGAGACTACATATGGCCCTATAGGTCCTCAAATGCAGCCCTTTTACTGAATCCAAATTTTACAGAATAAATTTCCTTAATAAAAGGATTTATGCTGTAAAACTTGGACTCAGTCAAAAGGTGCACCCTATAACCTAGAAGGCCACCATGTTACGCTCATCTTTGTACCCAGTACATCACCCCAGATTTGGCCTCACTTTGCATTCTTCACAATTTTTTTCTTTTACTTAAAAAAATGCTTTATTAACTTCTGATTTACATCATTCGTTTCCGCCACATTTTGAGTTACAAATTTTCTCCCCACTTTTCCCCCACCCACCGCCCCAAAATAGCAGTCCCACAGGATATCCCCTCCTCCAATCTGCTTTCTCCCATATTTTCTCTCATACCCCTTTCCACTTTTCCAGTGGATCTCTATGCCTCAGTGACTATATATCTTATTTCCCAATTACATGTAAGATGATATTAATAATAGTATATATGTATATATACACACACATATATGTACATATATATATTTGAATATTTGATTTTAAAACTTTCAGTTCCAGATTCATTCCCTTCCTTCCCCGTCACCCACCCCCCACTGTGAAGACAAGCGGTTAGGTACAGGTTGTACATGTGTGGCTAATGCAAAACAACAACATAGTAGATATATTGTAAAAGACTGACTACACTTCCCTCCCTCCCATCCCACCTCCCACCCACTCCACTCTCCACCACGATCTCATCCCTTTTCAAAAGTGGGTGCTTCCAACTTCCCTCCCCCCCAGCCTGCCCTCTTTTCCATCATTCCCCCTCTCATCCCCTTCCCCTCCTATTCTCCTGGAGGGTGACATACCCTATTTAGTGTGTATTTCACTCCCTCCTCAAGCCAGATTCAATGGGAATAAGGTTGACCCATTCCCTTTTGCCTTCCTATTCTTCCCCTCCGTTGTAACCATTTTCCCTTGCCTCTTCTGTATGAGATAGTTTACCCCAATCTGTCTCTCCCCATTTCCTCTCATTATATTCCTCTCTCACCTCTTAATTTCACCTTTTAGGTATCATCCCTTCCTGTTAAATTGGTCCTGTGCCCTCTATCTATGTATACCTGTAAACATATATACACACATTCACATATGTATTCATATGCCATATACCCTCATATATAGATGTAAATATATTTCTAATCACTTCAACTACTGAGAAAAGTTTCATAAGTTACAATTACTGTTTTCCCATGTAGGAATGTTAGTAGTTCAACTTTGATAGGTTCCTTATGGTTTCTTTTCCCTGTTTACCTTCTCATGCTTCTCTTGCTTCTTGTATCTGAATGTCAAATTTTCTATTCAACTCTGGTTTTTTCAGCAAGAGTGCTTGAAAGTCCTCTATTCCACTGAATGACCATATTTTCCCCTAAAACATGATACTCAGTTTTGCTGGGTAGGTGACTCTTGGTTTTAATCCCAGCTCCCTTGACCTCCAGAATATCACATTCCAAGCCGTTCCATCCCTCAATGTAGAAGCTGCCAGATACTGGGTTATCGTGATTGTGTTTCCACAATATTGAAATTGTTTCTTCCTGGCTGCTTGTAATATTCTCTCCTTAATCTGGGTATTCTGGAACCTGGCTATAATATTCCTAGGAGTTTTCTTTTTGGGATCTTTTTCAGGAGGTGATCAGTGGATTCTTTCAACCTCTATTTTGCCCTCCAGTTCTAAAACATCAGGGCAGTTTTCTTTGAGAACTTCCTGGAGGATGATTTCTAGGTTCTTACTTTGATCACAGCTTTCAGATAGTCTAACAATTTTTAAATTATCTCTCCTGGATCTATTTTCCAGGTCAGTGGTTTTTCCCACAAGATATTTCACATTGCCTTCTATTCTTTCATTTGTTTGGATCTGTTTAACAGCATCTTGATTTCTCATAAAGTCATTAGCTTCCATTTGCTCCAATCTAATTCTGAAGCAATGATTCTCCTCATTGAGCTTTTGAGATTCTTTTTCCATATGGCAAATTTGGCTTTTTAAGGCATTCTTCTCCTCATTGCCTTTTTGAGCCTCTTTTGCCATTTGAGTCAGTCTGTTTTTTAAGGTATTATTTTCCTCAGTCAGGCTGTTGACTCTCATTTCATAATTTTCTTGCATCGTTCTCATTTCTCTTCCCAATTTTTCTTCCACTTCTCTTATCTGCTTCTTAAGGTTCTCTATGGCCTGTAACCAGCTCGTATTTTCCTTTGAAGCTTTTGGTGCAGGAGTTCTGACTTCACTGTTTTCCTCCTGTTCCATGTCTTGCTCCTTCTTGTCCCCAAAATAGGAGTGTAATGTTGGAATCTTCTGTCTGCTTTGTGTCTTTTGCCTGCTCATTTTGCCACTCAATTACTTGACTTTTAGGGTTTTTGCCGCAGTAGAACTCTGCCACCAGACAGTGGAGCTTTTGTCCCAAATGCTGGAGTTTTCTCTGGCAAGCTGGACACACACCCCAGGACCTCCACCCTAGACTGCAATCCAGATCCAAGCAGGTTAAAGCAAGAGCGATTACCCCTCAGACTGGTTCTTGGTCCCCCTACACTCTGCAGGCCAGGAGCTGAAGCTGCCATGTGGCGCTGGCTGGCTGTGCCAGCGGCTTCTCGCTCCCAGGGCAAAAGCCATGCACTCCCACTTACTGGTCCCAAAGTCCAGACTGCACTGGCCTCTCACCTTGTCCTTCTCATCTATGTGTTGATAAATCTGGAAACTGCCACAGCTGCTGCTGTTCTAGAGTCGCTCTGGCAGGGGCTGGTCAGGCCTGCCCTGGGGCTAAAGCCTCGGTGTGGGGCTGGGCTCGGCTCCCAGAACGCTGTGCTGGATTCCTGCTGGCCTGCCAGGCTGTCCTCAGTGGGAGGTTAGCTTCTCTGTATCATTTTGTGGGTTCTGCAGCTCCAAATTTTGTTTAGAGTCCCCTTTTTACATGGATTGGGGAAGGTGGAAGCCTGAGCCCCGGGAAGGTCGTGCTTCTACTCCCCCATCTTGGCTCCGTCCCCCATACTTCACAATTATAAGCCATATAGTTGCCTAGTTCAACAATACATTGTCCTTTCCCTTAAAACCCTTACCCCAGTAGGGATATTGCTTGTGCCTTTCTAACCCCGAGTCCTAACATTCTACTTCTGTGGGATTCCAGACATACCCTGGATTCTACATGTATCAACTAAATCTGCTACAAATTTATATTAGATAATCTCTATTCGACACTCACTGCAGTATGGCAACCTATTTTTAATTTTTTTTCCTGATTAACTATCACACTTCTCACTAGAAGAATTCTTAACCCTTTCCTTTAAGTCATCTAAACCACAATGAAAACATTTCTCTCAGCAGAGGACACACATCTGTTTTAATGAGAAAATCAAAGCCATCCCTAAAGAGCTCCCTCTTTTTCCCCTATGCCAAACCTTAAAACTTCTCTATACTATTTCACCATTCTCTCATTCTTTTGCTCCAGTCTCTGAGAAAGAAATGACTCCTTGTAAGGCCAATATTTCTACCTGTACCCTGGATCCCCATCCCCTCCTCTGGGATCTTTTCTCTTTGTCCCCTCCTTATCTCTTTCTCATTTTCAATTGTTCATTATCTGCTGGCTCCTTCCCCTACTCCTAGACAAATTCATCTATGTTGATTACCTCCATCTACTTCCTCACCACCCATTCATATCTCAATCCCTTGCAATCTGCTTGACAACCCTTTACTCTATTGAATAGCTGCCTCTAGTCAGACAAAAATCTATTGACTGCTAAATCCATTGTTCTTTCCCCAAAGCACATTATATTTGTTCTCTGCAGTTTTTGACATAGTCAATTGCTTATTGGCTCCTCCTGGAAACTCTGCTCCCTTGACTTCCCCCAAAGTACACTTTCCTTTTACTTTTCCTACCTATCTGACCACTCATTCCTGGTCTTTTTGGTTGGATTATCATCCATCTCTCATACCTTCAATGCCCCTCCATTCCTCTGTACTCCAAAGCACTGTATCTTATTTTATTCCTTCTGCACTTTCTTCCTTGGTGACAGAATCCATTCCCATGGATCCAATCATTATGTCTAGACAGATGGCTCCCAAATCTATATGCCCAAACCCTGATGTCTTTCCTATGGCACTTCCATATAGCCAAGGGACTGTTGAACATTTCTGCCTGAATGCCCTGTCTGCATCTCAACTCATCATCATCATGTCCAAAATTGAATGCCCCCCCTCATCTAGCCCGCCAATACCAAACTGTCCTATTTTTGAGCATACTACCATTATCCCAGTTATTGGGTTCAAATCTTGGCATCATCCTTGACCTTCCCCTCTCCCTTCACTTCTTCCATATATTATCAGTAGCCAAGTTTTGTCTGTTGTACTTCCACAGCTCTCACTTTCATCCATCTTCTTCTCTCTGCTCATATGGTCAGCACCCCAGTTCAAGTCATCAATTACCTCTAACTTCATCTACTGAAAAAGCCTCCAGGTTGACTGCTTCCAGTTTCTTACCTCTTCAATCCATCTCACATAAAGCTGCCAAAATAATTGTACAAAAGGCACTGACTTGACCATGTCCCTCCCCTTCTCAAAATCCTTAATTACATCTAGGATAAAATACAAACTCCTTAGCTTGGTTTTTAAAATCAGCCACAAATTTAGGCTTAGACTCCAATTCACCTTACCAGACTTCTTTCATAATATTCTCTTGATCCTTTGCATTCTATGTTCCAGGGAAACTGGATTACTATCTATTCCCAAGTATTCCCTTACATTCAACTCATTGTTGTACCTTCTTATTGAATGTCCATAATGCTTGGCATACATTCTCTCCTCATCTTCTTTATCTTAAAATTCTCACCTCTCTTCAAAACTCAGTTCACATATCAGATGGTCCTGTAAAATGCCTTTTCAGATCTCTCCCACTCCAGCTGTTAGTGATCCCTCCCTCCTGAAATTATCAATTGTGTTTCAGGAATTTAATTGGAAAGGGGAAGAAGGAGGAGGAGAAAGAGGAGGAAAAGGAAGAGAGAGACAGAGAGAGAGAGGAAGGGAGGGGGAGAGAAAGAGAGAGGGAGAAAGAGGGAGGGAGGAAAAGAGGGGAGAGAGAGACAGAGAGAGAGAAAGAGAGAGAGCGAGAGAGAGAGAGAGAGAGAGAGAGAGAGAGAGAGAGAGAGAGAGAGAGAGAGAGAGAGGAATGTAAACTTCTTGAGGGTGGAAATTATTATTTTATTTTTGGCCTCTGTATACCAGGATTTATTAAAGTGCCCTCCACATATCAGGTGCTCAGTAGATTACTGCCATTATTAGTGTTGAGGAAATAACCTATTATTAGGTTAGGCTTAGAGCATAGACTATTAGTAGGGAAAACTGCACAGAATTTAAAACAAGCAGATCTGAGTTTGAATTCAAATTTTGTCACTTACTAGCTCTAATACCTTGAGCAAATAACTTAACTTCTTGAAGCTAAACACATGGATAATAGTAACACCTGCACTGCCCACCTAGTAGAACTGGACTAGATTGTGGAGGAATTTGTGGCCGGCAGATCCATGACCAGGCTATTCCAATAGTCCAGGCATGAGGTGATGTTGGAACATGTCCAAGAGATGTTGCAAAGGTGAAATTGACAGCAACAGATTAGATATGGAAGGACAGGGAGTAAAAGATTAGTGAGAACTTCAGGATGACAGCTCAGTTGTAAGCCTGTGGAACTGAGAGTATGGTAGTGCCCTCAACAATAATAGGGAAGTTAAGAGAGGAGGAAAGCCTAGGGGAGAAGATAATAAGTGTAGTCTTTGATATGTTGATTTTTAAATGTGTACTGGAAAGAAGGTTTGAGATACCTGAAAGTTTATTTAAAGATGAGAAACTGGAGGTCAGCAGAGTGGTTAGGTCTTAATATATAGATTTGAGAATTATCAGCATAGAGATAATAATTAAATCCATGATCAGATTTCATGTAGAGAGAGAAAAGAAGAGAACCCAGGACAGCACCCTTGGGGATCTCTATAGTTATAGGGTGTGACTTGGATGAGGATCCAGACAAAGGAGACTAAGAATGAGGAGTCAGATAGAAGACATTAGTATCTAGAGAAGAGAGTATTAAGAAGCAGATGATTGACAGGTTCAAAAGTTGCGGAGAGGTCAAGAAGAATGAGGATCAAGAAAATGTCATTAGATTCAGTGATCAGAAGATCACTGGAGAGAGCAGTTTTAGGTGAATGATGAGGTCAGAAGCTAAGGAGTTAAGAAGAGAGTGAGAGGGAAGAAAGTGAAGGCATCCAGTGCCTTCTCAAGGAGTTTAGCCACAAAGGACCAAAGAGATTTAGGATGCAAATGGGAATGGAAGGATCTAGTGAGAGTTTTTGAGGATGAGAGAGATATAGATGGGTTTATAGGCAATAAGGAAGCAGCCAGAGGTTTGGTTCTGGAGAAGATAAGGTGAAAGCTCACATATCAAAGCCTAGAGGGGTTCCCAAGGTGGAATTCAAGTTACCAGTAGGGAGGATGGCTGGAACAGAAGCTTCATGATTTAGCACTGATGGCCAGAAAGTCATAGGCACTTATTAAGGTTTGTTGAATTGAATTGTTGAAACCCCTCATTTTACAGAAAAGGAAGCTGAGGTCCCATTAGGGAAAGTAACTTGCCAAAGATCACAAAACTAGCAAATGACAGAGTCTAGATCCAAAACCAGGACCTCTGAAATAAAATCAACTACCCTATACTATAACATACCATTTACTGAATGTTGTGTTGTGCTGTGTTTTGTTTTTAAGAAATCTTTGCTATCAATATCTTTTCGTATCATTTGTCTTTTTTTTTAAGCAGTTGTGGTTAAGTAACTTGCCCAAGGTTACACGGCCAGTTTTTTTGTGTGGGTGTTAAGTATCTGAGGCTGGAACCGATCCCTGGTACTCCCAACTCGGGGGCCGGCGCTCTTACTTACTTCAACACCTAGCCACTCCTCATTTGTGTCTTTACTATAAAAGCAAAAGGTAATTTTGAAAACCTAGTTACTGGAGAATCCAGGCACTTGGGTTCTGATTAACTGAGGCATTCCTGCATTTCTCCCAGTATGTATAGTACAGGGGTATGACCTCAAGCAAGTCACAACCTCTAAGGTCACAGTTCCTCATTGGGGAAACCCTAAAACTCAAGACTGAAAGTCAGGCATTCTAAGTATTTGTCCCAACATCTGGGATATTTCTTGACCCTTTTTGTGTCATTAGATCCCTTTGTTAGTCTGGTAAAGCTAATGGAATCCTCAGAATAATGACATTAAATGCATAGTGTTATGAAGGAACAGTTATCAAAATATTTAGAATATGTTCACAGACTCTAGATTAAGGATCCTGGGACTAGATGATAGTCCTATTGTCTATAAAAGCCCTCCCAGAACTGTAGTTCTATGGTCCTAGGGATCTTTAAACAATAGGTCCTTGATCATGTAAAGCCACAGACTATCTGACTGTTGATTCCATTGGTCAGATGTTCTCTAGCTGGAGGTGTTCCTGCTCTTCAGTCTCTTTGCAGTACACCCAGTTGTTCACTGAGTGACCAGGAATGAGGATGCTATTCATTGATGAGATAGCCCCACCCTAGGTCATTCCCTGTGAAGACAGAACAAGTGAAGGTTCTTCATCTTACTCAAGGGACATCTGGAGTTCAGCCCACCCAAATGGGAACCTAAGAGCTACTCCTCTAAGCTCATCACTGGTGTAGGGAGGCAAACAGTATAAGGCAAGATCCTGGGGGCAACCTTGTCCTAGAACCTTAACTAGGATGTGGTGATTGAAGTTCTTTTTGCCCCTAGAGCCCTAAATTTTAAGGACATTGATAGTATTTGCAACTATTTGGCAGATAAAAACAACAGAGCTTATAGCACCTACTTAGCAAGAATGATTAGTTAAATTAGGGAACTACTAAATGAGGGACTTGCATGAATTCTTCTCCAGTCCCCATATTTCGCTTCCTTCCCACTACTAGTATCCTTCCCCTCTTCACTCTCCTTACACACACTCATCTCAAGGCTTTCCTCTTGGTGCTTGCCCCAGTATCATGGTTTGGGACACCTTCCTAAAAGATCCATCCTGTGCTATCCTGGGCACTGTCTGCCTGGAAAGGATCATAGGGGCCTTAGAGCCTACTGAGTTTAATGCCTTAATTTGACATATCAGGCCCAGTGAGATTAAAGGATTTGCTCCAGGCCGTAGGATTATAGCTTTAAAGCTAAAAGGGAGAGTCTAAACTCTCTCATTTGACAGATGAGAAAACTGAGGCTAAGTGAGATAGGTGACTTACACAGGGTCACAGCTAGCAAACGTCTGAGGTAGGATTTGAACCCCAATCTTTCTGATTCCAAGTCCAGTGCCTTGCCCACTCTACCATGCTGCTTTGTATGGTTTGTCCAATGTTAATAAGTGGTCCAAACTCCAGGAGGGACTTAAACTTTGGCACATACGAGTGAGACAACAGAGAGCTGGTCTTGAAACCTAGGAGTTCTGGGTTCAGTTCCTGATCCTGACATCTTCTGGCTATGAGAACCTAGACAGCTAATTTGGCCTTATGCTTTCTCCAGCATCTCTAAGTTTCCAAGCTGGATAGTGTGCATTTGTCTGCCTTGGAGAAAAGACCTTCCTCACCAAGAGTTCACTACACATCAATACAATCAATGATAAATTCAATCCATAAACAACATGAGCCAAGGACGTGACCAGAAGGGGACCTACACTTAATGAGGAGGCTGGTGTGCATGTTGTTTATTTTCCAGAGAAGTCCCTGGCAGAATTGAATGCCCTTTAAAAAAGTTCAAAAGGAACAAAGTTTAGAATTTGAAGCTTAGAAGAGAATTGACTATGTCAGGCAGGGTTGTACAGAGGCAGAAGCACTAGATTAGGAATGAGAAAAAGCTAAAGGCAAATCCCAGCTCCTCCATTGATTATCCATGTGACCTTAGACAAATTTCTTCATGTCCAAGGTCCTTGGATTTCTTTACATGTGAAATAAGGGATGGGAAAGGATGGTCTTTAAGGACTTTTTCATCTCTAAAGTCTCCTTCTTCATTCTGATTCTCTCTGGACTCTGCCGCCACACACATCATCTTTACCCATTAGAAGGAGGAGCCTTTGGAGGATGCTTAAGGGTAGGGACCCTGTTGCTTATTTGCATTTGTATTCCCAGTGCTTAGCATAATGCCTTGTTATCTATCTATCATCTATATCTACCTATTATCTATTTATCATCTATCAATCTATCCATCTATTTATCATCTGTCTATATCTATCATCTACCCATCTATTATCTATTTATCATCTATCTGTATCTATATCTACCTATAATCTCTGTCTATTATCCATTTATCATCCATCTATCTATCCATCTATCTATATATCTTTCTATCTATCTATCTATCTATCTATCTATCTATCTATCTATCTATCCATCTATCTATCTATCATCAGTCTCTGTATGAAAATGGGAGATCCTGACAGAGGATCTAGTTCTTTTCCACAAGTGCACCTGAAGAACGCGATAGAACCAATGGGAAGGGGGCTGACAATTGAAGAACAAACAAGCATAAGCTTCAGTAGCTCCTCTGAGTTAGAAAGCAAAAAGAAATTCCCAGGAAGATGGAGAACACAAACAAATGAGACCATATTTGTAAAGTACTTAGCAAAGTGCTGGATTGTTGTTCAGTAATTCCAGTTATCTCTTTGTGGCCCCATTTGGATTTTCTCAGCAAAGAACTGGAGTGGTTTTGCCATTGTCTTCTCCAGCTTATTTTACAGATGGGGAAACTGATGAAAACAGGGTTAAGTGACTTGCCTAGGATTATATAGCTAGTAAGTGTCTGAGGCTGGATTTGAACTCAGGAAAATGAGTCTTCCTCACTCAAGGTTTAGTACTCTAACCACTATGCCACCTAGTTACTCTCCTGGTACATAGTAGGTGCTTAATAAATGAATGCTTATTCCCTCCTCTCCTTCCCTGGAATAGGCTACCCAAAAATATTGTTTCATTCTCTTTCCTGGAGATACTGCAGTGATAGGCAGGATACAGCCATACCTGGAATAGAAGAATGAACATGATGGTCTCTCACTCCTTAGTGACAATTTGAAGATTCTAATTTGGTCTGGAAAACAGTTAAGCAGCCCTACCCTGCCCAGCCCAGCTTAGAAACAACAGTTTATGAGACCAGGGTCACTTGGGGGTGTAAGCCAGGGTGGGGAGGGGAGCCTGTAAAAGCCAGAATTCCCCTTTTGAGTTTGAGGATGAGGGGAGGGTAGGCAAATTGCTTGCCAAGGTACAGAGGTCCACATCCGTGTGTCCCATGCAGGCCAGGCCAGGTCACGTTCCACAGTAACTAAACCCAGCCTGTCAAGGACACCATGAGGAGGGGAGGGGGAAGAAATAAACTATATACAACCAGGATTCCAAGGGGATTTGGTTTCAAAGTTACACCAGCCATTTCCTGGAATCCAATGGGAGCAAGTTCTGAGAATTGGAGGTGGGGGAGGGGAGGAATGAAGAGGGGGAAAAAACGAAAAAGAAAAAAAGACAGAGTGACATGTGGGTGTGTGTGCTGGGAAGGAGAGAAGAACCCAGCTCACATGGAATAGAAGTCATGTTGGCAGGGCAAGGCTCCCAGAGGTAAGAAAGAGGTCCAGCTGGGGACAGCTCCTGTACGACTCATCAGTTCCCCACTGCCACCACCACCCCTCAAGGAGGGAGGAGGGGGGGAGAAAGAGAAAGGAATAATAAAATCTGCTGGGCTTGCAGAATCAGGCCATTAAGAACACCGAATGCCCCCCTTTCCAACATACACACACCACAAATACAAGTCTACCAGAGAAGACTGAAGGGGAAGAGAAATGAGTCCCCAGTCTCCCTCAGCCCTTCTCTCCCTATCCTTTGGAGTTTTCCTATCTGTAAAATGGGACCTGAAAAGAGATGATTGGGTCTCTTCCAGTTCTTGAACCTATGGATTCATCTTCCCTCCGTCCTCTCTTTCCTATTCCTTTCTTTTTTAACTTCAGTCCCCACCTATTCCAGTTCCGGTTCATAGACCATCAGAGACTCACCAACTCCTTTGTTTTATACAAGAGAGAACTGAGACCCAGAGAAATGAAGTAACATCTCCAAGTTGACACAGACAGCTCTAGGGGTAAAGCCAGGTCTAGACCCTAGTTCTCTCTGTCTTTCTCTCTCTGTATCTCTGTCTTTCTGTCTCTCTCTTTATTTGCTTTTTGGAGTGGGGAAGGCAGGGCAATTGGGGTTAAGTGACTTGCCCAAGGTCACACGGCTAGTAAGTGTTAAGTGTCTGAGGCCGAATTTGAACTCAGGTCCTCCTGACTCCAGCTGGTGCTCTATTCACTTTGACACCTAGCTGTCCCCCACCCCAGGTCTCTTATAAGACTCCAGTGCCACTTCCACTGTAATCACCAATCAACCAAGAAGCATTTGGTGAGTGCCAGGCACAGTGCTAATCTTTAGCACCACTCCATCTTTTCCTCATCTCATCACTTGCCCACCATAGTTTCTTTTTTTTTCTCTCCCAGCTCTATGGCTCTAAAAGTGACCAGTTTGGGGGTGGCCAAAGCAAGCTTCCACCAGGACCCTAGCTATGGTCCATTCAAGTATTCAGATCTTGAAAATAATAAAAATGCTTTTTGCAATTGTTCGGCTCTGTACTTTCCAAGAAGGACAAAATTCACTTTGTGCCTTTCTGCATTATCTCCCCAAGTTGTCAGGTAGGTGAGGGTAGTGTAATGGATAAAAAAATCAGGGAGGAAGAGCACTTGGGGAGTCATTGATTGAAACAAGACTAGCTCTCACACCCCTTATAGGACTGCCCCACATACACTTCTCATTGAATCTCTTTCTCATCCTATACTTTCCAACACCACTGAGTTCATAAAGAAATGATTTGTGACCATTTAGAAAGGGAAGCAGTTATCACACAAGGCCATCAATAGTTTACATCAAACATAGATAATGCTAGACTAACTTTGTTTCCTTCTCTGATGGGGTAAATGGACTGGTAAACCAATAGATACCAAAGATATAAATGAATTTCAGCAAAGCATTTGACAGTCTATTATTATCCTTGGACAAGGTGGAGAGATATGGACCACATGATCATGTGGTTAAATAAGTTGATAACTAGATAACTTCAGATAAAAACTAGATAATTTTAGATAAATTCAGAACTAGATGAATAACCGATCACAATGAGAGAAGACATTAACGGATCAACGTCAAGTCAGAGACATGTCTCCAATAGACTGCCCTGAGGATCTTTTCCTTGATGCTAGGCTGATCAACATTTTTATCAATGACTTGGTTGAGAGACTAGATCAGTATACTTATCAAATTTGCAGATGATGTGAAGCTGGAAGGGAAAGCTAAAATGTTGGATGATAGAATTAGAATCTAAAAGGATTGCTAAAGGCTAAACAGATGGACTGAATCTAATAAAGTGAAACAATGTGTATAAATGTAAAGTCCCTACATTTGAGCTGTGTGGGGTTTTTTCCCCCTAACATTGCTCAAGTACAGAATGGAGAAGAAATGTCCAGACAGCCAGTTTGTGTGAAAAAAGATCTGTGGGTTTCAGTGGAATGCAAGCTCCGTATGAGTCACCAACATTACATAGCAGCCAAAGAACTAATTCAATCTCAGGCTGTGTTAATAGAAATAGAGTATTCAGAACTTTTCCTCAAAAGCATTACAGTGTCCAGCACCAGGCAGGTGATAGTTTTGCTGTGACTGCCCTGGTCAGACCCAATTAAGGGTATTTTGTGCACCTCTGGGCACATTATTGGACATTAGCAAACATAGTCAGTGCTTAATAAATGTATATTTGGTGACAGTCAGAAGGAAAACTGCCTGATACTGGAAAGACTGGAACCCATGATGTTGTACTAGGACATGTCAAAGAACGAGGGATAGATAACCTGAAGAAGAGGAAAAAAGTTTGGGGGGGGGGGTTTGATAGACATCCCAAAGTGTTCAGAAGGCTACCACAAGAAACAGGGATTCGATTTCTTCTGTTTGACCCCAGAGGCTAGAATTAGGAACATAAAGGCAAATTGTTGCTAAATGTAAGAGAAATTTTCCTAACAATCAGAGATTCTAAAAATAGAATGGACTGCCTTGGGAGGGAATAGGTTTCCTGTTATCAAAATCCTTCAGGAAGAGGGTGGATGATCATTTGTTGGGGATGTTACAGAAGAAATTCTTGTTCAGATACAGATGGCCTAGATGAGACACCTCCCAGCTGTAGCATTCTGGGATTCTCTGAGCTAAGGCTTGGCACTCCTCTGGTGAAGTGGCTTTCTGTTTTTGTTTTGTTTTGTTTTGTTTTTAGCAGAGTCTCCATTTCATTTTCTCAAGCCCTAACACTTCTCTATGCCCAGCTTTCATATAGCACATACCATGTACTGAGGAAGAACAACTTGAATAGGGACCCAGGAATCTAGAAAATCAGAGCTATTAAAAAAATGAGGGCTCAGGAAAGTCAAAAGTTTGTCCTCCCTGTCCCACACACACATGCCTTCTGCTGGGGTTTGGTCTCTTCATCAGCCTGGAGATAATCTGATACTAATACTATCAATATTATATCAATATCAATATATGTTGATATATTATCAATACTATTGGTAAAATATTTGTATTTCTCTCTCTTATGCCTCCTAACATCTCCTGAGAAGAGTTTACTGTAAAAGACTCCTCTTGGTGTCTCCTAAATATCAGTATCGGGAGGAAACTCATCCTCCAACCAATGAAAGACTTTATTACTTTATTAGCCATCTCCTACTGTGAATGGCTCTATGCCAAGTGAGACAAAAGTAGTGTTTTCCATAAGGATTTCCAGTCTAGTATTGACATGAATAACATACCCATGGCCTGTATAAACCCATGTTGTCTTTATGTAGAAGACATTTCCACAACAGAATAAAGGTACCAAACAAATTGAATAAAATCCTAACCCTAGTACTTGAGTAATGCTCAGGTCATATGGCATAACATCACTGCATAGTCTAGAATAATGATTTATCCTTTATCTTACGGAACCAGAAATCATTTGATGGGGGAATCTTCCCACACAGATAAAAGGAATCATAGGTACACTTAGCTACTTTGATGTATGGATGAATTTCCTCATCCATATGAGTACTCTTACCAGTGATTCTGATTATAACCCATCCAAACCTTCTCACTCCACGTGTTTTATGTCTATAGCTTTCTATAAATTTTCCAGAGGGTCTTCCCAATATGCTAAAGCCTACCAGTACACTTAGAGCTGTCAATCAATTTATCCCTCATCCTCACCACTCTGGTCTACCTCCTTTTCTGGTCATGCATGACCTGAATGGTGTCTTTTACACTACTTTACCCACACAAATCAATCTATCCATCAACTACTAATGGTGCTACAGCCCATTTATATCCATCATGCATCTTTCCATTTGAACTTTGAATCACCTGCCATTTTGATTCTTCTGAGATCATAACATTCCATTATCTATAGGTTCATTATCCATGAGCAGGTATGTGCAAAATATTTGTACTGATAAACTAAGTCAGAATCAGAGTATTGTAGAATTTGAAAGTTTGAAGGGATCTCAGCATTCATCTAATTCAACCAATACACAAAAGGAAACACCACAATGTACCCATCAAATAACCTCCAGCTTCTACTTGAGGACCCCTAGAAAGGGGAACCTACCACCTATCCCATCATTCTTTTATATTCTGTGATAGCTCTAATTATTAGAAAGGTTTTCCTGACATCAAGTTGAAATTGGACTCTTGGCAGCTTGGCAACTTGTGCTAAATGTTGCCTGTTCTGCCATCTGGGAACAAATTGAATCCCTCTTTTTCTACTCAAAGACAGCTATATTTCCCCTCAGTCTTCTCTTCTCCCAGATAAAGACACCTAATTCTTCCAACTGATCCCCATATGACATGAACTCCAGGCCCTTTACCATTCTGGTTGCCCTTATTCATATGCTTTTCAGCTAATGAAGGCCTTTTATAAACTGTGGGGCCCAAAGCCAAACATATTCCAGAACAGGTCTGGTGAGAGCAAAGCACAATGGTATACCTCTCTCTTCCTGGAAGCTAAGCCTCCTGCAATGTAGCCCAAAGTGGCACTAGAATTTTTTTTTTTGGGGGGGGGGGGCTCAGTCACATTGAGTTTACAGTACAATAAGACCCCTGACCTTTTTTTTAGAACTACCATCTATTCCTCCATCAAATTATACTTGTAAAGTTGATCTTTTGGGTACCCACGTGCAATACTTTCCATTTATCTCAAAGGACTGTCTATCCAACTACATGTCACAATATTGGTAATGACTTTCTCCTCATTCAATTAGGCCATGAAAATTAACACAGTTTTCCTTGCTTGAGGAAAAAAACAAAAACAAAGTAGACATCGTGTCTAAACGAGATAAGCTGTGTTTCTCTTCCTTTTTACCCCTGTGTTGGTCTTTCCTAGGATTCAGGGTTGATTAGAGGGCAAGGCAAAGGAATTAATTTTTGCTAGTGACAGATAGGGTTTTTCCCTGAGCTTAACAAAATAGAGAGCGTAAGAAGAAAGAGGAAGGGATGGCTGGGAAAGAAAGCATTGGGAAATGTCAGTAGGAAAAAGTTTTGTGGTGTGGTAAAAATGTTGTCAGGTCCAGAAAGGTTTGGAACCCAGCTGAAAAGAGGAGGCAGAGCCAAACAAGGCATTCTGGATAATACTCAATTATTTCAGGGCTAAGTTAGTGTATGGATCCTCCAGACCTTTCACCTCCCTCTCCCTCCCTCCTCATTGGCTATTGTCCTGATTACTAGCTCCTCTCTGGAGAAATAAGGGCTGAGGGTGGGTAGAGACAGAGATGAGGATAGGAAGGGAAATCCACTTCTTTCTCAATTTTGCCCCACCAACAATTCTAGGGAACGTCAGGCTGATGTCAGAAGAGGATTAAGCGATTGGCTAAAGTGAGACTTTTGGATTCTCTCTGAATTCCAACTCCCTAAACTATCCCTTTGCCCCTTAGCCATGGAAAATCAAAAGATGAAGACATGGCAACAAATGCATTAGGCTGTTCCCCTGAATGACAGCCAAGTTGGAATCAGAGCCCAGTAATAGAGCCTTTTACATTTAGAGACGCAAATGGCCAAGAACTGAGTCTTCCCCCTAGGAAACCAGAAAGTTGGGGACAGGATTGGGTGGAAGAGGGTTCTCAATGTGTGTGTGTGTGTGTGTGTGTGTGTGTGTGTGTGTGTGTTTCTACAAAGGCCATTTCACCCATTCCTCTGATTTGAAGTCAATTATCTCTCTAATCTCTACCAAATAGAAAATAGATTTCAATCAGGACTGTGCTGGAGACAGTTCCTATCAGCTCTAGAAAGAGACTGCTAAATTTTTATTGTGACATTTATATCTCAGAAATGGGTAAATGCTACAAATCAGAACTTGATTTATTGTTTTGTTGATTATATAGATGTAAGCAAGTGATGGAGAAAATGTGAATAACTCAGATTAAACTTAAAAGTATGTCCTATGCACATTTTTCCCTAAAAACCTAGTTGTTAAATATTTATCAGCACACAGGCTGGTTTCAACTCCAGACTGAAAGGCTTCCTAGTGATTAGAGCTACTCCAGAATGAAGCAGGAGGGAAATTCTCAATAGAAGTAGATATTCAGTGTGATTCCACGTTGTTTTTCCCTCCTGCTCTATATTCCAAATTTGTGTCACCCATACACAACATTCCACCTCCTGCCTTGACACTCAGGCTGTCTGCCATGCCTGGAATGCTCCCCTTCCTTACCTCTCTGCCTAGCTCTATCTCCCTTCCAAGATCAGTTCAAGACTATCTCCTTCCTACAAAAAACCTTTACTGATTCCTTAAGTAGTTATTGCTCTGTCTCCTCTTATTTTGCATTTACAAATCTGAGTCTCTCCTCTTCGAGTCAGCATCACCACCCACAGGAGAATCTAAGCAGAAATGCTTGACAAGTGGCCCTCCTTTTAAAGACTTCCAGTAACAGGGTGTCTGCTCTTAGAAAGCCCCTTTGATTTCGGCACACCTCTAATTCTTCCCAAGTTCTTCTTTGTCTGGAGCCAAAATATGCCTCCTGGGCACTGTTGATCCTAGTTCCAACCTCTGGGGTTGGGTAAAATAAATCTAAGCCCTCTACAATATGGTAGCCTTCAAAGAGTTGAAGGCTGCCATCCTGGTAGGTGCTGTGAAAACAGCAGTAAATTTCCAACCAATGGATCAGGGTTAAAATATAGGCACTTCCTGTGTACCTAGGGCAGGCAAGCTCAAACTCTGCTTCCCTTAACTCTTTCTCTTCCCTGAGATAAATATCCCTAATTCTTTAGATCATTATAAACATAGCGTGGCTTCAAGTCTTTTGCCATCCTGATCGTCCTCTTCTGGACTACAGACCATCCATATCACTCCTAAAGTATGGTTCCCAGAGCTGGATGCATTGTAGTAGATATTGTCTAACTGTCAGAAAGTATAGTAGGGTTATTTCCTTCCTCATTCTGGACATTGTTATCAGCCTCCCTTCCCACTTCCCTCCTCCATCTTATTTACTATATTGAATAATTCAGAATAGTTCATATTTCTATAGCCCTTTCAGTGATTTGAAGTGCTTTCAGAATAATGTCAGTAACCCTGTGAGGTAGTAATTGTTATCCCCATTTTATAGATGAGGAAACTGAGGTTTGCAAAGGTTGTGATTTGTCCATGGTCACACAGCTAGAAACATCAGACTAAGAATTTGAACACAGGACTTCTAATTCCCAGTTTATCACTCTTTCTGTTCCAAGCCTTCTCTTATCTTCTCAAACCTCTCACACTCTGCCTTACCCTTATGCTTAGAGTAAGGCCATGATTCCTTACTGAGAAAATTGAGGCCATTCACCATGAGTTCCCTCTTCTCCCCTCCTCTAGACCT
>NW_027187376.1:2076982-2089722 GCF_028583685.1 Petaurus breviceps papuanus
GCAAACATCACTACTGAGAAGGGTTCAGAAGACAAAGGAGGGGAGGAATGTCTCTGGATACTCTTACTAACTAGGATATAAGCTCCATTGTTTCTATGCTGCTGAAGGGCTGCAAAGTTCTATCTCCATTCATGAGACCTTGTCCACCCTTACCAAGCTTTGTCTCCGCACCTGCATGCAGACACATGTTTTAGAACAGGCAGCTATATCATTCATCAAACTAAAAGTCATATTGCCAACTCTATTCTAGGAGCAAGAAAGTATGCCTCAGTTATCAAACCTGAGTATTCACTAACAGAATTGTCATCAGTTGGCACCAGTATAGATCAAGGGTCACAAAGCCCAAGGTACTAACCCTGGTAACCCAGCACCATGAAGGAGGCAGAGCAGATGATTATCATTTGCCACTGAGGACCCATTTAAGGAGATTATTCCATAGAATGGAGATTAATAGTATATTCTTTCAATGGCAGAGCTAGAAGGACCTTAATAACTATCTAGAACAACACACTCATTTTACACATGAGGATATGGAGACCCAAAAGAGGGAAGAGACTTGCTAAGGCATGCCTGTCAAGCCATGCAGCTTATTAGCAACACAACTACTGAGTCTCAAACCCAAACCTCCTGACTCACAGTCCAGGGTTCTCTGCATTGTTTCTATAATTCTTGGGCTCCTAAGAGGCAGTCAGCTCCCATAAAACCTGAGTGAGCAGGACATAGGGGTAACTAGCTGCTCATATATCGGAAAAGAATTTTGTTCTAACCCCTAGATCAGGGCAAGTGTTTATATAGAAAGAAAACTGCTACCTTAGAAATGTGATGCCAGAGGTCTCTGGTATGCCCCACCCCTAGGGATCAAAAAAATTCTATTAGAATTTGAATCCTTTAACCTGAAATGTTGATCTCTTTTGAGCTGCAAATAACCTTGGGAAGGTTAATGTTTAAAGGGGTTACCAACTATTTACAATTGAGAATGCATAAAGAATCTAAGGAGTAGGAGGTCTGTGAATTATACATACACACACATACCTAATTTTCATATACGTGTATATATGAACACATATAATATGTATATCTATACATACCTGTAGCAGCAAGCACCCCAAGTGCGTCCTCAGGGTTTGCTGCCCATACAGGTTCTTGGATCTGCTTTGTTAAAGGAAAGCAACTCAAAATGGGTTAACAAGCTTACTTTAATCAGTCAGACATATATCGTTTACCTTGTTCAGGGGGAAAGGTCAGCACCTCGAACTTCAAAGTATACAGGCAGAATTATCAAGACAGAAACAGATCAAGTAAACAGATTTCCAAACTGTCCAACCATTACATCCATACCCAGTCAACATCTGGGTTTCCACATCTGGGTTTTTCAAAGCCGGGGGGGCCCTGGACAACGGCTTCCCAGAATACAAATCAAATCACAGAACACTTCTCAAAGTGAGCCCCCAAAACAAAGCCTCACATCAGGGCTTATATAGCCTTCTCCTGGCTCAGAGAATGTAACAACCTTATTGACCCACTGGCCAATCAAAAAGTATCTACTGAAAAACAAGCCTCCCACCCCAGGCTTCAGGTGCACTTTAGCCTAGGGGCAGGGAAGATCTTTAAATTTGCATTTCCATTACAATATCTCTATATAAATGTGACATATACAGATAAATTATTTATATGTGTATGTGTGTGTGTATTTTGACACATTAGTTTCCTTTGTATTTTTTTTTTTGTCTTTTTGGAAGGGGGAAAGGAAGGGCAATTGGGGTTAAGTGACTCGCCCAAGGTCACACAGCTAGTAAATGTTAAGTGTCTGAGGTCAGATTTGAACTCAGGTCCTCCTGACTCCAGGGCCAATGCTCTATTCACTGTGCCACCCAGCTGCCCCTATGTATTTTATTTTTGCATTTAAAACATCATCTGTATTGGGGAAGAGGGGTACAAGTATTTATTAAGAACAAACTATGTACCAAGCACTGTGCTGAACACTTTACAAATATAATCTCATTCAATCCTCAATAAAACTTTGTGACTCAGACGGCATTATTATTATTTCTATTTTATAGTTGAGAAATTGAGGCAGAATAGCAAACAACTAGTAAATGTCTGAGCCCAGATTTGAACTTCGGTCTTCCGGACTCTGGACCCAGTGCTTCATCCACTGTATCACCTAGCTAAATCGATGGGTTTCACCAGATTAAGGAGTACCTAACAGTGCACTGCACTACACAATACAACAAACACAACACATAAAAAGATTGAGAATCCCTTGTCCAAGTATAATATGCAGGAATAGCAATATTACCAAGCCAGGGATCTTGGCGGTCAGCAGAAGGATTCCATCAGTTGGGAGAAAGGCATGGAAGCCCCTTGTGAGTAGGAATTGTTTCATTCTTTGTTCTGGTATTGCCAGCACAAAGCATAGAGTCTGGCACATAGGAGTCTCTTTAGAAATACTTGACTGAAAAGGCAGTAGACTGAAAACAAATTTCTATCAGAAATATCCACCTTGTACAAGGGAAGGGGATACAATGAAATCTGATATATTTCTGGTCTCAAGATTTTGGTACTTACATTGGCAATACTCAACTGGCTAGAAATCATTTCTACAGTTCAGATATCTAACTTGAATCTCTCCTACTGTGTAAAGACCAGGGAGATGGAGGTGCCAATGATATAATGATAAGAATAGATCCCCCTGGATAGCATCCTCACCAGAACACAATGCTCAGGGCAAGATGGGGCAACCCGTGACTTGATAACTATTATTATTAATTGAAAAATTCCAGCAGAAATGACACAATCGGTTTCTTTCTGTTTCCTTTCAAAAGGAAAGAGCCTCAGGGGAACCTGGATTCTGAGGCCTTGCTTGAGAGGTCTTAGTCTGGGGAGAGGGTTCCCAGATTCTTGGATTGTTATTTCAGGCATTTGTTTCCTAATATCATCACAGAGGCACAAAGACCTAACCAGCTTAGTAGTGATAGGTATAAAGAATTTAAAAAGAGTAAGTTGAATGATATGAATTGGAAGACAATATGGGAAATATTGACATAACCAGTGAACCTCTAGATAATCTGGGTGGGCCTAACAAGGGAAGGAAACTAGACAACTGAAAAAACGGAATGGCAAAGGGAAAAAAACACTGAATTTAGAGTCATGGGATCATAGATGGGTTTCCTCTACCCATTCATTTACTTGTCTGTCTGTCTCTCTTCCATCTACCTATCCATCCATCCATCCATCCATCCGTCCGTCCGTCCATCCAACTGTCCATCCATCTATCTACCTATCTATCTATCTATCATCTATCTATCTATCTACTTGCCATCTGTCTGTCTAGATTTCCATCTATTTACCTACCTGTCCATCTATCTTTTCATCCATCTATTCATCTATTTACCTATATGTTCATCTGTCTATCCATCCTTCCTTCATTCACATATCTCTCATTTATATAACCATCTATCTACCTATCTATCCATCTTTCTACCATCTATCTATTCATCCACATGTTCATCTGTTTCTCCATTCATCCATCCTTTATCCATTCATATATCTATCATCTATATATTCATCTCTTTGCCTGTCTTTCTATTCATCCATCCATTATTTATCTAGTCCTCCCTTCATTCATTCGTCTACCTATCCCCCTGTCCTTTTATTTATCTCTCCATTTATCTATCTACCAACACACCTATCTATCTATCATAGATTTGTAGGTGGAAGGGACCTTAGGGTCATCTAGTCCAATCCCCTGAGGATTTTCCCAACGGCACACAGAAAGTATAAAGGTAAAATTTTAATCCAAGTCTACCTGACTCTGAATTCAGCACTCTGTACAGTAAGGCAAGCTGTCTCTGAATCACAGAACTTGGGTCAAGATAATGGCTGACTTTGTCACTTATCAGCTGTGGGATCTTGGGGAAATCACTTCACCTTTGTGAGCTTCAGTTTCCTCATTGATAAAGTAAGGGGTTGGCTAAATTGTCTTTAACATACCTTTATACTCTAAATTCTATGCTCTCCAGCTAAAATCAGAAGAAAAGATATGGGTTGTGAGGAAAAAAAATCTGTTCATTAAGTGTCTTATAAAATTCTGGCCTCCAACATCTATAGGAAATTGGGCCAAACACATAAAACTAATTCAGTGCCATTTCTCAATAGATAAGCAATCAAAAGATATGAACAAACACTTCTCAAAAGAAGAAATATAAACCACAAACACATGAAAAATATTCAAAGTAACTAATACTGAAGTAAATGCAAATTAAAACAAATTAACGTGAGCTAAAGCTCTGCTTTTAAATAAAGTTCTTTCTGGGGGAAAATTTGAAATTATGCAAGAAAGGTTGCCAGATTATTTACATTCTTTTGTTGTTGCTATTCAGTAGTTTCAGTTGTGCCCAGATCTTCAGGACCCCATTTGGGTTTTTCTTGGTTAAGATAACTGGAGTAGTTTGCTATTTTCTTCTCCAGTTCATTTTACAGACGAGAAAACTGAAGAAAACCAGGTTAAGTGACTTGTCCAGGGTTACCTTCTGTGTTCTTTAATCTCCTATGATAGAAAGACCACTGGATCTTCTGAGAACTTGGGTTCAAATCCTTACTCTGCTACTTCCCATCTACATGACTTTGGGCAAGGCGATCAACAACCTCCGTCTCTTCATCTATAAAGTAAAGGGGATATCCTACATGGTCTCTTGGACCACTTCATTTCTATAAATCAGTATTCTATGTTGTGTGATGCAGCGTTGTCACTATTGTAGAGTAAGAAAGGATATTGAACTTTGAGTCATAAAGACCTGGGTTCAAATGTCATCTCTTTTTTAACATTAAATTCTATTTTTGAAGGTCAACTTCTCTCCCTCCCATTTCCCTTTCTCCCACCTTGGGAAAGACAGAAAAACAAAACCTCGTTTCAATTATGTATTATAAAATAAAACAAAATTTCTTACTGGTCATGTCATTTTTTTAAATATGTCTCAGGGTGGCTAGGTGGTGCTGTGATTAGAGCAATGACCCTGGCGTCAGGAGGACCTGAGTTCAAATCCAGCCTCAGACACTTAACACACCAAACCCTCCCCCCACAAAAAAAAAACAAAAACTAGCCATGTGACCTGGGGCAAGTCACTTAACCACAATTGCCCTACCTTCCCCACTCCAAAAAGCAAAAAATAAAAATAATAATATGTCTCAATCTGCACTCTGAGTTTGCCACCTTTCTGTCAGGAGGTGGGCAGCATCCTTAGGAATTGTGGTTATTGTATTGAGAATAGTTCCCAAATTTTCTTCTTTTTAACATATATTCTTTTGATCAGCCAAGATTTGCCTTCTTACCATCTCACGCCAATCTCTTGAGAACACAAGCATACCAAAGCCCATTAAAGACATGTATAGTCAATCAAAAGAAAATTCCACATTGACCATGTCCTAGAGAAATTGGTCTCATCCTTTATTCGAAGTTCTTCCCCTCTTTATCAAGAGGTAGGTAACATGTTACATCATTAGTCCTCTGGAATTCTTGTTGCTACATTGATGTTCAGCACAACAGTATTCCACTTAAAACAAGCCTATATCCATATACAGATTTCTAAGTGAGTTTGTGCTCAAGCTGTGTTATGCTCTGAGGAAATACTTATAGATGCTTTGGAGTCGTTCTCTTCTGCATTTGGGTCTTGAACATCTTTGCCACCATCATAGCTCATTATGGAGAAGTTCTTTTTTTATATGTCCTTTCTTCCAGGGACCTGAAGTTAGGGCTAGACTCTATAGCACTTACGGAAGAAAGGTCTGAACTGGTCTAGAGCTGCTTACTTGGGATATTGAGTGTTGTGCTATGCTAGGACCTCAGGGACAAGGCTGAGTACCTACCTGCAAGTTTTCAGAGCAAAGTCATCTGATCCAAGATCCTTGCTTCCACCCCAGTCTGACCTCTACAAGTTACTGACCTGGGTTGGAGTCTGAGTAAGAGACTACTGCTCGATTCCACCCTATAAGTCAACTGAAAAACTCTGATGATTCAGAATTGTAGCCTGGGATTCCAACCCTGGTTATCCCCTCTTAAAGACTGGGGTGGATTCTGGGACTGAGACACTGCTTTGTGTTTGAGGTCTGAGCCATGGTTTCATTCACTGCCCAGGGCCTCCTGACCCAAGAATATCACTACCATATAGAAGTTCTTTTTTCACTTTGCCCTGGATCTGTGACCTAAGACTGGACAGTGGGTGACAAAGCTGTCAATCCCATTGCAGTGCTCTAGTGGGGGTCTGGGAAATATTTCAGTATGGCTCTGAAACCTCCTCTTGCCCTGGTATAGAGCCATTTCCTGGGTGCTGGTTGTGTTATGGTTTGTCCTTCATTCTCAAAGAGGATTGTGACCTCAGGGAGATGATGACGTGATTTGTTATTGACTTTGATTTTAGTGAGGGGGAGCTATGAAAAGTCGCCAGCCTCACTTTCTCCTCCAGAGCCATCTGGGTCCAGTAGCCAGATATCTGTCAGGACAACTGGAGATGGCCCAGGATGCAGCAGGAGACCTTGACCCTTATAAGCTAAGGTCTTTCCAAGTTCTCACTTTGAGGGAGGTGATGTCCATTCAATGAATAGGTCTCTTAAGAAGAGAGTCAAGGGATGGTCCCTTACATAATAATAATTAATAATAATAATAAATCAGTCTGGGAGGGCAAAACCTTCAGGGTTGCTGGCCAAAAAAGAGAGTTACTATTGACATTCACTCTGAGTCAGGAGGGCCCAAAAAACAATCATTAAGTGGAACTTGGGCAGGGACCTGCTGTTGTCCAGTCTATGAGATCCAGAATGCATCATGGTCCTGTCTCTAGTGTCCAAAGACCTCCCTACCTCTATTTCCCTGGACCAGATAAAAGAACTGTGACTTTTTCTGGATTTCCCTTGCAGGGATTCAGTCTCAGATATTTTAAAGTATTTTTTAGTTAGAGGTGTTTGTGGAGAAGAGCTCCCCTATGTTGCTTCCTATCACTCTACCATCTTCTCACATCCCACTTCTAACACTTGCTGAATGACCCTGGGGAGAAGTTCTTAACTTCTTTGTGCACTAGTTTTCTCAACCATAAAATGAAAGGTTGAACTGAATGGTGTCTAGGGCTCCTTCCAACTCTACAGGTATGATCTTATTATCCAATCAGCCATTCAATAAACATTATTAAGCACCTACTATGCACCAGGAACTGTGTTAATTGCTGGGGATACTAGAGAATATACTCTAAGGAGGCTAATGAAAACAAGAAAAGACATGCAAAAATGCTCATAGAAGCATTATTCATGACAACAAGGATCATGAACTTCCATGAAAACCAAATGCATGCCCACTGATTGGAGGATGAACAAATTATATAGCATATAAACATAGTGAACTATAACTGGACTGGATGAAAGGACAAATATGAAGAATTCAGAGAAATATGGGAAGTGATGCAATCTGAAGAAAGTAGAGCCAAGGCAATAATATACACAAAGACTACATCAATGTAAATAAAGTCAACATGGAGAGGCAACATGACTCTAGGTAATTACAATAGCCAATCAATTTTAGTACCATAATACCAAAGTTAAAGGACACAAAACTCTCTGTTTATCAACAATAGTCAAGCTATTTTCTTTTTGCAATAACATCTTCTCTGAGTGTTTGTTGAAAAGGATTTATTGTGTCAAAAACAAAGCATGGAAAAACTTAAAGTAAGAAGAAAGATCATCAATCAAAAAGTACATGGATTTGAGAGACAAAGATGAAGACAGAGACAGAGACAGAAATAGAGACAGAGAGACAGAAACAGAAACACAAGAAATACCATGGAGGATGAGAGATGTGGAGCTGAAGGGACCATTTTTCAGGTCTTACAATCCTCTAAACTGACATCTTGGTTCTACCGCTAATATTTACTGTGTGATCGTAATCACTTTACTTGTTTAATCCTCAACTTCTGTACCACCTACCTCATAGATTTATTTTTTTTAAGCAATCAGGGTTTAAGTGCCTTGCTCAAGCTTACACAGCCAGTTATTTCTGGGTGTGGTGCTGAGTATCTGAGCCCGGGATTCGATCCAGGTCATCCCGACACTGGAGCCGGGCTCTTACTCGCTGAGCCACCTGGCCACCCCTAAGCAATTGGTGTTAAGTAACTTGCTCAAGGTTACATGGCCAGGTGTTTCTGGGTGGCCGCTAAGTGTCTGAGCCCAGGATTTGATCTCCAGGTCATCCTGACCCTGGAGCTGGTGCTCTTATTCGCTGTGCTACCTGGCCGCCCCTCCTCATAGATTTATTTTGAATGTCCAGTAAGATAAAGCTCTATGTAAGTAATAAAGTGATATGAAAATTGAAGTGATGATTATTTATAGCATTATTATTAGTGAATGTGTTACTAATGAACTTATAGGATCTCCAAAGCAATTTAAAGCTTCCTCTCACAGCATATGGATATTTCCCTAGAGGGTTAGGTGGGAGGGCAGCAGAATAATGAGAGCTTCAGGACAATGGAGGATGTACTATGACAACATAACCACCACTGGGCAGGGTGATGACTTTGCCCTATAAATAGCTAGAGAGGGACCTCCCTGATTCACTGACTCAATAACATCAGGGTTAGCACCCCTGTAGGCTTGGCTCCTCCTAAGAAAATGCACCTACTGCGGGTACAATAAGTCAAACAATCAAACACATAGGAACATGGCATGATGCCCAAGAGAATGCATAGAAAAGCAGAAGTGTCCTTGAATGAGGAACATCGGGAGGAGGCATGGTAACCAACTTAAGAAGAGGAGGGGTAAGTTTGTAAGGTCGAGAGAGGAATGGTGTCTCTAAGGAAGAACCATCTCCCTAAGTTCGTTGAAATAAAAACACACTTTGACCAGGTGAATCAGTTTGGAGAATAAAATGATTTTGGGTTAGATGGAAGCTAGACCAGCACATTTTAACATATGGAAATTAGAGGGGTGATCATATAATAAGGCAAACTCCCCTTGCCCTCTTCTCTATTACAAGAGATTCTGGTTCAGTATGTTGAGTAAAGGAGTGAATATGAAAGGATCAGTTCTCATAAGGACCATCTCTCTGGTAAGTCACTGCTGTCCTCACTTATATAAGTTACAGAGAGTTTAGATCTATATTGGTAGAGTTTTACATGAGGAGGTTCCCCACACTTGATGTATCACAAGACCAAAAAAAAATACATAAGGTATGGCCTCACCCATCTTTCTCCTCCTTCCTGGAAGGTCTCTTCCATCTAAGAAGGTAAATTTAGTGTCATGGTGTTCAAACTATGCTCCATGTTTCTCTTTCCAGGCTATGTCCATGTTTGTACCACCTACTATTACCGCAGTAGATGAAAGCTTCCATCTACCCCATCTTTTCTTGGGTCCAGCAACTTTTAAATGTCACTTTCACTTACCACCACAAACACCATGAACATAAGAGCTCAACTCCCCACCCCATGAAAGATCATCCAGTTCAAAGACCATCAAGAAACTGAAGTTCCACCAGAAACAAGATTAAAAGAAGCCAGCCAACAGAAAGGTGACAGAAAAAGGGTAAAAAGACCTTGGAGCCTGCCGACATTAGAGTTCAGTCAGCTTAATTAACAATAAATCCACAAAATGGATACACATCTACTGTCTTGGCCTCTTGTCTTCCTGATTCTTCCCAAACTAATTAACCTAACAAAAGAGAAAAGGAGCACATTCCAGATTAAGACCTTACTCTCTTTACTCTCTATAAGATTACTCATAGTCACAGTGTAAGTGCTTCCAGATAAAAAAAATGTCCTATAACTAGAAACCAACATGCCTAAAGATTCTTCCAACCCCTTTGGTTTTTAGTCAGCCTCTAGAACAACCTCCAGGGGGGTGCAAAAATGGTTTCTGAGTGTAGTCTCACAGAATATTAAGAAGCTCACACTCCCCTTATGGGCTTCTTCTGGGTCATGGACATCATCTTACACTGCTGTTCACCAGTATTTATATCCATGTAAGCATCTACATCCATTTTGTACAATGGGGTCCAAAGTATGATTTGAGGCATTCTTGTGGACTCTGAAGAACCCAGCTGGCTGTTCCAATGACATCATCATATTGAAAGGTTTAATTCCATTCTGTAAGCACATGTTAAATACCTCTTATGCATGCAAGACACTGTGCTAAGCATTACCCCCATTCCCTCCTAACCCCATGAACTGGGGAATATATTCATTACATCACACTACAAATAAGGAGAAAGAGAAAATACATGCATAGAACATAAGTTGTGTGGCCAGGGAGACTATGCCAGCAGCAGAGTGAAACAACCCATGTTGTCTGGGTAACTCATACCCTCACAATCTGTGCTGAAAGGTCCAATGTTTCAAGTGATATCATTGATAGTATCACATGGCCCTCTATTGCTACTGTGGACAGATAGGATTATAGGTCTGTTTGTTTGTTTTTAAAGAAGATACCTCAGAATAGTCTATTTCCCACCCCCTGTTCTACATGTGAAGACAACTGAGTTCTCACTACTCTTTTATTGTACTTCTGATATCTTCCTATCTCATAAGCATTGATGATTATGACCCTCTTATGGGGTCCAGATTTTAGAAGCATTCTGAAAGATGACACAACCATCTTCCTTAACAAGAGCAGGCTGTGACAGCTCTCTATTTAGTCCAATAAGCAAGAGGCATGAGTCAACACACCTAACTACTAAGAAGGAACCCATTTAAAACCAGCCAGAAAGCCCCCAGGCTAGATTAATTAAGTGTTTTATTCTTTTGACTGCCTGTGTTTGGTGCTAATTCGAAGTCTGTGGTCCCAGATATTATCTGACTTAGGGTTCTAAAATTCCTTGTAACTCTCATTAACCCTTGATGGTATCCTGTGCTCCAAAATATTCACAGGAGCATATATTGGTTTTACCAAATCTGCCTCCTTCACTATTCCCAAAGATCCTCTCTCGCTGCAAAGTAAAGTTGACTCAGAATAAACTCAGTGGAGGTCAGACCATCAGAAACAATTCCTCTCTCAATAGACATTCCCAATGTAATATATTTGCATGTATGCATATGCATATACACATGCATATATTTAAACACATTATACATATATGTGCATATAGTGCATTTACATACACATGGGTGTATACCTAAATACATAGGTGTGTAAGTACATGTATTGTAACATTTGTGTCAGCAACAGCAATGGTAAAATGATATTTATGTTTGCACTGAATTTGGCCAGCACAAAATCTCCCTATCTATTGAGGATTGGGGTTTGTGGGGGTGCTCAAGACCCCAAATACTGACATGCCAGGTCCTGCCAAATGAATTTGACTCAAGCCTTCTCTCAGCCAAAGTCAAATAAAGTTTATTAAAGATTCGCCATATTAGGTAGACTCTTAAGGAGCCTAAGCATTGTTTGACAAGCTGGCCAGATTGAATCTCAGTTAGATTGAATCTGAGTGCCTTTGTGGAGGCAAGATGGATCTTATGTACAGAAAGATTGTAAAAAAAAAAGTACTTGAAATAATTTTTTAATAGTATAGCACTAGAAACAAAATGGGTTCCATGAACTGGGGAAATGGCTGACTAAATTATGGTGTGTGGTATGCAATTTTCATACCATAAGAAATGACAAAAGGGATAGATTCAGAGAAACTCAGGAAAACTTGTATAAATAGGTAGACTGGAGCCAAACCAGGGAGGACAAATTTTCTTTCATATAATATAATAGTAATGTAAATGAAAAGAACTTTTAACAATTTAAGAACTTGATCAATACAATTGACATCATTGGTCTTATTGTTATTGGTCTTACTCTGCATGACTTCATCTGGTGTTTTCTTGGCAAAGATACTGGAGTGGTTTGCCATTTCCTTCTCCAGTTCATTTTATAGATGAGGAAACTGAGGCAAACAGGATGAAGTGTCTTGTCTAGGATCATACACCCTGTAAGTATGTGAGCCCAGATTTGAATTCAGGAAGATGAGTCTCCCTGACTCCAGACCTTAACACTCTGTCCACTGACACCTAGCTGTCCTACAGTGGACTTCATGAACTCTTAGTAGTTATCTCCTTTCTTAGCAGAGGTGAATGGAAAGGTCTAGCATGAGATATGCAATTTCAGATACAGCACAGGTAGATGATGATGATGATGATGATGATGATGATTTTGCTTAACTATGCATATTTCCTAAAAGGGGAATACTTTTATTTGGAAGAAAGAGTTGTTGGAGGGGAGAGATAATTAACAGGTGGTGATAATAATACAAAAGAAAAAGAAAAATGCATCAATAAAACATTTAATTAATATATAGAATAGAGCACATCAACAAGATTTATTTAGGTACCCAGGCACTGTACTAAGCACTGGGGATACAAAAAAAGGCCAAAAAAATGTCCTTGCCTTTAAGGAACTCACATTCTAATTGGGAAAATAGCATGAAAATAAACATAAAAATAGAGATAAACATTATGCAGGTATACATCTATATATTTATATATATGAATATATGCATGTATATTTATACATGTGTGCATAATATGTATGTATACAGGATAAATTGGAGATCATCTCCGAGGAGAAGTTTCAAGAAGAAAAAGGTAAGGTGCTAGCTGAGACTTAAAGGAAGCCAAGAAAGTCGAGTGGTAGAGGCAAGGAGAGAGGGATAGAGGGAGAGATTTTCAGGAAGGGGAGCGGGGGGGGGGGGGGACATACATATTATGCACACATGTATAAATATACAT
>NW_027187376.1:2089822-2117436 GCF_028583685.1 Petaurus breviceps papuanus
AGGAAGGAAGGAAGGAAGGAAGGAAGGAAGGAAGGAAGGAAGGAAGGAAGGAAGGAAGGAAGGAAGGAAAGCATAGATAGCTATAAAAAGACTGGAAAGATAGGAATTGACCATGTTATGAAGCAACTTTAAAAGCCGAAAAGAAGATTTATATATTTGGTCCTGGAAGCAACAAGAAATTGGAGTTTACTGAATGGGGATGTTGAGTGAGAGGGGATTGATGTGTCAAACTTGGAAAATCACTTTGGCAGTTTAGTGGCAGGGAAATTGGAGTTGGCTTTGGACTTGAAGTAGAGAAGGGAAGAAGGAAATAAGCATTTACATGACATCTATGTGCTAGGTGCTGTGCACTGTCCTTTACATGTTATCTCATTTGAGCCTTACAATAACCCTAAGAAGTAGAGGTTGTTATTACCCATGTTTTACTGTTGAGATGGCTGAGACAAAGGCTAAGTGACATAAATACCCAGGGTTGCACAGCTAGCAAGTGTCTGAAGTTGGATTGGAACTCAGGTCCTCCTAACTCCAAGTCTAGCATCCACTGTGCCGCCTAGTGGTCTGACCAGGCATGAGGGCATGAGGACCTAGGCCAAGGTGATATCAGTGTCAGAGAGAAGGCAGCCTGTAAAATAGAAAATTGACAAGACTGACAATAATTGATTGGATAACACTGAGTTAGAGAGAATAGAAAGCAGTGAGTCAGGTATGACACCTAGCAAAGAAGGTGGTTAATAGAAGAATGGGGTACTATACTAGTATATTATGTTCAATTTAATATAGATTTTTTTTAAAATAAGCTGTGCATAATAGAAGTCATAGCATATATTACATATCATATCACATCATATCATATCACATGTTATGTTATAGCATGTTATAGTATATCATATCATTATATTAATTCTATTCTATTCTATTAATTATATTATATCATATTGTATTATATTGTATCATATTTTACCATATTATATCATATCATATTATGTTATATTATATTAAAATATATCATATCATATTAATTATACCATATTATATTATATTAATTATATCATATCACATTATATTACATTATATTATCTTTATATTATATTTATCGTATCACACCATATTATATTATGTTGTGTTAGACTATATTCATACATAGAAATGAATATATACCTACATTAATTCCTCTTTTTCTTTGTTCACATATAGAAACATTGTTTTTGAAGTTTATGATCAAAATTAATTTTAAAAATATATAACTAAGGTAGGTTTTGATGGTTTTAGTTTACCACAGAATCATAGAATTTTAGAGTCAAAAGTAAACTTCAGAGAACATCATCTAACACAACCATTACATGAAAGGGAATCCCTATACCTCACACATGACCATCTAATTTCTGCTTAAAGATCTCCAAGTTTAGGAAACCCACCTTTAAAGTAACCCATTACACTTTTAGACATTTAATTTGCTAGAATGATTTTGTGTTTAAACACTGAATCTAAAGCCAGAGTTATTTTCCTTACTTTATGAGACAGTTTTGATTTTCTTCGGGATATACCAAACAGCACTGATTTTCCATTAATCATAAGTAATCCATACATTTCCAATTCATCAGCTTCTGTCAGACTTCTCGGAAAGGCAATGTGCAGGGATAATCTAAGTTGTGCCATTTTCACTAGTTTTCTTGTCGAGAAACCTGGCAGGGTCTTAGAAGACATGATATTTTTAGTCATTTGTTGCCTTCCAGTGTTGTAGTTGTCACTGAACTCCTTTTCCAGTTGAGGAAATCAGAGTTCTGGTGGATAAACTAAGAAACCAAATGCATTTCTGAACATGTGAAAGTGACAGTTTTGAACTGAGAACTCAGGTCAGATGCCAGCAGCTGTAAAAGAAAATTTCAGTTGAATTCAGAGTTTAGCAGTTAATAGAAAAGTTCTAAGAGCTTGGGGCTAGTCTCTCAGCAGATGACCCTATACCTAGTACAGCAGCTGGGCTAAGAAGAGTGTCTATCATAATTATTGACTGAAAAGAAGGACTGAGAAGAGCTGAATAGACCCTTCCTAGCCAAGGTTGAAAAACCTGTCTTAAAAGAGCTTAAAGGGGAGCTAGGCGGAGCAGTGAATAGAGCACCGGCCCTGAAGTCAGGAGGGCCTGAGTTCAAATGTGACCTCAGACACTTAACATAAAACCAGTCATGTGTCCTTGGGCAAGTCACTTAACCCCAACTGCCCTGCATTCCCCCCTCCAAAAAGAAAAAAAAAGAGCTCAAAGCAACTAGGTGGCACAATGGATAGAGCTACCAGGGCCTGGAGTCAGGAAGACCTGAGTTAAAATTTGGCTTCAGAAGCTTACTAGTTGTATGACCCTGAGCAAGTCACTTAACCCTGTTTGCCTCATTTCCTCATCTGTAAAACAAGCTGGAAAAGGAAATGGCAAACCACTCCAGTGTATCTGCCAAGAAAATTCTTGTTGAGTCAGAACTCAATAGCAAGTTCTTGTTAGTTGAGAATGTTTAAATCAACAAGCATTCATTTATTAAGTGTTTTCTTACTAATGTGTCCAGTATACTGACTGACACCAAGTGCTGGGACAAAGAAAGACAAAGACAGTACTTGCCTTCCAGGAGTGCGTTTTAATGGGGGAGACAACATTATATTCAAGATATACACAGAGGAGATGAAACTATTGTTTAAGGGGTAGTCACCAGCAAACAGATGATCACTTGACTGAAGGGTTACGGATATGATTTTACTCTAGTAGATGGAGGCAAGGTTACAGGATGGCCCTGAAGTTAGCGACTCAGCTGAGAATTGAAGACAAGGCATGGCGGAATTGGCTGTTAGCCCTTGAAAAACATTAACCATAACAAGCTTGAATGGATGGTTTTTATTGTGGAGTTATCTTAGATGTGTTCAACTCAGTAGACTGAGAGTGCTGGAGAAACAGCATCTCACAGCATTCCTGTAAATCATATACTTTGGAACCTGAATTCAAAAAGCTAGAACTTCTGGAGACTCTTATATATCTTGACAGCTGGTGTGGCATAGCAGAAGCGTCAAGGAAAAGGAGCTGACAAGCAACAGCAGATCCAGGGATCAGCAGAGAGAGCAAACTCTTATCACCTCAGTAAGATACAGCAGAGCAGCGTACTAATGACATCGGGAGAAGACATTGGAAGCTTTGCATCACCTCAGAGATGTCAGCTGGCTTTCCCTACGTATATCTTGGTCATATTGCTCCCTTTATGGAGGTACCCTAGTCCACGTGTGTGTGTGTGTGGAAAAGAGTAAACTCAAGGTGTACAGAGAAGGCAGGTAAGGGGAGAGAAGCAGGAACAGAGGAATGCTTTATCGTTATTGTTGTTGTTACTTTTAGATTGTTATTTTAATGGAAATGCCTATGTAGTAAGCTACGTGTGTCATCACTGGTAAATATCTAAACACATTGGTAGGGGTTCATGAGCTGTGGTTTAGATTCTGACTCACAAAATGAGTAATACTTGCTAGCTGCATGACCATGGAGGTAAGTAATAACTTGTCTTCCTCAATTTTCTCCATCTATAAAACGAAGAAAATAACAGGACCTAATTCTAAGGTTTTTGTGAAGATAAGATGTGATAATATATAAAAGGCTCTGTAAATCTAAAATCATATAAATGCCAGCTATTATTATTGTTATTGCCTATGGTCAGAATTGACTTCCTAGTTTTCTTTTTTTTCTATTGATTCATGAAAATAAATTGCAGTGCCTTGTACCATATGCACAATGAATTTTTGTTGTTAAATTGATTCTACTAAGGAAAAGAAAGATAGAGAACTTCAGACCTAATATCTAATAGGTTTCACATTTCATTAATTGAAAAACAGTTGAAAAAAAAAGAAGCATATCTATATGTAGATATGCAACGGAATATTACCATACTATAAGAAACAATGGATATGAGGAATTTAGAGAAAATTAGGAAGATTTACATGAACTAATGAAGTCACATAGATAGAATCTAGAAATGAAATATACACGATGACTACAATAATATAAAGGAAAAGAACACCAAAATGAAACCAGATACTGTGTTAATTATAATGATCCATCTTGGTCTCAGAGAAGCAGAAATGAACAAGTAAAAATAAAGTGACTGAAATGTTTCCCTATAACCTTTTACATCACAGTCATTTCCCACTGTTGCTACCTCGATTCTCCCAGAACAGACATTAGTAAACAATCTCTCTTATAACAAAGAAAAACAGTTTAAACAAAATCAACAGGTCTAGTGTGTATTTGATAGTATATGAAACATTCCCCACCTACATACCATCCTTCCCCCCAGTCTTCCCATGGAAATATAATGTAACTATTATTACATTTTCTTTCTAAAATAATTTGTAGTTGTCACTGAACTCCTTTTCCAGAAATTCTACTAGTAGACTCATACTCAAAAGAGGTCACTAAAAGTTTCATAAATATACCAAAAATATTTATAGCAGAACTTTTGCGGTAACAAAGAATTTGATACAAAATGAATATCCATCTAATGGAGAATGGTTAAATACATTTTGGTACATAAATATGCATGGAAATCACTATGCTATACAAAAAAATAAATCTGATGCATACAGAGGAGCATGGAAAGATATTATAATAATCTGAGGCATAGTGAAGTAATCAGAGCCAAGAAAACAAATATTCATAACAACCTGCAACAATGTAAAGGTGAAAGAACTGTTTAAAAAAATCAAAAATGAATGTTGGGGAACTGAAGAGAATAAGCATGGCCTCAGGAAAAAGAAGTAAGAAGACACCCCAACCCTCAGCCCTTTGCAGATATGGGAGGGGAGGCCCATGGGTTTACAATATATTGCATGTATTTTCAAACCCTTTCATTGATATTAGTTTTATTTTTTCTCTTTTTTTCCACTTAAAAATATTTGTTATATGAGAAAGCTCTCTGGGGAAGGAGAAGAAGGAATGCTAGGAGAAATTCTGGTGATGTAAAAAACAAAATATATTAATAAAAATTATTTTTAAAAGAAAATGTAACAATAGTTGTATTATATTTCCATGGGAAGCTTGGGGGGGGAAGGGTGGTATGTAGGTGGGGAATGTTTCATATACTATCAAATACACACTAAGCCTGTTGATTTTGTTTAAACTGTTTTTCTTTGTTATAGGAGAGACTGTTCACTAATGTCTGTTCTGGGAGAGTTGAGGTAGTAACATTAGGAAATGACTGTGATATAAAAACAAGAGATATGGATAAACCTTTAAAAAAGAAAATGGATCTAGGGGGCAGCTAGGTGGAGCAGTGAATAGAGTACCAGCCCTGGAGTCAGGAGGACCTGAGTTCAAATTCGGCCTCAGACACTTAACACTTACTAGCCATGTGACCTTGGGCAAGTAGCTTAACCCCAATTGCCCTGCAAAAAGCAAAAAAAAAAAAAATTGGATCTCACCTCATTTACCAAAAATGTTCAATAATGAGCTATAATCAAAATGAAATCTCTTTAGTGAGGTAGGTTTATGTAATAGGGCAATTCATATAAATTAGCTAATGATCCTAATATTCAATATTGCCATGGTAGGCTTTATGTCAAATGGCACACCTAGCCAAGTCTACCGTCACATGTAATGTAGCAGTGACCCTGAGAATAGGAAGGAGCAGGCCCTGTCTATCAGTGAGACCAAAGTGGGAAGGAATGTTCTTCACTAGAAAAACAATCATCAGCATCCTCAGAAGAATGTATATGTGTACACACACTCATCTGTGTCATTGTTCAGTCATACACAAACAAGTACATACTACATGCATGTGTACATGTGTGCATACGGATATGTGTCTATAATGCATTGTGTGTTCATACATGTACATCCTTTGGATGGGTTTCCCTACATGTGTATGCTTTTCTACCCACCTTCTCCAAGTTTGCCCTCTATCCAACTGTTAATACACTATTATTTATGAGAGTATATCTCGGGTTCATTTGAGAAACATCTCACTATGACTTTTCTTATGTTCCATTTTGTTAAAATTTGCTTTGAATTCTGTCCTCTGCTTAAAGGTAAATTTTGATAGGGGCTCGTGACTTTCCAGCCCCTACACTAATAAATTTTAATAACTCTGAAGCCCTGCCATTTCCTATCCTCACCCTCCTTGCAAAAATCTTTGGTGCCACCACATTGTTTAAGTCCAAATTCCTTACAGAGTACATTGAAGTGAGGCTTCTATTGCCTTGCCCCAACCTAACCCTTTCTTTTATCTTCCCATTTTCCACTAGCCTATAAAGGTCCACCCAGGCAGGTAATGTCTTGTTCATTTTTCATCGTTAGATTAATTTCCCCATAAAGCCACTAACTGCTACACAGGAGACTAAGTAATTGTTTTAGTTAAAATTATCTTTATTCTTGACTTAAAGTAGTTTTAGGAGTGTGTAATGATTGTGAGGCAGTTGTGATGTGGTATATAGTGAGAGTGGCCCCTGGACTCATGTTGACCAACCCTCAAAAAGAACTCCCTCGTGGACATAGGTAACAGTAGTAGAAATAAGCATGGATTGGAACAACCAGTTTTTTCAAATTCTACTTTGATACCACTTTGCTAAATATGTGATATTGTATGTCATTTTCAAATTCAATTAAATGGGAATAAGAAGCATCATCTATTCTCAAGAGGATATCTCTAGGATCAAATGAGATTAATGACTATATTCATTGGCTTTGAAAACTCATCATTATGATGTGAACAATGATCTTTTTTTTTTTGGCCTTTTTGGAGTGCAATTGGGGTTAAGTAACTTGCCCAAGGTTACACGGCTAGTTTGTGTGTGTGTGTGTGTGTGTGTGTGTGTGTGTGTGTGTGTGTGTGTGTGTGTGAATTGTCTGAGGCCGGAACCAAACTCAGGTCCTCCCGACTCCGGGGCCAGTGCTTTACTCACTACGCCACCTAGCTGCCCCTCTAGAATGATCTTTTTTTAATATGACATGGAAGGTGTGTGAGGTGTCTCCTTCCTATTTCTTGGTTAAGCTGAGGATGAAAAAGTCATTCCAATGACTTTGACTCACCTAAAAACCATTGCTTCACACCAACCCCTCGAAATAACACGCAAGTTGACATTCAAAGACAAGGATGGAAAGGCAAGTTTATTTAGAGATAGTGGCGGGATGGAAAGCTGCAGATGATCATGATGGTTTGTGGTTTTTTGTAGACGCCTGAGGAAAACAACATGTTGAGAAGAGCAGATTCTAACAGGTTGTTCCTGCAGGACTTCTCAGAGATTCTGAAGCTCATACTGAGGATGCGAATAGGGAGAAAAGAGACTCTTAAGAATACATGTGAGGGCCCTGACACATGAGCCCATCCAGTCAATCATTAGGACATCCCAATGCATTATTCACTCTTCCCAGCAATGGGATCTATATCTTGTCACCAATAGCCACATGCTGCCATTCTATATAGGGATTCTAAAAGAGGCTTCACTATTAAGTCAACTATCAGTCTTCAGTCCAAAATGGAATGGAGGAAGCACACAAACCTTTCTCCAAGTAATCTGATGAAAATTCACATTTCAGATAGCCATTTGCAAATATATACATATATATATATATATATATATATATAATTTGATCCTATAAAACCTATAAATACCTATAAAGGTAAAGTAATATTCTTATCCTCATTTTCTATTTAGAGGTAGAATGAAATTGAATAAAGTTTTCTTGTAATCAGGGAAAATAGAAATTTTATTCATTTCTAATACAATTAATAAAACACTGAGTAAAGTTTATATGTGAGCCTACAGTTTGGTGCTGAAGGTGGGGAGCTAAGAAAAGGGAATGTTTGTGGAATGAGAAAAGAAGGGCTGGATAAAAGGAAAGTGAGCCATCAGCTCCCTTTCCAGGAAGGAGTGAAAGGAAGTGGGGTGGAGAGGGACTCATCTTCCAATAAACATTGGATGCTGCCACATGGCACCAAATGTTGGCAGCCAGCTAATTTTGCCAAACAAAGGGCCAGGCTAGGAGGGACCCTGTCTTTCCTGAGATCCTCTCTTCAGTCAAAAACTGTAGTCAATACCTTGCCTTCCTATTTTTCTCTTCCGATGTCTTCTAGCTTTCTTCTCCCAGATAGGGAGCTGTCCTTGCTGAGTGGAGTTTTCGCTGTTAGACAGGCAGCCCCATATGTAGTCTCTGAGTGTTGACATCTTTATTTCATTCTCTAGCGGTGGGGTCCTTGTCGAAAGGGATGCTTCTTTGGCTACCCCAATTTCCCTACCTCCCCCTACAAACTTGCTGATCCAAAGCAGCCCCATCTGACTGCTAGCCCTTTTTATATGCTGGCTGCTATGATATAGCTCTGTCATAATGACTCCAGGGACAGGACAGCTGAGGTGGTAAGAGGGAACCCTCCATAGGAGAGAGAGACCACTGAGGGGCAGAGACATTTAAAATGATATGCATGTTTGAAAAATTACTCCTTAGGATTCTCTTAGGTAGCTAAGAAGCTACCCTTCCCAAGGTTGGAAAACAGAAACACATGTGAACTAACTGTACAAGCCATAAGCCCCAGTAGAGTTTAAAAACAAAGCTGTCTGTCTTTCCCACTGTTCAGTGGGCAAAGCCTTCAGAACACATTCTTCCCAGGTCCATAGTTTTCTCACTTGAAGCATGAAGGAAAATAAAGTTCCACAGTAGGAGGGCATGACAGACTTTAAAGTCAAAAGAAGCAGATTCAAATCCTGCTCCCATCACTTCTTTTCTGTGGGACTTTTTTGTTAACCCCTCTGGGCCTCAGTTTCCTACTATGTAAGAACCCCCAGTTGGGCTCATATCAGGTCTGGGGCCCTTTCCAATTCTAGAGGATCTTAGAAACTCCCTACTTCAAAGCTGTCATTTTATAGAGAAGAAATTCCCACCCAGGAGAGGGAAAGGGAAAGTATTATGGAGCCCATGATGCTTACAGGAGCAGAAATGCATTGTTTTGACTTTCAAGAAGCAGTTATAAATGAGCATTTTCACCTGTCTAGAATTATTAAGGATGACTTTAAAATGAGGGGACACTGCCAAGGTCCCTTCTGGCCCTATCATTCTGATTCCCTAGCTCCCTTCCTAACACTACTCTGATTCTAGCTTCTACACTGGACCTTTCATGATTCTTCTGCTTCACCAGAGGTTTCTACTCTCTCCCTCCCAAGTTACCATATATTGTATGATGCCCTCTTTGTATTCCCAGTATCTAGTATACATTGTGTGTGCATGTGTGAGAGAGAGAGAAAGAAACAGAGAGAAAGAGAGAGAGAGAGAGAGAGAGAGAGAGAGAGAGAGAGAGAGAGAGAGAGAGAGAGAGAGAGAAACACACAGAGAGAGAGAAACACAGAGAGAGAGAAAAAAAAACAGAGCAGGGACAGAGAAAAAGAGAAACAGAAAGAGGGGGAGAGAGTGAAAAGGAGGGAGGGAGGGAGAAAGGGGGGGGGAGAACCTGTATGTCATTGTAATAGGGAATTACCAATAAGAAAATGTTCTACCACTGTAGGTCATGACTTGCTTTTACAACTTATAGGCTCAGAGACGTAGTGTTAGAAGAGTCAAGTTCCTTATATAAGAGAAAACTGAGGTCCAGGGAGGTTAACTGATAGTAAAGTCAGTCTTAGAGTTTCTAAGATCCTCTAGAACTGGAAAATGATTGTTAGTTACTTACCCAGGACAGTGTCAGAGGCATTGAAGTCTTCTTGCCTCCAGGGCAGGTTGCCTGTTTATCAACCATTCCACACTTTCTTATAAATAGTAGAAACTCAATAAATGGTTGTTGAATTGGATTGAATTGAACTGAATTGAATTGGACTACAAGATTCTGATTATAGATCACAGGTTACAGGAAAATGAAAAATGTTGGGTAAGGGAAGAATCAGCGCAGAAAGCTTAGGAGATAAGAGGAAATAAAAGGGAAGGAAGGCATTCTTGAAAAGTCATGCTCTCCCCATCAGTCAGTCAGCTAGTATTTATTAAGAACCTACTGTGTACCAAGACCTGTTCCCAGAACTAGACATACAAAAAAAGACAAAAAGAAAAAATGGTCCCTGATCTCAAGGAGTTCATAGTCTAATGTGGGGCGGGGGGGGAGAGAGAGAGAGAGAGAGTTAGATGACCTCTTGTTAGGGATCCAGTTGGCATAGAAGACCTCTGAGAGGGTCCCTATCAGCTCTCAGATCCCATGATTCTGATTTCTACTCATGTGGCCCTCCCTCCTCCCCCAACTTTTAACACCTGGCTCCAAACTCTCTAACATGAAAATTAGTTGGATAGCAATATATATTTGCCCTGGACTCTGTGGCAGGGCAGGTTGATGCTTTCAGAGTGTGATTTCGGGCCTGAGAAATATCTGCATTTGCCTGGATCCTTCTGCTTCGAGGGACCTAAAACTCCCACAACAACAATTCAGTCAAATTCCTTTAGCCTAAGGAGTTAATTATCCCTTCTTAAAATTCAAACATCCTGAGAGAAAGCACACTTTCAGACTTATCACACTCAGTACTACCACTCAGTGTGACTGACCTCATGCAGAATTTTTCCTGAGAGTCAGTTTTAATAGGGAGAAATAGGGAGAAAGCATCTGGGCACTGAGTATGGGAAGGTTGGAGTAATGGTTGGGGTAAGGGAAAGGAATGGGAAAACTGGACTGACTTCACCTTTTTGCCTTAAGTACCTCCAACTCTCTCCATTCCTTTTTTACCTCAACATCCATTGGCTTGGTTTTGTTGTGGCTTCAATTGTGTCCAACTCTTCATAACCATATTGGGCTTTTCTTGGTAAAGGTACTGGAGTGGTTTGTCATTTTCTTCTCTATCACTTTTTACAGTTGACAAAGCTGAGGCAAACACACAACTAGTAATTGTGAGAGGACAGATACCAACTCAGGTCTTTGGCATGCTCAAGGCCTGGCATGCTGTCCACTGCGTCACATAGTTGACCATTGACTTAGTTTAGACCAGTACATAAAATGTCCTGCCGGCATATGTCAACTTAGAAAACCACATACTAATATTATCTATGCTAAATTTTTAATTTGTTTGGTTAAATGTTTCTCAATTATATTTTAATCTGGTTCTATGTGCTTGGGAACAGGCAGTTTGTTTGACATCTCTGACTTAGACAATACACATTTACTTCTCTAGAGCCGTGAAGAATGATTGACTAATCTCTTTGAACGTATTTGCCTGTAAGAGGTCACAGGGTCGTCATGAATTCTATCATTCCCAAGGTCTGTGTCTTGGATGTGAGTAGGCACATAACAGATTTGGAATAGGGGACTCCAAGGGTCAAGGTACTACCTGTTTCAAAGTCCAGGCCCTTAAGCCTTATGGGCACTAAGATTTGGAAAAAGAATAATAATCCTCATACCCCATGGTGTTTTTAATTCTTCAAATGCTTTCAGCTTTTCGGTCTCATTTGATGGGAATCAGCAGATCTAGGTTAGAATCACAGCCCTACCATTTGGGCTACTCACTTAATCTTTCTAGTCATCAATTTTCTCATCTGTCAAATGACCTAGAATTACCTTTAATATCCATTACAGCTTGAGGTCTTTGAGTCTATGAAACTCATAGTAATCCTGCGGGGTAGGTAGTACAAATATTCTACCATGACCCCCATTTTTTAGAAGAGAAAAGGAGGCTTGGGGGAGTTTGGTGATTTGTCCTAAATCATATAAAACTCAGAACTAGGCCTGAACCCCAGTCTATCTGAATCTTAGCCCCATGCTCTTTTTGGCTACATCATGTCAACTGTTCTCTCTTAGTTCCCCATCCTACCCTCTTTCTGATTCTTTACAAGGGTTCCCTAAGATGAGTTCTATATTAGACATGTTGAATTGAATTACTGTAGCTACCAAGTTCCACCAACACAACTCTCACTTGTGACATCCTTCCCCACTATCCCAGCTCATTTCTCAGCAATGTCAATATGATTGTTGACCCACACACAACTTGCTGCTCCCTTCATCTGTGCCTTTGGAGAAACCATCTTCTCCCCAACTTAGCACATTTTCTGCTCATTCCTCTCCACCAATACATGGTCCTTTATCCACTCCAAATCCAGTTCAAAACTCAGATCCCTCAACAAGCAGCAGATGGGTCCCTCCAAGCTCTGGTCACTCATCCCCTTAGAATGCATAAATTCAGCTTAAATGATTCGCATTTGTACTCCCTTGTAGATTTGGATGTAGATTTCCAAGTTTTGTTTCATTTATGTTCACTAATGTGTTTCCAATCAGACTGCAAGCATCCAGTTCACAGAGACTGCCTCCTCCTTATCTGACATTCTCCACCACTCCCTCAACACCCTAAAGAATCTAATCTAGTGCTCAGGACACAGACAGTACCTAATTTATGTTGGTTGATTCAATTTACTGAGTCAGTTGACTCAGAATGTAAACACCAAAAGCATTCAATTTGAATTTCGTTGTCTCTACCTCTATAAGTCCTTGTTTTTTCATCTGTAAAAAGAGGAAGCTAGTAGATAAGTTCTCAAATCTTTTCTAGCTCTTAATTTTATGATTCAAATAAATCCAGCCCTCCCTGGCTGAGTGAATTTACTGCTTTATTTGCCCATGTTTCAGCCTATGTCCTGTGCCCTACACACTTGGTGCTGAGGCTGCTGACCTCACAGGATCATTGTGAAGTGAGGACAAAGGACATCCTGGGTCACAATGCACTGAGACTCTTTATAGGGAGAGCTCTCTGGCTCCAAGCTCAGGTTAACACCTTCAGGTAGGCTGCTCTAGGATTCAAGTGCTGGGCTCTTGGACAACATCCACTCAACATGGCTCAGTGCAGATGGCACCAGTATAAATACCAACCTCCTGAGAAGAGGAGGAGGAAGCAGTGACCACAGAAGAGAGAAAACCAAAGAAGGAGTGGTAAATCACATGGGTTTGGGAGGGTTCGGGACCATGGATGGAGAGAAACCATAAAAGTAGAAGCAAGATAGTAGGAAGGAGGGTAGAGGGTTATTGTTCATTTGTGCCCACCTCTAGAATAACCCTGTGGACCATAGTATGCCAGTAATGTCCATGGGGTTTCCTTGGCAAGGCTCCTGGAGTGGTTTTCCATTTCCTTCTCCATTAGATTAAGGCAGAGGTTAAGTGAGTCCAGGATCACATGGCTAGTAAGTGTCTGAGGGAAAATTTGAACTCAGATCTTCCTGACTCCAGGCCCAGTGCTCTATCCATTGGGCCACCTAGCTGCCTCCAGAAAAGAGGGGTAACAAATGGATTTGGGTGGGAATACAGACCACCATGATTAGAAGATGTTGGAAAAAGAGGGGTTCATGTTAGAGTTTGACAAAGCAAAAAAACACCCCTCCCCTCTTATTTGTTATACCTTGAATCATGATGGGGAATCCCAATCACTACCTCCAGAGACATAGAAATTCCATTTTATTTACTCTTCTTCTATACTCTCTATATTAAGCTTCCCAGTCATTTTTTTTCAACTGATCTCATTATCCCCTTTGTGAAATAAAGCTTTTTACCTTTGCCAAGGCAGAATTCTCATGCCCTTTCCTTTCGTATTATAATCTTGAATCTTGATGGGGATCCCAATTGCTACCTTTAGAAACAGCCTGTTGTGCTTCAGCATCTTTTCTTCTATGCCTTCACCAACTCTTCTCACTTTTGCTCTTTGGGAAATGACATCCAGAAACATGTTATGACCTGAAATCCTATGGCAAACAGCAAAGGTCTTATAAGGAAATAGAGCTCAGCTTTCTCAAAGGGGCCTCCAAATTCCCAGGGACCCCCTTAACCTTGACTTTGCCTCTGTTTCCTCACAGTGAATTGCTATTACTACCGCAAGAGTGTGATTTACTGAAGAAGGCCCATGTTTCTCTATGGTGCCACACTGCCCTCTGCTTTGCACCCGCAACTCTGAAGGGACAGGACCATCCAGAACATCTCTACAGTTTTATGTCCCATGAGCCCCCCCAAGCCCACCCAGTATCAGGAACCTCTGGTTAATAAAATCTGATCACTGCAGCACACAAGCAAAGACTGGGAGTTGTCTTTTTCTTTCTATCTGGAGAAGAGAACACAAAAAATCAAATATGTTCCTTTGTACATAAAACCCATATTAGATACCAGGGGTATATTGAGAGTGATGCGTTCTACAAGTTTAAAATGAGGGGTTCTACTAAACTAACCTCTCTACCAAGGTTCTTAACCTAGAGGCCATGGAGATACCCAAAAGGTGTAGAGATAGACATCAGCCTGATACATGAACTTGGGGGAAAATTACATTATTTTCAAATACCTGGTTTCCTCTATAATCCAATGTATTTATGCATTTATAAAACATTATTTGCAGGAGTTCCTCAGACTTCCAAAGATCCATAATACAAAGGTTGAAGAACTCTGGTACTATGCTTATAAAGTTAGGGTCTCCTTTATCCCTGACATTCTTTGAGTTTGTATGAGTTTCAAATTCCATAGAAACCCAGAGCTGGAAGGGGACCTCCTTAATGACCCAGGAGCTCCAGCTGCAGGTGCTTCTATTGTTAAGTGGGCCAACATTTACCTAATTTAAAGATTTTCAGAGGTGGAAATTTTCCCCAACAAAAGACATTAGACTGCATGGAAATTTTTGAAGGGTCATTATTTTACCATTCTACATAATGCAAATTGCTTTATCCTTCCCACCTTTCTCCTATTCAGGAAGAGAGAGAGTGGCAAGTCTATATTTGTTGACAACTTATTAGTTCTGGGAATGAGTTTTAATCAGAGAGATAATTTTTTAAATAGTAAAAATGCATACATGCATATATCCATATATACATCTATGTATATATGTATGCATATGTGTGTGACCCTATGAGAATCATACCTTCTAGAAGTAAAGGCCATGTCAACTTCTTGAGCATTTAGATGGAAGAAGTTTTGATCACTAATTTAGAGTGGAAAGGGAGTTTAGCAAAATTCTCTAGGAATACAGTTCTTACACCGGGGTTTCATACATAGGCAATATATGAAGATGGGAGGTGAAATTTATTTCAAGTTCAATTAAATATACTTTGGGGTTATACAGACATGATTTCCTTGGTGTATGTTGCTGTCCCACTGCAGAAAATTCTTCCACCACTAAATATAGGCCAGTACTTGTGAAAAAATGTATATAGTTTTTAGAGTTTATCTAGAAACATTGAAATGATTTGTTGAACCACACTGGTCCCTCTCCAGTAGGTATCAGAGGTGAAGTCTCACCTCGCAAAGGCTTCCTTTAGAGAGTTGAATCCAAACTCCTAAATTTACAGATAATGAAACTGAGGCCTATATTGGTTAAATTTTGTCCAATGAGGTCACACAGCTCTAGTGGGGAAGGGAAAGGGGAGGATTCAACTGCTTTCTTAGGTCCTGTGCCCTAAAGCAATTCAATTTAATTAACAGTCAAATTTACCTATAGATAGGCTTGCTGCCATAAACAAGATATATATGTATTTGACACTTACTAGAGTCAAACTTTGGGGGGTTTGGGGTTCAAATCTCACCTTTGACACATATGAGAGCATAGATGGCAATGGTGTGATTGAGAGCACTGGCCTCAGTGGGGGACGGGCACCACGTTAACCCAGCTCTCTCACAGCTTTTGGTGGGTGGTCTATGTCATCTCACCTCTGAGCCTCTCCTCATGTGAATAGGCTGATTATCATGAAGGTCAACTTTTAACTCAAAATTTCTATTCCAATAATCTCCTAATTGATTTTCTTGCTCTAAATCACTCCTCTCCACACCGCTGCCAAAATAAGCTTCCTAAGGATAACGTCTAACCATCTTCCCTGCTTGAAAGCCTTAAATTGATATTCCAATAACCTCTGGGATAACATACAAATTTCTTAAATCCAGAGTGTCTAAAGCCCTACATAATCTGGCTCCCACTTAACATTTCAGTTTTCCTGTTTTCAGTTTTGGAGATTTTACTGTTGTTGATACTGATGATGCTGTTGATGTTTGTTGTTGCTGCTGTTGTATTTGAGTTTTTGAGACTTGGGATTCCTTATCTTGTCCAGTCTGGAAGAGCAGTAGCTGCTGCTCACAGGTTCAATTCCACTAATAATTAGCATGGAGCGTTTGACATGATTCACTACTGACCTGACCTGGATTAGTCCTCCCTTCCCCTGGACATCCTTTGTTCCCTCCTCCCACCTCCCCACTGTCCCCTGCTCTCCAAGACTCTCACTATATTGGTGCCAGGCTTAATATGAACAGCCCTGATACATTTAACCCACTGCATCTCAAAACTCCTCCAGGCTCAAGGGGCTATTGTTAGATCCTCAGTCTTCCCAGGTATTGCATATGTTTTAACACATCTGGCTTTACTTTCCAGTTTTCTTTCACCTTGCATATTACATCATGTACCCTAACCACTATGTAGTCAAACATAGAAGGTTATGTATACTATTCCTTGACCCTAAAATTTCAACTCTCTACATTCATATAGATCATCCCCTATTCATGGAATGCTCATCTTTTAGAATCCTTGTTTTCTTTCAAAACTCAAAGCTCCATCTTCTCCATAAATCCTTTAATGATCCCCTCTAGTATTAATGAATTTTCCATCTGCAATATATCAGTATTTTTCTTCTGTATCTATTTCTAATATTAATGTAAAGCCAGCACTGTTTTGACTTTTGTTTTTATAGCCCCAGAAACCTACAACACTGCCTTCTGTGCACACAGTGGATACAAGTGTTTGACAGATTGTCTTTATTACCTTAAAAGATATCTCCAAATCTCTGAAATAACCCCAAGCTCTTCATTCTACAATCTCTATCATCAGAGTCTTCTTCTGAAGTCTAATCTTCTGAGTCCCTCCTGAGAAGGAGACACCATGGGGAGAAAACTCTGGGAATGGATTCAGGGGAGGTATGTGCAGACAGACTAACAAAGAAAGAGAAGTTAATGAATTTGTTAACTTTCAAGGAGAAAAATCTCAGGAGCTTTTAGGGAATGATGTTACCTTAGCAGCCCTCTCTAGTGTCCCCAGATGGGTTGGACCGAGCATAACCTTTTCTCTTTTCTCAAACCTGGTCTCTGTTGCTTCCACTTTAGAATTTAGAACTGGTTTGACCTCAGAAACCAGTCCTCCCCTCTTATCACCAAACCCTCCTGGCACAGAACTCTCCATTAACTCCATCCCAGTCCCTTCAAGGGACTCCTTCCCAGTGAGTAGCAGGGAGATACAGCAGCACAATAGGCAGTGTGTGCAGGCAGAACATAATGAAAGGGGGCCTTCTCCATTGCTGAGGTCAACATCTGGAGAGACTTAAGTTTCAGAGAGGGATTTATACTGAGTCATCAACATATGTAAGGACTGTCAGCAGCTTCACAATGTTCAATCTTAATGAGCCCCAATCCCCATCCTGCTGGGAGGAACCAGCCCAGTGAAGACAAGGGCTGGGCTCCTCAGGAAAATTAATAGAGTAAGCATGAAATAAAGAAGTGAGAGGGACCTGAAGATAGACGAGGCCTCCAAGATGATAGACCCTGTCCCCTGCCCCCTTCCACACCTAAAGTACTTCGTGGGACATTCAGTCAAAAAAGTCATCTGATGAAAGAAGACTCACTATTTTCAGATTCATTAATGCTTTAAGTAGGAAGGAACTGACAGGGGTCATCCCTCTGTCTCCAAGAAAGATGAAACCAAACAAAATCCAGAGATATGGGAGAAAAAAAAAACAAGTTTGCTTTCTGGTCTTCAAGTTCTTTAAAAATGCAGCCATCTTGTTCTGTGTCCCACTAGCAATTAAGAAACGGGGCATGTTAGAGCCATGTGGGCTTCATGGGGATAGTTGAGATAGGAGAGGAAAGGCAGGTTTCATGTCATCCCTGATGCTAATGCACTTTGGGCAGCTTAAGTACCCATTTCATGTACATTACAATTTCTTCATCTGAGAAAAAAATGAGAAAAGAAAGATTTAGATTGGTGGGGTAGTGACCTGACCTCAAGAAAGGATAATGAACTCAGAGTTGGCCATGCTCCCTGGACATAGATACCTCCAGGCCCTCTCAGGATCACATGTGGCCTCCCCAAGCCTTGCCTAACTTATCACTGGCTTTCTATATACCATGGTAGAGTTAGTTGAAGAAAGGAACAGGTCTGATCATTGGGCATTTGATCCTTCCCAACCCCATGAGTTCAGACACTTTGTCCAACCTAAACACCCCTCTTGACCGCACCCTTTGATTCTGACTCACACACACCCCCATTGGGGTTTCTGTCTACTCAAGTTTCTTGTTTTAAGGTTGAGGAGGGGTTATGCTCCCAGACCATGCAAAGGGGACTTTTCTTTTTCTTTTTCTTTTTTCCCAACCAGTTTCCTGGGCCTGGCTTTTTTCCCCCAGATGATCTCAGCTTCTCCTTGGCAAGATCAATCCATTGGGGGTGGGAGGGGTCATCGTGGGGAAAGAAATATCATCCTGCCTCTGTGGCCATCAGAGAAAATGAATGCCTTTTAATCCTTCAAAATTAGTTCCTTTGAGGGTTTTTTAGGAAGGAAAGCCACTGGGAAGAAGAAAGTATATTGCTTCAAGTTAGGCTGGCCTTCTCCATTAGAAAGAATATCACCTAACCCCCAACATATCTAAAATTACTCCTCCCACCCCAACTCTTTGTTCTCAATTCTAACTTCTAGAAGAGGGTGTGACCCAGAATCTTATTCCAATATCTATTACCAGCAATGCTTAGTCAAAAGGCTAATCAATTCTAATGGCAGTCAAAGCTTTTTCCTTTCACAATCCTGTTTCCAGTTATGACTGCACAAAGACAGAACAGGGAGTTGGAAAGGGAAAATGATAATTCTTTGTCATGTTTTCACATCACCTGTATGTGTTACTGATTTAAGGGAACCAAACTGATTAATTCTCTGACAAAATATGAATGGTTCTATTCATGTCATAAAGATAGAACCCTGGCCTCCAGGAGAGTCGTCTTTTTGTGAACAAAACAATTGAGGAAAATGTGACATGCTTCTAAATAGCCTGAGAAAAAACTCATATTGGATACACAAATCTGCCTTAACACACCTATGAACAGAACAATCAATGGATTTTTTTTCTCCTGAGAAACATCTATTATGTTTAGCACAGTGCTAAGTACTAGAAGGGTACCGGGGTGGAAAAATAGAAATCATCAATTCTTCTCTTTAAGAAATTGTATTCCATACTGATGGCAAACACCAGTCTAGAATACTTTCTTGTGTCATCATCACCAAGAGAGGGACCTGGAGTAACCTGGAGATCCTTGGAGAGTTGCCCTAGGGAGTCTAGTTTTCAAGCCTGGAAAATCACTTGTTGGGAGATGTTTTAGGAATAGGTTGAGAATGCCTAATTACAGATTGGACTAGATGACCTCTGAGATCATTTCTAAGGAGAAGCCTTTCTAAAGCTTGAAGGCCTTCTGGGGGTTTGGAAGAGCGTTTCTGGGTTTATTTATTTAGAAATTACCTGCTATTTTATTGGCATAAGGAATTGCTAACAAGGAAATTATCTCCTCCAAAGCAATTAATATCTTCCCTCCCAAGACTATATAGAAAAACTGTCTGGGAGCCCTGTCTTTCCTGGAATAATACAAACTGTATCTATTTGATTCTCAGACCAGTTCTTGAGCCACTATGTCTTACTGTCCTCTGCCTTCTTGGTCATAAAATAGCAAAGACAAAGAAGAAAAATGGTAGGAAGTCAGGAATGGGGAGTCAACACACTTAAATCCAGATTTCTTTATCTAGTCTTCAAGGCTTTTTTATCTATCTGCTGGATCAATCTTACTCTATCATCATCATCATCATCACCATTTCCAACAATTCCCCATTTTGCACCTGTCATCCTCATCATTTAATGGTATTATTTTTTCATTCAAAAGCCTTCATTTGATTCCAACTACCTATTAAATAAAGACCTGGCATTGAAGGCCCCCTATAATCTGGTTCCAATTTACTTCTCTGTTTTAACATCACATAATCCACCTGAAATACAACCCAACTGGACTACTCAAGTTCAAGAGCCACCTTGATGATATTCTTTCTCTGATTAATCTAGTCTAAATTGATCTCATCTCTGAACTTTTAATCCTAACTAAAATGGGTTTATATACATCTTTAAGGTATGAATTCCTTCATCTAGTACTTGGTCTACTCATTTGACATTAGCTACAATTATATGCAAGACAACATACCCTAGCCCTAGATACTGGAAATATCTTTGTATTTTAAAAAAATGATGTTTTCTAACCTCAAAAAGTATTTACATTCTACAGTGAAATGGAATGGGGTGATATTTACTATGTGAATACAGAAAAAATAGATATCTATATAATATAATACATATAGTATGTATATCTAAATCTATGTCTCTATATATGCATATATATGTATACATACATGTACATATATATAATGTACATATATATGCATATACACACCTATACACATAAAGAGGGGATGATGGAAACAAAGAAGATATCCAAAAATATCTTTTGAAAAATTTGAAGATGGAACAGGAATCTTAATTTTAAATTGAAAACAACCAATAAGTTTATCAATCATCAACATGTTATGCATTGGGGACACCCTATGAGTTTAATACTGTAGGCACTATGGGAGATACAGAAGAAACACATCTCTTCTAGGGAGAGAAAGACAGCATGATAAACTGGACAAGAATAAAAGACATAGGTAAGAGACTCAAATATTAGGCCCATCTCTGCCATTAGCAGTATCTTTATGACCTTATGTAAATTCCTTCATTTCCATAGGCCTCAACTTCCTCCTTTGAGAAATGAGAATATTGTATTTCATAATCTCTGGGATCCCTTAAAACTGACACTTTGTGGTTCTGTGAGATGAGAATAGCCAACATGAAACATTATAGTGAAGCAGGAACCTTCTAAAAATCAAATGTAGGATTGAGAATTATCCTTGAGGGAATGGAAAGGGCCATTGAATGTTTATACCAAAGTCTATTAAAAGAATGTTTGAGAAGATTGATTTCTGTCACATCTAAAGGAAAGAGTTTGAAGGCAATAATCAGTTCAGGACCTGGTTCTCCACTAGGACTGAGGAGAAAAAGAAGAAAAGTTTTCAAAATCAGAGGAGTTTGAAAAATTAATATTATAGACTGAGTATTATCCTTGAGGTAGTGGAGAGCCACTGATATTTATGCCAGCAACATTTTAGATTAATCTGGTAGAAATATACAGGTTAGATTAGAGAGAAGGGATACCTAGATGGACCAGGTTAACAAAGGCAGCCAGAAAGCAATATTCTTGGCATGAGATGAGACCATGAGTCTGGACTAGAGTGGTGAATGGAAATAGGAAATGGCAAACCACTCCAGTATCTTTACACCCCCCCCCCAAAAAAAAATCTCAAATGGGGTTAAGAAGAGTCAGACATTACTGAAATGACTGAACTACAAAGTAGAAATTAGGAAAACTAAGAACCTCTAATAAAGGAAACAGTTCAAAGTTCTCCTGCCAATAAGAAGACCTGTTCATTTTAGGACCTGTTAAGTTAAAAGTGAAAAAGAAACATCAAAGTGGAAATGCTTTGTAAAGGGGTAGGGATCTTTTTGTCATGTGTATGTGACCTGACCTTTTTATTATCTATTGTTTTCATAACTGTATTACAAAATAATTGGTTTGCTTTGTAATTCTATGTATTTTATTTTACCTGTTTAAAAATATTATTTTGACAGGGGGTTCATAGACTTCACTAGACTGCCAATGATTTCATGACATGTAAAAAAATGAAGAACCCCTGTTTCCAGGGATATAGGAAGGCCTTTCTAGGCTCCTTTTGGGCCACATTCTATATGTATAACCCCCCAATCAAAATATAAATAATTTTTCTTGTGTCTCTTGGGAAACTAGGGACCTACTAAATAATAAATAGTTGATTTAAGTTCATCTCATATAAAAATGACTTCATTATTTGCAGAGGCCCTGAGCCATGATAATGAAAAAAAGCCCCACTCTTTTTCCCATATATGGTCCAAAGCCCATAAAGGTAGGGTCTCACAATGGGGCCACACCCACTTGCTAAGTCCCACCCCTTCCACCTCATAATGGCTAAAGGGTTAAATAGACCAGACCCTGGCCTTCGTGCTTTTCAAAGCCCCCAGACTCTGGCAGCTAGCAACATGTCTACCAACAGGAGAATGAAAAGCCAAGGTGGGAGGAGAAATAAAAGCAGATCTCCTCACAAGGGGGTCAAAAGAGCTGGAGCTAAAAGGAAACACCGGAAGGCTGGGCTAAAGAGCAGAAAGAGAAGTGAGGAAGGTGAGTATGGGGATAGAGGAGGAGGAGTTCCTAGAGCCCCCCAAATCTTGAGTTGAACAAAAAGGGACTTCAAAGGCCAATTCTAAAAAGTCCACCCCTTAAGCAATGCAGGAAAATCCCTCCTACACACTCGGAGGCAGGGTGGTGTTGTAGTAGGAAGAACCCTGGACCCATGGTGGGGGGGGGGGGGGTCAGGAGAACACCCCCCCCCAAGTCTGAGTCCTGGCTCTGCCACTTAACAGGATGTTGTGTGATTCATGTGCCTCAGTTTCCTCATCTGTAAATGGAGGGCATTCATAACCCTTACAAGGGGTTCTTGTGAAGGAAAAGTGCTTTGTAAACAGTCAACCTTATAAAGCTCCAGAGCAAGACTTTTGAGTTTGTCAGTCATCGACTTGAATTCAGGTCTTTAAATTCTCTCCTATCCTCCTGCATCTGACTCTGAGAGCTTTATAAATGTGTCTGTCCCACCAAAAAAAAAAAAATCCCCATAGCTGACTGGAAGGTTATAATTAGGGTGTAGCAGGCTTTTTTTTTCAGGTAGGAACAAAAACCCACCCCTATCTCTGTCCTTCCTCACAGCTCACAGGACTTACCGTACCAACTTGTGATCCCACCAAGAGCTCAGAGCTGCTGGACTTCTTAGCAACATCAGTCCGCAGCGAAAAAGAAGGACAGGGGGTCTGCCAGGGCAACCAGAGGTGATTCAATCAGAGAAGGAAAAAAAGGAAACATTGAATTTGGGGAAAATCCAGGCTTGAGGAAGTGAGGAATGTATATGATGGCGTTTTTCCCCCCACAACATCTCAATAAAATTTAGAAACCTGGTGTTTTTCCCCCCACAACATCTCAATAAAATTTAGAAACCTGGTGTAAAAAAAGATCATGACAATTCTTTGATGGGTTGGGGAAGGAAGGATTAATCTGTTTTATAGTAGCCTTTCCAGCCATCTTGACCCCCTCCTTTTTCCAATCTAATCCCCTCTCTCCCAGCTACATTATTGAAAAGAAGCAGCTAGGTATAGAGAACATAAGAGAACAGAATATAAAAATTCCAGGAGTTAACAGGAAACTGAAGCCACACTCCCAAAAAGTCCCCTGCTCGATTCAGGTCAATATCTCACATGGTGCCACCCAATGGTGCAAGAAGAAAGTTGAAGTGAATTAGATATCCTTTTGCCATTGAATACACATGCAAAACACACTAATTTTGCTCATACCCAGTTTTAAAATACATTCCTTTATTGTCATGTAAATTTCCAAAGAGAAACTTTCTACACCCTGAGAAGCCATAGTCAACAAACTTAATTCTCCCCTCCTGTTATAAACACTCCTTCAATCATTTCCTCAATAGAGTCTCTTTTCCGCACCAGAATGCAACGAGGTTAAGGGAGTCGTGTGCCTAGAGAAGGGACCACTTCGAAGATTCAGTTGGTGATCCACAAGACTGGTGTCTCTTCTTCTAGAAACAAAGCACTTATTCATGTTCTTTTAGAAAAATGTCCTCTGTAAATTACATCTGGAGAAACTGAGGCACTGCTTCCCCCCCCCATCTAGCACAGCATAACACATGTTATACATTGAAAGCTTTTAAAGGGAAGGATTTGAATTCCACCTTTATAGCCAGACTTTTCTTCCTGCATAAAAAACGTACAAAGCTTAATTAAGCATAATAAAAGGCAGGGGGAAAAGGGAAGAGGTTAGAAACAGATAAATGAACTGTTCTCAAGAAGATATTCTAATTCTCTAATTCTTTTTTTTTATTATTATTATTTCCCCCTCCCTCAGGAGCAGCTGTTCAGACAGCAACAGCAAGCCAAGGGAAAAATCAACTATTGGCTGATTTAAATAGTCCAACGACCCTTGGACAAAAAGCTTAATCAAAAAAATTCTCTTGAATTCAGAACTGTTTGTTGTATTTTTTACTATTATTTTATTTATATATTGTATTTTATCACCATATTTGGGGAAACTAAACTTGATAGAATGTTATTAGTGGCTTAAATATCATAAATACCCTTATACAGATGGTTATTATTCCTTGTCTTTCTAACTGGTGATGTTGTTTTCCACTCTAATACTTTTTTGTTTTTGTTTTTTGCTCTTTTTGGGGGGGGGAAGGAAAGAAGGTAGGGCAATTATGGGTACTTGCCCAAGGTCATACAGTAGTTTTGTGTTAAGTGTCTGAGGGGCACATTTGAACTCAGGGATCCTCCTTGACTCTAGGCCATGACGCCCTGCTCTAGTACTTTTTAAAGTAGCACCAATGTGCTATTGAAAGATTCCTTTTTCTTCTCTTCCCTGGAACTTGTCTTTTCCTCAGTCACAGTGAGGGCCCTGGGTTTACTTTGTATAGTTATTTAGGGATAGGTAATTAAGGGTTATGCCCTTTGGGTGAGGTGGGGGGGGGGGGACTGATTTTTCTACTCACTTGATTGAATTTGACCAAGGAATTCTCTCCAGCTAAAATAACTTTGATATTAACAATAAAAACTTGTTTTTGACTCATTCATTCATACACAAAGGTAGATCTGATCTATAGAGATATCCACATTCTGTAAACACATCTGATACTTGGGCTCATTTACACAAGCGCATTGAACTTGAAAAAGAGGGGAGGGGAGGGATGTTTACTAAAATTAGACTCAAATACTATTTCACTAAGCCTCCAGCTTTTGAGACCCAATTGGAACTCTCCAAGACACTCCTGACTACTTTATCTCTGAGAGAATGAGAAAAGAAGTTCTGTTTTCCTTTTCTGGAAAATATCTTAAGAGCTTTTTTTGCTAGCCTCCTAATTACAGTGAGATAATGGGGGTGACTGAAGGACTTGAGCCCCAAGCCCAAGCCCCTTTTGTAGATTTTCCCTAGCTAGCTAACTAGCTTAGCCTAAGGACTATATTTCCAACTTTCATTTTTTTTCTGATGCAATGGTGGGGTGTCCTAAAAAGTCTCATTTGACTTCTTTTCAAAGTGAATTTTTTAATAAAAAAGAAAAAGATGATGAGCTTGGCCACAAGCTTGGTATATACTAGGTCACCTTGACCTCCTTGCTAAGATTTGGGACTTCCACTTCCAAGGCCAAACAAGAGTGTACTGATACTGATAAAGGTTTAATGAATCCAGCTGGAGAATGAATTCATGGGGGAAAGTGTTTGGCACATAGTAGGCATTTAAAATGCTTGTTGATTGATTTTTGTGGAGAGAATGCTTGGACTGTATCCTCTTGATTTCTCACCCCTCACTCCCCCATCTTCTGCTACACAAGTAACCAAAGGTGAAAAAAGTTTCTTTTATACAGTTCAGAAAACCCAATAGTAAACAGGGTAATCTGGAATAATGCCTAGAGAATCAATAGAAGGGGAAGAGCACACACACACACACACACACACACACACACACACGCAACCAGGAGGGGACCGAGGACTGGTAGCATTTTGCTTTTCCTATCTCTAGATGTTATGTGGCAATAGCTGCCTAGTCAGTTGTGTTCCTCCTTTTCCAAACATCTGTGTCCAGACAGCAGGAATCTCTAAAACTTTTACAATATTTGATCAATAAACATTTGGATGAACTGACCTGATTTTGTATGAACTTGCTTCAATAGTATTAAGACAGAGACTGTAAAAATAGAAGAAAAAGCCCTAGTAGGGAGCTCTGAAGTTAGATCTGATTTTTCTCTAAATAAAACATACAATTCAAATAAAATGTGAAGGATGGCTTCCATGACTCTTGGTTTAGTTTCTTACTAAAAGAACTACAAAATTACATTTCTTAGAGAGCCAAATTTCACTCAATATTGTCACATAAAACTACAAAAGTCTCTATTAATGAATACTTGAGACTTTATCAATTGTGAAAAGATTACTGGGAGTCAAGGGGGTCTCTCAGCCATCCTGAGTGGTCAACAACACTTTACCTGCACCTGCCACCTTAAGGCAAGTCATTTTATCTCTAGGCCTAGGATGCTGCTGCTATAAAATCATGGAATCTATTGGTCCAATGTCTCCAGGCTGGACTTTTCTAATACCTTGAACCAAATGTGGAAACTTAGAGCATAATATAGTCCAAGGTCTCCAGACAGGGATTTTTCTAATAACCCTTTAAACAGTAGCCATTGAAACAGAAAGGCATAAGATCCCTGTTCCCAATATGGTGAAAATATTTCCTGAGCCCAGTCTACCATGGCAAGACAAAACTGGGGAGAAACACATGACTGAATAAAACCATTATATGAATGTAATGGTAATTCTATCAGACTGTGTAAGAAATAATGAAAAAAAGATGGTTTTCATAGAAACCTAGAAATTACTTGTAAGAATTGATGCAGAGAAAAAATTATACAAGGAGGAAAAAAGTATATAATGACAATACTATACTCACTGTACAACTTCAAAAGAATTAAGAACTCTTGATCAATGCAATGGCACCAACTGGACCCAATGATGAATTTATCCATCTCCTGACAAGTGAGGGGTGATAAACTCAAGAAATAACTCATATTTTTGGAAATAAGAGAATGTGGAAATTTGCTTTGCTTGACTAAAAATTGTCACAATAGTTAACATTTTTTTCAAAGGGGAAACTGGGAAAGAGACAAAAACTTAGGGGAGAAGAAAAGGTAATAAAAGGTTACATAAACTAACACAAAACTAGGGAAGAAACCCCACTACTTGACTACCTTTTTCCATACACTTCTTTATGAAAGGAATTCCTTTAAATTAAAATCTTCTTCCACTGTACCTTTCTCGGGAGTGTCATTCTATGAGTCACAGTACTCTTAGCCTACTAGATTTTTTAAAAAATGTTTTAAAAATATGTACTGACAATTCTTGGGATAAATCCACACATAAAAGAAAATATTATGTTAGAGAAATAGCCCGTAGTTTAAAGCAGGCCAAGTCCCTGCTAAACTGGGGTACCTTCCTGGTTCCCTGATTCATGTCTGTCTTCCTTTCCTTAGCTCTCTCCTTCCTGGCTCCCTGAAATATCTGTCTTCCTTTCCTAGCTCACTCTAAGATGCGTGTTAGAACCCCTTCTGTCTCAATTATTTTGTGGTAACCTGAAGGATTTAAGGTAAACTTTCCTTGACTGACTCTGTATTGGGACTCTGTTGTCATTGCCCGAATTATTTGTTAAACTCTTAGGGTGATATCTATCACCCCTACGTATTCTCTCTCTGTCTCTCTGTCTCTCTCTGTCTGTCTGTCTGTCTCTGTCTCTCTGTCTCTCTGTCTCTGTGTCTCTGTCTCTCTCTCTCTCTCTTCCTCTCTTTGTCTCTCTGTCTCTCTCTGTCTGTCTCTCTCTGTCTCTCTGTCTCT
>NW_027187376.1:2122436-2130804 GCF_028583685.1 Petaurus breviceps papuanus
TCTCTCTCTCTCTCTCTCTCTCTCTCTCTCTCTCTCTCTCTCTCTCTCTGTCTCTCTCTGTCTCTCTCTTTCTCTGTCTCTTTCTCTCTCCATAGCACCCCCTTCCCAGGTCCTCTTAGCAATCTCAGGGCCCTTCCTAAATTGCTCTCTCATTTTTTTTCTTGACTGGTTTTAATCCTTTATTGTTCCTAACATGTTACTCAGACTTCTCCTCCCTGGATGTCTGGGTCCAAAGGTTTTCATCTATTGTATAAAAATCCTCTGTTTCCGCTCAGACAACTCAATGCTGACAAAAGCCCCTTTGTTAACTACATTAGAGATGGTCTGTAACAAAGGGGGTGGAGGGAACATTCTACTAGACATACAGTTAGAAGAGGGGTTTACGAATTCATCACATATCACCACCAGGCCCTATAGGTCATATCTTCTACCCTCCAACATCCTACCTAGCAGACCTTCATTAAAAATTGAGAGATACAGAGACTGAGCCAATCCCAAGATTTCTTGGACATCCACTGATTGGGGGAAACAAAGTGGGGAGGGTCATGGATCCATATTGTGAATAAGAAATAAGTTCCCTTTCCCAAAGAAGTTAAATAATATGTGACCTGAGGAGAGAGGCAAAAATTAATGGCAAAATCTAGACTATAGAAGCCAGGTTTCCTGACTTGGAATGTCTGTTCACAAGGCCCAGCTCCTTTGTGAATCCTCCAACAGTCAGTCTCCATTTTGTGGAAGCATTCAAGCTAGCCTGCCTTCATTCTGCTCTTGGTTGTGTTCCTAACTTTCTGCCTTTAAAAATCCCTCCCCCTCTCCACTCCATCCACCTTCATTTCAGTTTTTTGAGGTCAGGGTTGCCAGTACCAGGAATATAGTCAGAAGGGCTTCATTTCCTTCCTAATCTTATCAGGATACCTGACTGAAGTGACCTTGATTGTGGGGTGGGAATGGGGGGGGGGGGGAAGGACATGGCAGATGGGATAGGAGACAGAAGAAGGGAAAAAAACCCACTTCTTTCATTTGGACTTATGGAGAGGAGGACATATGCACTTATATATATATGGTAATTGAAGTCCTGATGCCTGTGTAAGAAAGAGCGGCTATAAGATGGAAGGGACTTTTAATGATCTTTATAAGATCAGATCCAGGGCTGAAAAAAAACTATAGAGCCCATTTTACAGATGAAGAAAGAGGCTCAGAGAGACCAAGTTCACACATTATGCCCAAATCAGAAGTGAGAATTGAACCCAAATCTTCTGACTTGCCCTGTGTTACGCCTTCCTCAATGGAAGTAAATCAAACTCATTTTACGACAAGAACAACAAATATTTGGTGGAATTTTTTAAAGATAATAAATGTAAATAAATCAATGCAAGTTTCTCATTGTGTCATACTCCAAACCCCAAAAGACAAAATTTACATTGGGATTATTTTCAAGATGAAAAAACTTGAGGACTCCATGAGAGGTGAAGGGACCTTGCTCATTGTCTTTCAAACCCAGATCTCCTGACTCTAAATACAGCACCCCTGGCCCAAGCCAAACACCATATAAGGACAAGAAAGGAGGGTGGTTATCACGTAGGTAAGCTTTTCCAGTCCCACAGTCCCTCTTTGTGTCTAAAAAGAAAGAAAAAAAAGAAAAGGAGGATTGTGATGTTGTGGGGCCACACTACAGACCCATTGTCTTTCCCTGGAGAGAAGAAGGTGGGGCCAAGGGGGATAGGATGGAGGGAACAGTGCTGGGTGGGGCATCCTGGCAGCCTTGATTTCATCTAGGAATTGCTGGACATATGCCCAGATGTATGCCCTGGGTGGGGCAAGGAGCTAGAAGGTAGAGTGGGAAGGGTTTGAATATCCTGAAAAGTCTGAGGTGCAAGGAGGAATGGGGTGGGGAGAGGGGTATCAGGGGAGGAGGGAGGTAGAAGGGCTGTTCAGAGAGAAAAAATACATACAATATATATATGTAATTATGTCATTAGATTCTGTAACTCATGTACCATTCAGGCCTCTCTCTACCTAAACACCAGGCTCCTAACAAAAATAAGCAATTTCATCCCTGTTTGACTTTTATAGAATTTTATCTGAATCTGCCTTCTGTCCTTATCACTTAGTATCAGCAGGATTATGGATTTAAACCTGGAAGGGACAGAGTAGAAATTTTGTGTTGGAAGGTGGTGCTAGTTGGCAGAAGTCTACGAAGGCCATGTTTATATTTACTCTGTAGGGGATTCAGCCCCTGGAGTTAACAATTTTTGTAAACAGGAGCTCCAGGGGTCAGGGTTATCTCTAAGGTGGTCTTAGAGGGTATCACTTCAACAATGGTGACAGGCTTTAGGCATTGTGTTGGGTACTGAATATACAAAGACAAAATCAAGCAGCCCCTGCCTTTGAGGGGCTTCCATTTCACTGAACATAAGGGCAATGACGTGCCTGGGGGTGACTCTGACTTTGGAAGACAAGATCTGTCCAAATGACACAAAGGGTCTTTGCCTGGGAAGCTGTGGGCAGAGTCTACCAGATTCTGCCCCTTCCCATCAGATTCTAGCAAGTTCTTAGTCAATCTTCAAGATAATGTTCATGATCCAGGTAAAAGTTAGGAGTTAGGTATTTGGGAGATGAAAAGGAGCAGTATACATAGTCTGAACTTTGAACTTTGGGGTGGGAAATCCACTAAGCCCAACCTATCTAAGAGTGAAGTCCAGGGACTTTCCTATAAAAGAAGGAAGGATATGTCAGGTTCTGTGGTCAAGCTTAAGGAGCTGAAGGGGAAGGTAACAAACATAAGGGGAGTGTGATTGTAAATGTTTAACAACCAGCTGTCTAAAAAAAAATGTATGCATGGCACACTTTTAAGTAACCCACAACATTAACATTTTCTCCATCATTTTCTTTAAGTATAGACAATCAGTAAAACAACATAAAACAATAAATTGAGATTTATGAGGAGTAGAATTTGTTCATCATGAAAATTAAGAATTCTCTCTCTTGAAGCCAGTTTGTGTTGCCTAGAGAGGAATGTTTTGCAGAGAGAAGTCAGAGAGAATGGTGATTGGGTTCATAGAGCAATTTGATAGACATATCCCTTCCAGGACTATAGTGTGATTTTATTACTGCTTTCAGAGATTGAGTTGAAAATTTGGGAAAGGAGGGGAGAGGAAGAGGAGAAGATGGTACATGCAAAGGAAGAAAGGCATGGAGGTGGGTGGAAGTGGTATAACTAGTCTAGGCCAGGCATGATGAACTCAGTTCATGAGCATTGTTGACCATCAGAAGCCCAGGGCCCCAGGGTGGAAGCTTCAGAGTAGCGGTGAAGTAGGTGGCATGACTTTGAGATGACCAGGAAGACTTTTCCTTTGACGGTGAGTCAATAAAGTTTTGGACACTCCCTAGTCAGCCAGGCAGGTTGGTCAAGATGTGCCAATGGGCCTAAGGAATGTAGTTGAAAGTTCTGGGTAACATTTCTGTGATGGAGAAGAGCACCAGACTTCAGAAGATTGGCAACATAAAGGCTAGCAGGAGCAAAAGAGGGCCTTGGCTAAGCTCTCCCTACCATACTACAGAGGGTGACCAGAAGAAGACAAAGTGGGGAGTAAGCACAAGCAGCAACCAAGAGCCCAAGAATCCAGAAGTCACCTCAACTAGTCACCCAGGACTCAATCTAAAACCATGCTGGATAGATTGTAATTGGGTATAAGAGTCGGCAAATATATGAAAGGGGTACACAGTCTCTAAATACCTCCTAAAGAGATGATTCCACCTCCCCCAATCCTTCACTCCATCCCCATCACATCACTTATTTTATAGTCAAGCTATTCCTCTATGTTTAATCCATGTAATGATTAAAAAAAAAGACCATGTCTAGAATATAGGAGAAATTGCAAAGACTGCATAACAGGTCCTAGATTTAAAAAATACTAAATAAAAAGGTAGTCAGGTGAGTTTTCCTTCCTTTCTCCTCGCCCTCCCTTCTTTTTTTTCTTCCCTCCCTCCTTCCTTTCCATTTTCAAAACCAGGCTTCCCAACTTAGCAGTGTGGCCAACAGTCCAGGATCCAGCCTTGGGGCAGTATAACAATCAGCACAAAAGCTCAGTCCTCTTCTATTTTCTGACCTGGGTCACTTTGTCCCTCCGTGGTCAGCCTGGGTGCCCCCTTTTCCCTCCCTCTTCAAGGTTCACTCTGCTGGTGCCCAACAATCTTTCACCCCGCTGCAGTTCGGGCTCCTACTCTCAAGGGATGCACCAGCATCTGGAGTTGCAGGCTTGCAAAACTAAATCTGGCCAGTTGAGCTTTTCCAGAATTTTCTTGGCAGTTCTGCCAGCACGCCATCCCCCCCACTGCACCCCCCGCCCATGTGTCAGCTCCTCCTGAGAAAGAAAAGATCTCTTCACTGGATTAGGGGCCATAGCCTGAATTCAATCAACCTAGGGGAACCAGATGACAGCTGTCACTCCCCATACTGAGCCTTGGCTGAGAAGGGGATGAGGGGGAATCTTAGGTTTCACCTTGTTAATTACTTCCATTTTATGGGCCAGGTTGCTGCTGCTGCCTGACCACCTCTTCTCCTGCCCCCCTCTTTCCCCATTGATCTCCTCTTTGGGTTTCCATCAGACCTGCCCAACATCTGTTTCCTGTCTCTCTCTTGCTACCCCACTGGGCTGCTCTGAGAGGCCCTCAGAATCTATCACCTGATTTTGGAGGAGAGCATCTGGCTGAAGGCTGGGGGCCTCACAGCTTGTCCAGCTAATACGGCCTCCCGAGGCTCAGCAGTTTGATTCCTCCTGTCTAAAATGTTGACATAATACTTTCTGAGCAACATCTGGTTTTGTTGAAAAGAGGAAAAGGTGGCCCAACGGACTTGCAGAGACATGGATAGATCCATTAGAATAATAATAGTAGCTAGTATTTATGTAGTACTTCAAGGTTTGCAAAGTGCTTTATACAAATATTATCTCATTTAATCCTCATGACAGCCCTAGGATGTAGTGGCTATTATTGTACACATTTCACAGATGAGAAAACTGAGTCAGAAAGCTCTTCAGTCATTTGCCCAGGCTCACACAGCTACCGTGTTTCCCCGATAATAAGACCTATCCCGAAAATAAGCCCTCCCCTTACTGTGTAAGGTTCCTCTAAAATAAGCCCTCCCCCAAAAATAAGTCCTATTGAGATTGCTACTGTAGTGAAGGTGATCCCCTGCACTACACGCTACATTACGGTACCCTCTGTATGTACCGCCTCCCCCTCCCCCCCGATGAAACACTCGCCGCGCTCCGAGCTGCATCCAATCAGAGCTGCAACAGTGAGCGCGTCATCCTGTTCTTCCCCAGTGATTTGCTTGCTGGCGCCATTGAGAGCAGTGCCGTGGAGGAGAGCTGAGGCAGGACAACATAAGCCCTCCCCTGAAAATAAGTCCTCTGGTGTTTTTCTTTCCAAAAAAAAATAATAAGACAGTGTCTTATTATCGGGGAAACACGGTAGTAAGTGTCTGAGTCCATATCTGAACTCAAGTTGTCCTGATTCCAAGTCTGTGCCACTCAGCTTTCTCAAATGAAGAGGGAAGACTGTGGAAATCAGGGAGTCAGGACTCCTGGGTGCTGCCTGGGGAGTGCCATGGGATTGGTTGAACCAGGTCAGACAACACCCTTACATGAGGGTCTCAACTTTTCCATCTAGAGAGGATAAAATAAGAGATCTTTCTCCTGATTGCCAATGTAGCCTAGGAATAAAAGAGGTTGATATAACCACAGCTGTTGCTGATTTTTAAAAGCCAAAAAGATCTAAATGATTCGAATGAAGCAGTGAAAATAAAGTAAATCATGGTTCTGCTTTGCCTGAGCTTTGGAAGGTTTGTACTGTGAAGGCCACTTCAATTCTTCCACTGGTTTGATAGCCATGGTGACCCTACTCCTTAGAATCTTTAGAAATAACCAGAATTGGGGGTGGATGAGGAAGGAAGAAAGGAAAGAATCTGGAAATCAAAGTTTTAAAAACAAATGGTTAAAAAATTATTTTTTACATGCTACTGGGAAATAAGGCACTGGGGTATAAAAATCCATCTTGCCCTACTAGAAAGTTAGAGGGGGGGTGGAGGATGATATAAGAGAGAGCAAATTGGGGGAAGGGGTATTCAGTAGGCTAAAGCTAATTAAAAAATCTAAAAAAGAGAGTGCACCAACATTTGTGCAATAAAGAAGATGACAAAAATTTAAAAGTGCAGGTAAATAATAATAATAATAATAATAATAAAGAAATAACCAGAATAATTAAGACATTCCTCTGTTTTCCAGAGGTGACAAAATGTTTGAGGCTAGGGGACCCGTACACTGAAAAATAAACTGTGGGAGTCCTTCCATCTCCTTGTAGCATCTGTTTCATTCTGTGGTGACCCTGGGACATGGGGATAGACTTGCCTCCTTTGGAGACTAGGACACCCAAATCTTCAGGTGAAGCTGTGGTCATATTCATCTGGAGATGTGGACCATAACCTGAATATACATATATGGTGGTCACTCTGATCAAACCCTAAGCTTCCTTCTATCTCTTGATGCTCTTTAAAAAAAAAGCCTTATAAAAATCTGCTGGATATGATTCTATGCCTACAAACAGAAATATATATTATGGATATTTATAAATATATATACATATTTAAATCGCTCTGCATATACTTATGTGTACCTACATAAATACCGTCTTATGTAGGTACACGTGCACATGAGTGCCTACACATATGTGCCTGAATGGGAATGCTCATAGCCATATGACACAAACACAACCCCTAGTCCCTGGCCTATGGATCATTGGCTTGAAGAATTAGTACCTTGGGCCATTATACTTTTCACAAGAAATGGTGTTATATAGGCTATACAGCTTGGAATTTTGAATGTAAGAAGGGGTGTGGGGTGGGTTGGGGGGGGTAGAAGGGATTGGTATTGGAACAAGCTCGAGAAATGGCCAAGGTACATGGCTGCTCCAAACAGTCTGGAGTGTCCAGGTTTAGGCTGAGGTACAGTGAATCGGGATGCTTCTGGTCATAGGTGGACTGTGAAGATCAGCAAATCTGCTCGTTAAACCCTGCCCTAAAAATGATATCAAAACCTGAAATATCAAAAGAATAAAGCTTTGGGAAATTCTGAATTGGAACCTAGATGGTTATCTTTACCTTTTACTACTCCTCCTGACCCCAGTCCTGTCTTCCTCCAGGCTCTTGCCTGTCCATATACACTTATGGAAACACAGAAATTCAGAATGTAAAGAGATCTTCCTTAGCTAATAATAGAAATCATAGCTAGCACTTATGTTGTACTTTTAAGATTTGCAAAGCACTGGGGCGGCTAAGTGGCACAGTAAATAGAGCAACAGCCCTGGAGTCAGGAGGACCTGAGTTCAAATTCAGCCTCAGATACTTAACATTTGCTAGCTGTGTGACCTTGGGCAAGTCACTTAATCCCAATTGGCCTGCCCTTCCCCCTCCAAAAAGCAAAAAAAAAAAAAAAAAAGGATTTGCAAAGCACTTTACAGATATTATCTTATCTGGTCTCCACAACAACCCTGGGAGGTAGGTGCTATTATTATACCCATTTTACAGATGAGGAAACTGAGGCAGTGACTTACCCATGGTCTCACATGTAAGTTTCTAAGGCTGGATTTAAACTCATGTATTCCTGATGCCAAGTTCAGCCCTTTAGCTGCCTTAGATCATCTACTCTAGTTTGACTCCTTTATTCTACAGATGGGGAAAATGTGGCCCAGAGTACCTAAATTCAGTTCTGATCATCATAATTTAGAAAGGACAAAAATAAAATTTCCAAGTGAAGGCTATCAGGATGGTGAAGCACCTCAAGATGATGTTATATGAGATTAAGTAGAGCAACTTAACATGCCTAACATAGAGAAGAGAAGATTAGGGGGTAGGGGGCAGCAAAATAGAACATCCTTCAAATATTTGAAAGGTGGTCACATGGAAGAGAATGCACATTCCCTAAAGGAAGGGACTTTTCTTCATGTTGTCTTTGGATCTCTGGCAAAGTGCCCTCCACACCTGGTGAGCACCACAACAAATGCAAACTGAGTTGAATTAGAAGAGGGGTTTGATTTATTCAGCTTGATCCTAAAAGGCAGAACTAGGTACAACAGGTGGGATTTGCAAAGTGCAAATTTTAGGCTCCACAATTAGAACTTTCTAGAATGGGAATGGTAGCAGGTCCCCCCTCAATGGAAAACTCCAAGCAAAGACGGCTGGCTGACCCCTGGCTGAATTGCTCTGGACAGGGAATTTCTGTCCTGTTATGGGTTGCCCTCCATGGCCTCAAAGGTGCCTTTCAGCTGGAACCGACTTTGCAACTAACTCTTAGGGAGTGGCTTTGGGTCA
>NW_027187376.1:2130814-2144615 GCF_028583685.1 Petaurus breviceps papuanus
ACAGAATACCTGGTGATTGCCATGAAAACCATTACTGGGAGAAAAGCCTGGAGGAAAGGGCCCTTACTCCCGACTTGCTTATGGACAGAAAGCATTCAGGAAACAGTGGAGGTTTCCAATCATGCAGCCTCCTGGCTTCACATAGCCCCAGCCTTCCTCCTCTTTCACTCTATTCTAGGCTGGGATCACTAGCTGAGTTTTTAAAAGAACAACCCAATACATATATGCCTATAAATGGAAGATGAAGCAGTGATTTACAGGGGTTGTTCCTGCCAAGGAAAACAGGCTGAGGGCTGTGACAGAACCAGCCAAGGAAGACTGCAGAATCTGAACCTCTTGTCCTTCTGTGGACATCCCTCCAGACCAGCCAGGCTGTGCTGCTGCCTGGGAACCAGCACCCCTGAGGGAGCAAAGCTTGCCTGGGCTCCTGGAATTGTAGGATCATTGTAGGATCGTTGTGCTCCAGACCCAGGGAAATGCTCAGTGTTTTCTCACCCACTTCAGCTTCCAGAAAGCAGGAACTGGGGACCAGATTTGAGGTCCTCAGAGCTGGTCCCCACTTGGCCACTTTCTACCTTCCTGTCTTTGTGCAAGACATTTAACCTCTCTGGGCCTCAGTTTCCTAATCTCTAAAATGAAATGACCTCTAAGGTCCGTTGTCCCTTTGAGCTCTCAATCCTATTTCCTGTTGGAGGTCCCTTTGGGCAAGAACGATTGTCTTCATCATTCATCTTCGCACCCCCCATAGCATTAAATTAAGGGCTTGTACATAGTAGGAGGTCAGCAACTATAATACTATGTTAATCAATCAATAAAAATTTACTAAGTACCTACTACATGCTAGTGAATTAAATTAAAAGGCAAAATACAGCCCTTGCCTTCAAAGAGTTTACAATCTATGTGCCCATGAATCCAGCTCATGAAAGTTAGCGTCCATTGGCACAATGAGTTCCTTTAAGCTTAACATTTGAAAAATTGCCTCTGCTCACCCAGAACTACAATGGAAGTCAGAAGCATAACCACGAGAATAAATGGTAGCCTGGGAGCACCCTCAAAATAGAGAAGGACTTCACCAATGGGAGAAGGCAGAGGGATGTTCCACCGTTAGAGGCCCCTTCCCTCCCAGGAGATGAAGGACATTCCAGGGTGGAAAAGCAGCTGAGCTTTGGTAGCAAAGTCCACTAGCCAGAAGCACAGCCAGGAGGGGAAATAAAGGAAAAAAATGGAAAGAAAATTTCAAAATCATTTCTTTTCAATTATATTAGGAGCCAAGGAAGATGAGAAAAAGGAATGCTGTTTTATGGCTCACGGTGGTTTACTTTGGGGCTGCAGCACATTCCAGACAAGGATTTATGCAAGTTAAGCGATGTAAAGGGTGTCATCAGAGAAATACATGACCCAGAAAGAAGACTAGGCTGGGGCTAGGAATCAACTCGTACTCCACTGGTCAGTACCCTAGTAATAGCGAGAGAACCAAAAGGCCCCAACACATGCCAGGGACTCCCTGCAGTAAGTGTATAGGCATAAGATCATACAATATGGGCAAGGAGCCCTGAGAGGCAGGCATAACTGAAGGGAATGCCTATATCCATAAGACCACAGACCTGCTGTATACTGGAATAAAAATTAAGCATTTCTCAGGCGTTTGCACTGGCTGTCCCCTGTGCTTGGCATGTTCTCTCCCCTCATCTCTGTCTCCCGGCTTCCTTTAAGTCCCAAGAAAAATCTCACCTTCTCCAGGACTCCTCTTTTCATTCGAGGACCTTCTCTCTATACATTATTTCCTGTTTATCCTGTATAGAGAGTTTTTGTGTATATTTCTTTGTTGGTTCTCTCCCCCATTAGACTGTGAGCTCCACAAGGGGAAGGACTGTCTTTCACTTCTTTTGCACTTAGCACAATGCCTGGAACATAGTAAGGTGATTGCTAAATAGCTATTGACTGACAGACTGAATATTGGGGAGCTAGGTGGTGCAGTGGATAGAGCACTACGCCTGGAATTGGGAAGACTTGAGTTCAAATCTGGCCTCAGACACTTACTAGCTGTGTGACCCTGGGCAAGTCATTTTACCCTGTTTGCCTCAGTTTCCTCACCTGTAAAATGAACTAGAGGAGAAAATAGAAAACCACTCCAATATCTTTGCCAAGAAAACCCCAAATGCAGTCACAAAGAATCACTGGAATGACTGAACAACGACAAGAAGACTGAATGTTAAAAGAACCAAAGGCAGGTCTCCCAGATATTGGGTGGCCCTCTCTGGTGGCTTTATGGAAAACCATGGACTAGAAGCACAAAGCATGAGTGGATTTGTGAGCTTCCCACAGTGGAAATAAACTCTGCATGGAAGGGGCCTACATTTGCTCACAGGGCTGTTTCTTTAGCCTTTGGCAGATAAGAACAGACACCAAATAAGTATTTGTTGAAAGTGGACCATGGAGGGAAGGGAGTGCCCACGCCTATGAGCTCACAGATCTCCTGAAGTGTGGTTAACTACAAATACTAGATGAAATTTGCACCTAAAATCTCTGATGTACTATACCAACAGCCTCATGCATCACTGCCACCAGCCTGACTCCCCTTGGGCCTGCTTGTCACCAAAAGGAACTGGTGCAGCTGGCAGAAGGGGTATACTTCAAGTAAAAGACTTAGTGGTCCCAGATCTAGGGCCAGGAGGGACATCAGAAACCATCTAGGCTGGCCCTTTCACTCAACAGGGGAGAAAAACGGAGTCTCAGGGAGCCTGGGGCCTGAAGTCACACAAGGAAAGGGGTGTCAGAGACAGGTTTCAAACCCAGGATCTCTGACTCCAGAAGCCCATGCCCTTTCCACAGCACCACACTTTGTAACCAGGTCAAAGGAAGGAGAACTTGCCTTTGAACTGCTGGAATGGGTCCTACTTCTCACTTTTCACTCACCAGACCAATGGTCAAAACATGCAATGCATTGGCAGATCAGCACCTTCATAGAAGGACTGGCATGTACAGGTTACTTTCCAGTATGTTCTGGTTAAAACCAGTGGGGTTTTGTTTTGTTTTGTTTTGTTGCCCTTTGAAGGGCAATTGGGGTTAAGCGACTTGCCCAAGTTCCCAGGGCTAATAAATGTCAAGTGTTTGAGGTCAGATTTGAACTCAGATCCCCCTGACTCCAAGGCTGGTGCTCTATTCACTGCACCACCTAGCCATACGTGTTTTTGTTTCTTAATGTGGCATTGTGTTGATACTGAGTTTATTCATTATACCTTAAACCTGCTTCTCCTTCTGACTTTGCGAAATCATTCACCTCATTGTATCTCTTCACTCATACATAGCCTTTTATTTTTAACTCTTTTCTCACCCTCCCGTCTCAATGGTTATTAAAAGGAATTGTGTCATGGAAAAAGCACTGTAGTCTCAGAAATTAACTCCTCTAAAACTGCTTTCAAATCTTGGTTTCAACACTTACCTGCGTGTTCACGTTATTTAACCATTCCAAATGCTGATCACCTCCCTTATCTATAAAGTGGGGATAATAAAGCCTGCAGTGTCCTGTAATAGGAAAATCAGAGGATCTGGGCTCCTATCCCAGCCCTGCCCCCTTCCTAATTTGTGTGATATGGAACAATCCACTTTCTCTCTCAGCCTTAGTTGCATCTATAAAATGAGGGGGTTGGATTATAGGGTCTTTGAAGTTTCTTCCAGATTAATGATCTTGTCTGTGTGACCTTAGACAGTTCACTTTACTTCTGGGTCTCTGTTGAAAATGAAGGGACTGAAATAGATAATCTCTGAACTCCAAGACTAGAGCTGCTCCTATGACATAAATTTGGGTTATTTTTAACCAGTTACCAAATTCTATAAATTGTACCTTAGCAACAGCCCTTAAATTTGTCCTCTCCTGCATACTGTCATTGTCATGGCTCTAGCCCAGGCCCTCATTTTCGTCCATCAAGGCCAGCGTTTCTTAAATTGTGGGTTACAACCCCTTATGGGAAAAATTGGCAACTGTAAAAAATTTCTGAATGCACAATGACCAAAAATTAGAAATCAAACACATAATGAATCCGAGGTGTTGCTGACAGCCTGTGTTACATCATACAACTTCACAGAAGCCTTGGTTCTGAACACAAAACATGTGCACTTTGCACTGCACATGCCCTCAGGCCACAAACACCAATTAATGCTGCCAAAACTCACAAAGGGGCCCCCACAGGAAAAAGTTTTGGAAGGCCTGATCTTCTCGACTATTATAATAGCCTAACAGGTGACTTACTCCTGCAATTCAGCCTTCAAGTTGCTACCATGTGCATATTTATCTTGCAGAGATATACTCAGGTCATTCCCTTGCTTAAAACAAACAAAAACAAAACAAAACAACGACAAAAAAAAAAAACAAACCTTTTCCCTGATATCCTCCAGCCCACAGAGTAAAGTCCAAATTCTTTATTCTGGCATTCAAGACCTTTCATAATCTACCACTAAACTACCTTTCCAATCTAATCACACACTGCCTCCACAGATTCTACAATGTGGCCCAGTGGGACTATTCCCTATCCACTGGACACACCCTGCTCATTCCTGACCCCACACCTTTGCTTACACTATTCCCTATAACTTGGATGTCCTCTCTCCCCATTTTTACCTGTTGAATTCCAGTACATTCTTTACAATCAAATTAGATGCAATCTCTTCCATGAAACCTTTCCTGGTGGCTCTAATCATTAATCAAACTTTTTTTTTCTACTTGGATGTCACAGAACACTTTGTTCATATCTCTTTAAATCTTACATACTGTATTTGTCCATTAGAGTTATGTGGCCATGACTCATATCCCTTTGATTACAAGTACTATGCTAATATTTGTGCCTACCTCATGCCTAGGATAGTGGTTTGTACATAGTAGGGATTTAACAAATGTTTGTTGAATTATAACAAGCTATAGATAAGAATCACAGAGTATGACTTGGGTTGCCATCACCTCCCAATAGACAATAAGTTGCTTAAGGACAAGGATAATTTTTCCCTTTCTCTTTATACCCCTAGCCCTTGGGATATAATAAATATACCAGTGACAGAGTCAATAAAATCATGAATCCACAAAAGTAGATTTTTTGTTTTGGAAAATAGAGGTTGGTTTGGTTTTTAATTAAATGTGTTATTTATGTTAATATGTAATGGGTTTGCTACTATTTTTAAATGAATTAACAAATATATTTTCTAAATTATCAGCATTAATTTCTAATATGGTAAATATCAATAGACATAAACCAAGGCTCTTTGGGATCTTCAACAATTTTCAAGGATGAAAAGGGTTCTGAGATCAAAAAGCTTGAAAACCACTACTCTACAATGCTATAGCATTGTAAGTTATTCATTTCAATATATGATTAGGCTACTGGTGTTAGTACTTCCTGCACTAGGGTGGAAAGGCAACGAGAGAGAGAGAGAGAGAGAGAGAGAGAGAGAGAGAGAGAGAGAGAGAGAGAGAGAGAGAGAGAGAGAGAGAGAGAGACAGAGAGAGACAGAGAGAGAGAGAGAGAGAGAGAGACAGAGACAGAGACAGAGAGAGAGAGAGAGAGAGACAGAGACAGAGACAGAGACAGAGAGACAGAGACAGAGAGAGAGAGAGAGAGACAGACAGAGAGACAGACAGAGAGACAGAGAGAGACGGAGAGACAGAGAGAGACAGAGACAGAGAGAGAGACTTAGAAGAGAGGAAAGAGAGACAGAGAGACAGAAAGACAGAGAGAGAGAGAAGAGAGAGAGAGGAAAGACAGACAGACAGACAGAAACAGAGAGACAGAGATGACAGAGATCGAGACAGAGAGACAGAGACAGAGAGAGGGAGAGAGGAAGAAGAGGAAGAAAAAGAGAGAAAACAAGAGAAAGAAAGAGAGAAAAAGGAGAGAAGGAAGAAAAAAGAAGAGCAAGAAAGAAGAAGGAGGGGGAGGGAGGGAAGGAGAGAGAAAGAGGGAGAACAATTAGCAACTCTGGTTGTTGAGGGCAAAAAGTTCTTTGGGACAAATTCAGCCAAGTAATAATAATAACAATAATAATAGCTAACATTTATATAGTACTTACTAAGTGCTAGGTGCTGGTCTAAGCACTTCACAGTCATTATCTCATTTAATTAAAGAGTGTATCTGGAGGTGAAGAGGACTTAGGTTTTGGAACAAAAGGTTCTGTGGTGAGGAGAAACCCTAGGGGATACCAGAAAGCTACTATTGAGGGATAGGAGATAATAGGGAGGTCTAGAGAAAATTTTACACGAAGTCATACATGTAACTATTTCAACTACTTATTCTTGTTAAGTATGTACTGAATCTAGAGTTTTTGCTTTCGTTTGGGTTTTATGTTGAAGGAGCAGTTACATAACTAGAAATCTTTTGTTTTGGGTTTTTTTTCCCAGGGCAAGTAACATAAAAGGCACCCTCGGATGGGCATTGGAGGAGCAAAGGGTTATTGGTTCACAGGGAAAACACTAACATCAGAGCATGGAAATGACACCCTTGGGTTGAAACAAAGGAGCTGAGAGCAGGACAGAGTTTACCCCGAAGCACCAAGGATCTGCAAATGCTGAGAGCACCTTCTAAACTCATCTCTCTGGGGAAAGCACTGATTACCCCACCCTAGTTATGGCATGGGAAAGCACACCAGTCTGGGAGGAAAGAGACCTGGTTACAAGTCTCTGCCACAAATTAGTTGTGTGATCCTGGTCAACTTACTTCCTTTTGCTGGGTCACAATTTTCTCTCATTTGTAAAATGAGAAGATTGGACTAAAGGATCTTGAAGACCCCTTCCAGAACTCACATATTCTATGCAGCACATATAATGTAGTTAAGGAAAGTGTGTTAATGAACACAGTAAAGTTAGGGAAGTGGTTGTCCTCATGTATTTGAAGCACTGATCTTTGAAAAATCAGTGTGTATATATATATACTCTGATCCCTGACAATGTAGCTCTGGACTACATTGCTCACTGTTCAAGACCTTGGTACACCTTGGAGAGGGCTTGTGAATTATCAAGTCAAGTCCATATTTATTTACTAAGTTCCTACTAGTTTAGGGTTTTAATACAAATCCATCCCCAGTATTCCTGGGATTTGGTGTCTAGGAGGTCCCTCACAATGACTGGGCTATAAGTAGATACTGGAGGTCTCTGAGCTGAGTGAAGGGAATGGAATTAAAGGAAGAAAAAGCAGAGCTGGTACAGAATTTAGTGGAATGCTCTGAGAAATATGGGTAAACCACAGATGGAATATGAACAGAACTTTGTGGGCTTTGCGATGTTCAATAATTGTGATTTATATTATATTGTGTTCTGCTATATTATATTATTTCATATCATATTATATCATGTTTATTATATTATATATCATGTCATAGAATATATGTCATTAAATATGAGCAATATATACATGTCTCAAATATATATAATTGTATATACAACATATATATGTGCATGTGTGTGCTGTGTGTGTATATTCTATCACTCCAGATAAATTATAAACTCCTTAAGGGCTGAGCTCAGAGCTCATACTTAGTTGGTATTTCCCCAGTGACTGGAATAAGGATAGGGACATAGTTGGCACATAGCTGTTGGTTGAAGATTGATTGATTAGTAGTCAAACATTGACAAAATGATCCCAACCTTTTTTATCAATCCATCACACCTACCTGCCCATCCTCTAAGTCTTAGTGAAGATTATCTGCCTTTACTCCATGAACTGATCCACATATCTCAATGTGAACAGAAAGCCTGAGAAAGGACAAAGGAGGAAACCTAGCTGGAAGAATTCCTCAATAACCTGCCTGGAAATAGGAGGCATGCTGCTGGGATTGACTTGAAAGTCATTCTGGTTGTGGCAGCAACCTCAGCTGTTGCAATGGGGCTTTCCCTGCACTCCCAGTTATGGCTGAAACATCTGCAAAGCAGTGGTTGTCTTGGAATGGGCCATGGGAAAGTCAAGAGAAGCTGCAACACTTGACAAAGATCCCAGAATACCACTTAAAAGCTTTGCCAGAGAGCATGGACCTGAAAGGTCTTGGATTTGTTAATCACACTTCCCCCCCCCCACTCACCCTTGGCTAGTCCTTTAATTGGAAAGTCACAAGACCCCAGTTCTCCAAGGGCATTTTCAGTGGTATAAAAGGTGTGTGCATGGGGAGTGTGGGAGGTAGTCTGTGGATCAAATCTTAGCTCTATCCACATCGAACATTCAAATAAAAACCAAGTCCACAGACCTGAAGGTCTAAGGTTACTAGTGATTAAATTCATGGCAAATAAAAAGTGAGTAAGTAAAACAGAAACTCTAGGCTTCAGTCCCCATAATAACCTTATTCAGCTTATTGTCAGAACCTTCATGGCCACTAGCACTGACACTGTCTTCAGAAAAAAAGTGTTAAGTTTCAGAGCTAGTCTTATTGCTGAAGGACACCAGAAATGTACTGTTCAGTTGATCCTTTCCTTCTCTCCTTCCTCATCTCCTCCTCCTGGCTTCTCTGCCTCCCCTTCAGGTCTCAGCTAGTCTCACCTTCTTTCCTAGTCTTCTTAGTATTTTCCCTCAGTTAATGATTTCCTATTTATCCTGTATATAGCTTGCTGTTGCTTGCATGCTGTCTCCACCATTAAACTGTGAGCTCCTAGAGAGCAGGAACTGTGTTTTTTTGTCTTACTTTGTATTCCCAGTGCGTAGCACAGTGTCTGGCATGTGGTAAGAGCTTAACAAAAGATTATGGACCTGACTTTCCAATTCACAGGCCATCTCCCAGGTACACATGTACCAGGTCCTGAGCAATGAGCAGCATACACCAGAACTAACCCACCAGAGGGATGAACGAAGGTACCTGACTTCTGGGAAGTCCTGTCTTAGTCCTCACTTGGTCCCTCCTTCATTGGAGCGTCCTATCTGAACTCTAATCATCGTAGGCTGTAAGCCAAAGACAGAGGGAAAAACTTTCATGCACAGAAGCATTTTTTGAGGTGAAAACAAAAAGTGGATGTTCATTAGTTCAACAATGGCTGAACAAAGTGTAGCGTATGCATACGATAGTATAAGAAACAGTGTGTGTGCATGTGTGTGTGTGTGCGTGTGTGGGCGTGTGTGTGTGTGTGTGTGTGCATGGGGAATTCAGGGGAATATGAGAAGGCTTTCATGACCTGATCAGAGAGAAGAAAGAAAAACCAGGTGAACATTATGTTTAATCACTAGAATCTTGTAAATGAAACCAACTCTAAAGACAGCAGAACCTCGATTAAGTTCAATGACCCATCTTGGTCAAAGAGAACAGATGATGTAACATGTATTCTTCCTCTTTGTAGAGAAGTGAGAGACCATGGGTTCAGAATGGAGCCAACTCAGGCATTACCACTCAGTTTTGCCAGTTTTCCTTGGAGACAAAATTGGTCAATAAGCACTTATTGTCTACTTGTGTGCCGAGCAGCAAATAAATATGTACAAACAAGATCTGGAGAGAGGATTCAATGGTGGGGGAGGAAATATATCAGGAAATTACTACAGTGTAAAAAACAATAGGTAGAAAGAAAAGCTTCTTGCTTTTTTTTTTTGAGGGGGGAAGGCAGGGCAATTGGGGTTAAGTGACTTGCCCAAGGTCCCAGGGCCAGTACGTGTTAAGTGTCTGAGATCAGAATTGAACTCAGGTCCTCCTGACTCAGGGCCAGCCAGTGCTCTATTCACTGCACCACCTAGCCACCCCTTGAATAAAAGCTTTTTAAAGACATTAATGTTAGCCTTCCTTGAATTCCCCCAGCATCGGTTCCATCTTCAGTTCCCTTTAAGGACATTAGAAGTGTCCCCAGGCAATGAACCAGTGGACAATTAACATCTCTGTTGGTCATTCTCCAATATGTGATGTCTGCCTCATGTCTTGTCCACCTCTAAGTCCTTACTTTTCACAGCTGCCAAGAGCTTTGGTCTGCTTTCATCACAAGCAATATGTGTCATCAGCTTAGACTGGTTTTCCCTAGCTTGCCTTTCTCATCTTCTCATCAACTAGAAAAGTCTATGATTTCATCTAACTCTTCCTTCTTTGTACACCAAGGAACTGAGAATATAAGCCATTCCAACATGAGACCATGTGATTTATATTAAATATATATATAGATAGATATTATATGGTATATATATATATATATATACATTTATATAACACAGACACACACACACACACATACACATACACACACCTACTCAGAGGAAGGTAACTTTCCAATGCTTCTGACAAAGGCAGATATTTTCCCTTTCCCAGAGAGTGTTTCCAGATGCTAGCAAAGATATCACATGAAATGTAAACAATAGAAAAAAAATTTGGCAGCTGAGGTTACTCCTGGCAACTTGTAACTTTTCCAGACTTCCTTGGTTACAAACTGCTTAATAAAGAGAATTCCCCAGACTGAATGTGTAAAAGAATTGGTACCTAATACTAAAGTCAAACAATTAAAACTATAAGAGGCCTTAGAAATCCTCTCTTTTTAAAACCCTCATTTTACAAATAAGAACACTGAGTTCCCAAATAGCAAAATCACTTGCCTAAAGTTATATAACTCTTAATTAGCAAAGTCAGGATCTTATGCTACTCTCAATTTCAACAGAAAACGGATTTTTTTTTCTTTATTTGGAGGGGGGAAGGCAGGGCAGTTGGGGTTAAGTGACTTGCCCAAGGTCACATGGCTAGTAAGTGTTAAGTGTCTGAGGCTGGATTTGAACTCAGGTCCTCCTGACTCCAGGGTCGGTGCTCTATTCACTGCACCATCTAGCCACCCCAGAAAACAGGATTTTAAAAAGGAATTTTAAAGTGATTTCCTAACATCACCTTGCTATGAGAAAGTTTTTAAAATTTTAATTTAATATTTTATTTAAAGAAAATTTAAAATTTTAACTTTAAGGAATGAATCTAAAACACTTTGAATGTTCCAAAGAGAAATGCCAAAAAGGATGAAGAATATAGGTGAGGGTCGGGGGGCCAGTATATGAGAATCAGCTGGTCCAGTGAGCACAGACAGCCCTGATGGGTGATGCCTTGCAAAATATGAGTTGCTCTTTGCAAGCAAAAGGGTCTGTAGGATTTGTGTCAGCTCTGGTTTCTGCCAGACTGCAAGTCTATAAACAGAATGACAGAAACTCATCATCTTCAAAAAAGCATTTAAGCCCCTAATTTCATGTGACACCATGCTAGGCACTGTACCAAAAAACACTGAGAGTTCTTTGCTTGTGATTTGCCCCTCTGGCTGAAGGAAGGCTATTGGATTTCTTTTAGGCTCCATGCCTGGTTTCCATTAGACCTGTTGCTTGATTTATTTTAGGTCTTGAGTCCATGGGCCAGTGAAGCTGACCTTCCTGACTGCTCCCAAGAGAGCAAGTCTGGGCTCTCTCTCTCTGGCACTGGAAGACCCAGCTTCTACAGCTCCCAATGTTAATAGCAATGGCTTCAGTTCTCCCTATATTGAGGGAGACAAGAAGGCACAAGAGCATTGGGTTATGGGTCAGAAGGCCTAGGACAGTTCTAGTCCTTGCATTGACATTAGCTATATGCTTTGGAAAGGGAAGCTTTGGTAGCACAGTGGATAGAATGCTGGGACTGGGGTCAGAAGACTCATCTTTCTGAGTTCAAATCTGGCTTCAGATGCCTACTAGCTGTGTGACCCTGGGCAAGTCACTTCACCCTATTTGCCTCAGTTTCCTCATCTATAAAGTGAGCTGGACAAGGAAATGGCAAACCACTCCAGTATCTTTGCCAAGAAAACCCCAAATGCGGTCACAAAGAGTTGGATGTGACTGAAAAAATGACTCAACAACAGATATAGCCTAGAAAATGTCTCTTCTCCTCTCAGGATCTCATTCTGCTCCTTGGCAAAGTGAAAAATTGGGGCTAGATATGACGAAGATGCTCTCATTTCTCTGTCTAGTAGAGAATCAAAACCTGTAGTCTAAAATCATCTCTAAGACTTCCTGGAGTGGCCTCAGTTTCTTCATCCATAAAATGAGTAGAAAGAGATAATCCAGCTTTCAGGGCAACACCGGATTCCCTCTAACCATAAAATGTATGGCCAGTGGACTTCCTTGACAATCTCCTCTCTCTCCACTACAAAATGGAGCTTACCTTTTATCATAAACCTGACAACAATATCTCACATTTCTAGAGCACTTACCTCAACACAGCCCCATGAGATACTTAGTACAAATATTATCAGTTACCTTTTGCAGGTAAAGAAATGGAGGTGATGTAACTTGCTTAGGATCATAAGGCTAGGAATCAAACTCCTTTCTTCTAATTCCATAACAATCGTGATTTTCACTATATTTTCCAAATCTTGGGTCAGTTGATTAACACTTAGCAAGCATTTATTTTGTGCAAGACACTATGCTAGGCACTTTGGATGATTTAACAAAAATGTAAATCATAGTCCCTGACCACAAGGAGTTTATTATTTACTTGGAGAATCAAATGCAAGATGTTTTAAAAAGTAGTAATACAAATGGTAAGAACCCAACAAGAAGTACTGAAGAAAACAGAAGGAAGTGACTTGCTCAAGGTCACACAACCCATAAGTATCTGAGGACAGATTTGAACTCATGAAGATGGATCTTCCTAACTCCAAGCCCAGTACTCTAACCACTGTGCCCCAGCAACTGCTAACAAATCTGCACTTGGTTTATTGTTTTGTTGATTATCTAGGCTTAAGAAAATGTGAATAATGCAGGTGAAGCTTAAAAGGGAATGAATAACCTGCTTGTTAAACATTTACTACACACCCCTGTATTGCTCTATAAAAATTGCTTGAGCTCAGCAGTACCACAGTAGAAGGCTCAGGGAATGAAGCCAACCCTGACTACAGGTTAACATTAATAATAACAATAAATGGTATTTATATAGCACTTTGAGGTTTGCAAAGCTCTTTATATCTGTCACTTCATTTTATTCTCACAATACCCCATGGGATTTGGGAAGGCTTCATGGAGAAGATGCAACTTTTAGTCAATCAGTTGATAAACATTTATTAGGCACCTACTATGTCCCAGGCACTTGTTAAACACTAAGGATATAAAAAGAGGCAACAGATAATCCCTGCACTCAAGAAACTCACAGTCTAATGGGGGAGACAACAAGAAAACAAATATATAAATATACATGTGTGTGGATGTGTGTGGCCTCAGACACTTACTAGCTGTGTGACCTTGAGCAAGTCACTCCCTCCTATTTGCCTCAGTTTCCTCATCTGTAAAATGAGCCAGAGAAGGAAATACCATACTGTTCCAATATCTTTGCCAAGAAAACTGCACATGGGGTCATGGAGAGTCAGACACGACTGAAACGATTCAGTGACAACAACAAAATGAGGTGTAAATGCTGATGCTGAAAATGTGACCATGGTTCGTGGGAAAGAGGGTTAGAGCTGGCTCCAGCACACTCCTGCCAACATCCCTGCTTCAGCTTCTCTTTTCTGCTTCCAGGCCCCTAGAAGCACTTACTGCCACAGAATTCACAACACATATGTGTGTATATATAGTAAAGAAGCTATCTATAGGCTAAGTAGAAAATAATTAATAGAGGAAAGACACTAGAATTAACAGGGATTGGGAAAGGCTTCCTGTAAAAGATAGGATTTTAGTTAGGACTTAAAGAAAGCAAGGGAGACCAGTAGGACTGAGTCAGACCATGGAGGATGTGTAGGATTTGGTATAGAAAGAGGAAAGGCAGCGACAGCATTCCATGGCCATAACTTGAACAAAGATATAGAGACAGGAATGACAACAAAAACTACTACTACTATTATTACTACTACTGCTACTGCTACTACTATTAC
>NW_027187376.1:2144625-2154870 GCF_028583685.1 Petaurus breviceps papuanus
TATTACTACTACTATTATTACTACTACTGCTATTACTACTACTACTATTACTATTACTACTACTATTATTACTATTACTACTACTACTACTATTATTACTACTACTGCTACTACTACTACTATTACTACTAATTATTATATACTATTACTATTATTGCTACTGCTATTACTACTACTGCTACTACTACTATTACTCTTACTACTACTATTACTGCTACTACTACGAACACTTATACAGTGCATTAAGGCTTACAAAGCACCTTATAAATATCCTACTCTTTGATCCTCAAAACAACCTGGGAGGTAAGCGGTGTTAATATCCTGATTTTGTTATTGTTGTTCAGTTGCATACAACTGTTCATGATCCTATACACCATTGCCCACCAGGCTCTCCTATCTTCCACTGTCTCTCATCACTTCCCCATTTTACACATGGGGAAACTAGAGAGAGAGAGAGAGAGAGAGAGAGAGAGAGAGAGAGAGAGAGAGATCACATGCCCAGGATCATACAGCTAGTAAGTAAGTGTCTGGATTTGAACTCTGGTTTTCCTGACTCCAAACACAGTGGTCTCTCCATCACACCACTTAACACACCTGGCAACATGGGCTATTTGATCTGTCCTTTTATTCCTAATGCCTGACCATTGCTTCCTACATAGCAGGCGATTAATAAATGCTTAATGAATTCAAGTGAATGTGCAGAAAATAATGAGTAATCGCTTTGGGCTACAGCAAAAGATTCAAAGAAAGCAGTAATCAGATAGACAGGGGAGTGAGTTTTTAATCACAGAGGCCATTGAAAGAATACCTGTTCATTGCTTTGACTGTGTGCTCTGAAATGCTTTCTTAGCCCAGCTACAATAACATCGCGTGAATGATCTGGTTGATCTCCCGCTGGCAGGAGGCGCACACACCTGTCACCACCTTTCTACAGTACCGAACCCAGAACAAGACAATAAGAATCAAATAAAACGACATCCATGAAGATGATGATGGTGATGTCTGCTTTGTGTGCTTAATGAATAATTAAAAAGGGCAGGGAAAAATTAAAAGTTCTCATTCAAAAGGCACTTCCTTCCTCTACCAGCAACCCCCACTTTCCAAGTCACCATAGATATAAGCTTACTGAGGCATTTTCTTGGCCTGGCTGCCAGTCAAGGGCAGGGAGAAAAAAAACCACTTAGTCATTTCTCAGCAGAAAAAGCATGTCTTGGCTCAGCTGAGAAAACTAGCCAGCTATACCCCATGTGGGAGGCCAGCCAAATGCCTTCCTAAAAGCAGAAAATCATGGGGCGGTGGGGAGTGGAATAAGGGCCATGCCAGGGTTCAAACAGGGCCTCTGTAATCCAGAGATGGCTTTTGGCTTCTAGTTTCAGAGCCCCAGAGTCCCCATCCAAGGGTCAGCAGTCCAGGCTGGGAGAAAGGATCTGGATTTCAGTCCCTGGGGACTGTGTGGAAACAGCTATACAGGGTCTCCGCAAAGACTCGGTGCTGTTTTACATTTTGATAAATTTAAAAAAACATATATAAAAGATTTCACAAATGTAAAGGCCTATATAAATTCCTGATATTGTTATTACCAATTCAGTGCTCTATCCACTGTACCATATTCCATCCTTATTGAGCCATCCTACTCCAGGAAGAGAGAAATCTACACTTTCCCTAAGAGTCTGCAGGGAAGGAGACTCCCCACCATTTTATAATTAGCCCTTGTCAATGCTGGGTAATTCTTCCCCTTAGAAAGTCATTTCTTTGTATAAAAGGGAGTCCATCTTACTGTCTTCTAAATCTATTCCCTCTAAATAATTTGCAGATTAATGTTAACCTTTACAAGTGCTCTGACATGCATTAGCTTTCCTCATCATCCTTCCCTTTTCCTGTTTGTGATGCCCAGAGAGAAAACAATTCAGAGAGAAGCAGGTAGAATTCTTTGTTCCCATTTGACAGGTGAGAAAGATGAGACTCAGAGTGGCTTACCAAAGGTCACACGGTCAATGGAGTACCTGGGACTAGAACCCACGTTCCCTTTCTGCCCAGTGGGCTTTTCAGTGGACTGGTCAGCCTTTCCCATTCTGACATCAGAATTGGAGAGCAGCTATTCTCTGTCCCTTACACAATAACACTTCAGAAACTGGCAAACAAAACAACTGCACCCCTCAGTCTTCTCTTCTCTAAACTAAATAATCTCAGAGACTTGAAGTTTTCTTCACAGGGCCCATTTCCAAGTTTTTATCATTGATCCCTCTCCTCTGAAACCAATCTCAGGCACTAAGCTTTTCTGGACCCACAGCTGTTAGGATCCTTCCCTGGATGACAGAAGCACCAGCTGTCCTTGGTTTTTCTAGGACTATTCTGATTTGGGCACATGACTTCCCTGTCTCTCTGGGGGAAACCTAAGTGAACCCACCTCCTGGTGCCTCCCTCCCCTTCCCATAAACTCTAATGCCCAGTCTGCCCCTGAGGGGAGGTCATTTTCTCTTAGAGAAGGGTGTAGGAATGACTGGATCCATTGGGGCCATGGGAGTTAAGGCAGGGATTTCCTGACTGAGCCAAGAACACAGAAATTCAGAACACCCAAAAGCAAAAGATACCAAGACAGTTTCTAGGATTTTGCCATTCTAGATGTTACCTCTGCTTGGGAATCCCATCTTTGGCCTTTACTTTGGTTCTCTCCAATATCTGTTCTTTTCCTCCTCACATATGGTTGTTTTGTTTTGTCTTGCAATTTTCCCAAACCCTTTGCAACACACACCCAGTTAACCCCGTGATCTTTCCATTCAACTCACTTTTTTTTTGCTTTTTGGGGGCAATTGGGGTTAAGTAACTTGCCCAAGGTCACACAGCTAGTTTTTGTGTGTTTGTGTTAAGTGTCTGAGGCCAGATCCGAACTCAGGTCCTCCTGGCTCCAGGGCCTGTGCTCTACTCACTGTACCACCTAGCTGCCCCCCATTCAACTCACTTTAACAAGCATTTAAGTTCACCATCCAATCTCTCCTGTTCATCCCCCCCCCCCCATTTGTTCCCCTTGTTGCATTTCCCTTGGTTCCTAAAGCCATAAAATTGATGAAACAAAGCCATCACTGATCTGAAGATTTGGAAACTTCTGAGGTGACTTGTTCTCCCTCAGTCTCTTTCAATCTCTCTGTCTCTTTCATTCTCTATCTATGTTTCTCTGTCTCTGTCTCTGCTCTGTGTGTCTGTCTGTCTGTCTGTCTGTCTCTCTCTCTCTCTCACACACACACACACACACACCTCTTGATCTAGACACCATTAGCAACAGCAGCTAAAATGGGGAGTCCACCTCAGCCTTCTCCACACTCTCCTACCCTCAGCCTTCTCCACACTCTCCTACTATATTTTCAAGCTGCCCTTTTGCTATTCTTCCTCCTAATAGAATGTGAGTCCCCTGACTATAGTTACTGGATTTTCTTTTAGACATCATTCCTCAGAATGTACACCTTTAAGGATGCAGTATGATGTGACCATGTCTCTCTTGCAGAGTCTAGAGAAGTATCAGAATAAGGACTGGAATCCCAATGTTCGAATTTTAAATCTAGTTCTGGGGAACCAGAAGGCATTCCCCAGCACCACTACCACCAAAACGAAAATACAAAACAAAAATCCCTACTGCTGCAGACAATTAAGGCCCTAAAGTCCACATTTTGTGATTTGTTCATTTAAGATATTTTTAATCACATTATTCCTCTGCGAGATCTGCTTTGACTCTCTGGATTTTGCCACCATGCCTCAGCCTCCTTCTCACCTTGGAAGATTTCCCTTCCTCTGTGCCCTCATCCTGAAAGATTCTTCTGGCTCTATGCACTTACCCCTCCCATTAATGAGCTCCTCCCAGAATTTCCCTTGTGAAGAAGGACCCAGGTCAGTCATTCTGAATCTCAAGACTTTACCACTGAACCACAGCAGGAATACCTCCCTTTTTATGTATTGCCTTTCCCCCTTAGAATGTAAGCTCCTTAGAGACAGAGACGATCTTTGTTTCTGATTGTATTTGTACCCTCCAGAACCTAGTAAAGGTCTGGCAATCAATCAATTAATAAAAAAAAATTCTTAAGGGCCACTGTGCTGAGTACTGAGGATGCAAAAAGAGGCAAAAGACAGTCCCTACCCTCAAGGAGCTTATAATCTAATGGTATAGAGCAAACCCTTAATAAATAAAGATTGAGTTATTAATATAAAATGCAAACTCTCCTGGGAAGGGGAAGAGATAACACATTACGTATATCCAGTCATTTATACGAGAGAGCGAAGGCAATGCCATATCCTTGAAGGTCCTGTCAGTGGAGTGCAAGTTCTAGACCTGCAGAAATTGTAGGAATGCAATTTCTTACCTTCCCCAAAGTGAAAAGGCTTTGATTATGGACCCTATAGCTGTCTTTCAACCATAAAAGATCCCAATTCATTTCTGAGAGGTTCCCCATTAACTATGCCACATGAACAATTTTTCAACCACTGAAACTCTGGAGAATATGCATATATTAATGTAATGTGATATGATATGATATGACATATATGATGATATATTACATGATATGATATGATATACAAGTCAAAAGGATGTTTTAATTTGTGCTATTGGAGAGAATACCTTGAATTTTGAAGTGTCAAAATATGAATGAGCTTTATATGATCTTCCTAGGGGAAGCAGGGAAAGTTAGGGAGGCCTGAATAGCCTAATCGTTTAAAGTATCCATAACGCAGGGAAGAAAAAAGAACTGAGGAGTAGAAAATTGTCACCTACTTTACAATTTCTCCTTGTCTCGGCCCTTTCTTCACTGTATTCTCATTGCTTCTGCCATGCCCTTTAATGGCAGCTCCCCATTTGAAGAAGATGTCACATTACATTGGCAAGAGGTAGTAGAGTATTGAGATAGAAGACCTGAGGATTAAAAGGAGAGTTTTAGGAAAAGGGAGATTTCATGAGGAAGAGAGAAAGTGAAAATGGGCATTTTTGAGTTGGGGGCTGGACCTGGGGAGAGTGGAGATTTCTGTGAGAGAATAAGATCTGATGAGAATGAGTATTCTCAGAAGACAGGAGATTTTGAGCACAGGGTCACTACTGGGGGGTAGGAAGATTTTAAAGATAAGAGAGGACCTGAGGGGACAGGAAAGGGAGTTGAAAGAACAAGGAGAAACACGTAGGAGTCAGAACTGGATCTGTAAAGAGTTAAAGAGACTCATGGAAAATAAGAGGTGGGTTTCTGAGATAAAGTCAGATCTTAAGCAAAGAAACACAGTGTAGGACTTCTGATTTTACAAACCCTGTAGAATCATGCCTCAGTGAGACAGATAATAGATAAACTCAGTACCTTTTGTCCTCCACTAGCCTTGGCCTGGCTTCTTCTGGGGCACAAGGTCTTCCACTGTCTGAGAGAGAAAAAGAGCATTTTCTTGAGCCAGGTACAGGCTCAACCCATGATTGATAGATAGATAGATAGATAGATAGATAGATAGATAGATAGATAGATAGACAGACAGACAGACAGACACAGACAGACAGACAGACAGACAGATAGATAGATAGATAGATAGATAGATAGATAGATAGATAGATAGATAGACAGATTATAGATAGATGAATAATTGGATGAATGAATAAACAAATAATAGTGGGGGGGGGGGAGTTAAACCATCACTTGAATTGCTATGTTGAAATATAGAAGTTAGCTTTGTTTGAAGCTATGTCTGGTGTCTGGGAACACAAGGCCAGTGACAAGCTTCAGAATCATCTGAGAAGTCCCATTTGCTAATAGGTAACATTTTCACAAAGCCTGTATTCTTCTATCCTACTTTTAAGGGTTCAGGTTGGTGAAGAGTATCCCCTAACTGACACCAGTCCAACACCTGTCTCTCTTGGAACCCACATGGTCCAAGTAACCCAAAACCTGCCACTTTAAGCTCATCTCCTAGGGACCCAGTCTTTATCAGGTCCATCGTCTAATTCTTCATCAACTGACACCACTCCTTCAGGCAAACTACTCATTACAATACAGTTCCATTGAGCCAAACCTATGCAGGGAATACTAGCCATGAAAACCCTATCTAGAAGTCAATCAGGGAGGGAGAAGTGAGGGTCTTAGCACAAACAATGGTGCAAGAAAAATCAAAATGTACCAGTTAGAGTAGAAATTTAACAAGCTTACTGGGTGGTGAGACTTTGGGAGCATTGCTTATATCTCATGATTTGGACAGGAATTGATTGGTTTGGTTCTACAGAGGTGAACTGGTTGACTCATGTTTCTATAGATCAGAGCCATCTCATCCTACTGGGTCTATAAGAGGAAATCTTTATCGTAGAACCAGCCTTTTTTACCCTTTCTCACTCTCTTTTTCAGTCAACTCTCGGGTGGTTAGGCTACTATCTCTCCAAGACTTTTTCCTGAGACTCTGAAATCTGGGGCTGCTAGAGAAATGACCCTGAACCTGAAACTACTTGAGAACTCCTCTTTCTTTTAGTAGAAGACTAGATTATAGAAATTCCTCTCTCCAATAGCCTGGCATAATCCAGAAAATAGCCCTTCCTTTCTCTCATAGGTTAGAGTTCAGCAATTCCCCAGCAATTCGGTATTGTTCAGGAAATCTTTTTTTTTCTTCTACCCAGGAAATTAGACTTCAAGAATTCTCCTTTAGAGGCAAATAGATGAAAACACCATGTCACTCTAAAGACCCTCTACCCCAGTGCAACTCCCATGGTGGTGATTGCAGGGGGGATCTCAGGTATTGCTGGAGGTCGGGGAGAAGAGAGGATGCTAGGCACATGCACCCAAGACCCAGGTTTAACCTTAACTCTAGTGATCTCTCAAGATTGTTCTAGATGAAAAAAAGGGTCAAAAGAGTCAAGTCTGCAATGAAGATTCTCCATTACAGTACCCTATGATGGGGCAGTTTGGTCTCACAATAATCTGAGCCAATTCCAAATCAACAAGTTGCAAACAAAGCCCCACCCAATGATGCACAAGCTCATCCATTTGGTCAGGGATCTCCTACACAACTTTATGAAATTAAGTGACATCTTAAAAGAATTCTTACATTCCTTAGTTTTGAATAGGGAATTTTTTTCTCACTCAATGACTTTCATCATCTTTGGTTAAGGAAGGTCATCCAGAAGTCACTCGTCCATCTCCACATCTGAACAGAACTATATCTACAATAACAACAGCTGACAAGGGTTTACAAAGTACTTCATATATATATATGTGTATATATATATATATATATATATATATATATATATATATATAGCCTCACAAACAAAAAGAAGTTTCAAATCCATCTGTGATTTTGTGTTATTGAGTACACAGTATAGTCAAGCAGAGATTCTTAGCCTTTTCTGTGTCATGGACCCTTTTGGAAGTCTAGTAAAGCTTATAAACCTCTTCTCAAACTAATGGGATTTTTAAAACTCATAATTGGAGGACATTTAAATTTCAGTTGGAGATTAGTGTAAATAAAGATGTAATTTTTTTCTCATCCAAATTCATAGGTCCCCAGAAATCTATCAATGAACTCCTCTGGGGTCCACACATGCTAAGTTAAGAATCCCAAGTATGGAAGAATGAGCATTGAATTGAAAGTCAAAGGGCTTGGGTTCAAATCTCAACTAAGCAAATTGCTAGCCATGTGACCACAGGGATAGAAATTATAATACAGCAAACTCCTACAAAACAGAAAGAAAATAATAAATAACTGAGAAAAAGTTGTCAGCCAAAGTGAAGTATATAGCTCTAAGTTTTCTAAATTGATGCTAGTTATTTAATAAATACATATTTCCCTGAATGGTTTCAAACCTGGCTCTCTCCAGGCTAATAAATTTCACTATTACCTCTAATCAAGGACTGAATACTAAATTCCAAGGTAATTATTGATCTCACCACAGACCTTTCATATGGCCCTAGGCATCTTAGATTTTGAGTACCTGGAGCAAAAAGGAGTGTGGGAAATGAAAATATGGAAGGTAAAAGGAAGAGGTCACAGGACCAGGAAGATAGAGGAGATACTTCCTCTGATCCTTAAAACCTCTCAAACCTCTGCAAACTAGGAATTATGCATGAAAAATAAAGCAATTTTGACTATTTCCACTGGCTAAGAAACCAAGAATCTTAATGAGGTGACTAAAAGCATAGAAGGCTAAAACTTAATTCCTAACTTGCTTTTTCAGCTCCCCCTCTCCCACCAGCCTCCACATTCTGTTATGACTTATAACAGAACTAAACTTTCTTCACCCGCCCACCTCCCTCCTCCCAGTGCCATAGAAAATTAAAAGGCATAAGCATGACCAAAGAAGTGGGGAACAGAAAGAACTTGGGCAATGAACAAGCATGTGTGATGGCCTAGTAAGCCTGAGACCCAGTATCCAGCTGTGTTCCCAGAAATTACTTAGCCAGAGGCCAAGCCTAGAGAAATAGAAATTTCCCAGTGTGGGAGGAAGCTAAGACAGCTTTAAGATCCATTCTCTAGGGTAACCTCCATCAAAGGGGAAGGGGTCAGAAAATGAGCAATAGGAGAATTTAATGGAAAAAGACTGAAATTACCAAAGACTTCAAAAGAATGAAAATTCAGAGACCTTGAGTATAGGAAGATAAACTAATGGAGAAGATATTAAAAGCAAAAAGATATATGTCCTCCAGATTATATAAAAATAATCCAGATGTCTATGAATAAATGTTATAAGACAAAGGAAACTGAGTCATCACCTGATGAGGCAGAGGACTTTTTGTATTCCCAAAAGACCATGGAACCACTAAAAAGTGTTTCTGAATACTTTGAAGGTGAAATTAAAATTATGAAAGAATTTATTGCCTACACAGCAGAAATAATTCTCAGGATAGAAAAATTTAGCTCTAGGCAGGCAAACTTCACTAAAAGGGGGGAGGGTGTAATGGAAATGCAAATTTAAAGATCTTCCCTGCCCCTAGGCTAAAGTGCACCTAGAGCCTGGGGTGGGAGGCTTATTTTTCAGTAGATACTTTTTGATTGGCCAGTGGGTCCAGAAGGTTGTCACATTCTCTGAGCCAGGAGAAGGCTATATAAACCATGATTTGAGGCTTTGTTTGGGGGCTCACCTTGAGAAGTGTTCTGTGATTTGATCAGATGAGACTCTAGGAAGCCATTGTTGAGAGCCCCCCGGCTTTGAAAAACCCAGATGTTGATTTGGTATGGATGTAATGGTTGGACAGTTTGGAAAACTGTCTACTTGATCTGTTTCTCTGTCTTGATAATTCGTCTGTATACTCTGAAGTTCAGAGTGCTGACCTTTTTCCCCTGAACTAGGTAAATGATACATATTTGACTGATTAAAGTAAGCTTGTTAACCAGTTTTGAGTTGCTTTCCTTTAATAAAGCAGATCTAAGAACCTGTGTTGGCAGCCACCCTGGGGATGCTTGGGGTGCTTGCTGCTACAGAGGGGGAAATAGAGAACAACTGATTAGAAATGCAAATACACAGAAATAAAGGATAGTCTAGAAGAAGAAAAGCAAAAGGCAATCATAGAAAACGTGATGTCCATACAAACAAAATACATTGATCTGCAATGCAAGATGCCTGGAGACAACTTAAAGATTATACATCTCCCAGAAGCACATAACAAGTCAAAAAGAGCCCTGAATAAGGCAAAAAAATAATACAATTAAACTCTAGAACAGGGGTGGGCAACCTGTGGCCTTGAGGCCACATGTGGCCTTCTAGGTCCTTGGGTGCAGCCTTCTGACTGAGTCAAAATTTTACAAAACAAATCCTTTTATTAAGGGGGATTTTTTCTGTGAAGTTTAGATTTAGTCAAAGGGCCACACTTGAGGACCTAGAGGGTTATATGTGACCTTGAGGCCTCAGGTTCCCTACCCCTGGTCTAGAACTTCTAAATATAGAAAACAAAGTATCAAAGTAATTGAAAGGTTTTCCCTAGAAAGAAAAAGAAAAACCCTATGCTGCAAATTCCAAGACACATAACAGCTAAATTTAACAATTTCAGTGATAAACCAAATTCAGAAAGAGACTAGGAGAAAGACTTTGTAATACAAAGGAAAGAAAATTGAATAAGAGTAAAAGATTTTAAGATGCAGTCCAGGGAAGAAGGAGAAGGAAATGGAGAAAGAGATGGAGGAGAAGGAGGAAGAGATGGAGAAGTAGATGGAGGAGAAGGAGGAGAAAAGAAGGAAGAAGAAGAAGAAGAAGAAGAAGAAGAAGAAGAAGAAGAAGAAGAAGAAGAAGAAGAAGAAGAAGAAGAAGAA
>NW_027187376.1:2159870-2185687 GCF_028583685.1 Petaurus breviceps papuanus
GAGAAGAAGGAGAAGAAGAAGAAGGAGAAGAAGAAGAAGAAGAAGAAGAAGAAGAAGAAGAAGAAGAAGAAGAAGGAGAAGAAGAAGAAGAAGAAGAAGAAGAAGAAGAAGAAGAAGAAGGAGAAGAAGAAGAAGAAGAAGAAGAAGAAGAAGAAGAATAAGAAGAAGAAGAAGAAGAAGAAGAAGAAGAAGAAGAAGAAGAAGAAGAAGAAGAAGAAGAAGAAGAAGAAGAAGAAGAAGAAGAAGAAGAAGAAGAAGAAGAAGAAGAAGAAGAAGAAGAAGAAGAAGAAGAAGAAGAAGAAGAAGAATCCCAGGCATTCCTTGTTGGCATTGTTGATTTGAATTAAATTGATTTGCCCTTGCCAATGTACTGAATGAGAATAACAGCTGAGAACTTGGTGTGTTAAGGCATGTGATATTATGTAAAGAACACTGGAGTCTCATCCCAGGAAATGGGACCTGAGTATCATCACCAGCAGATCTGGAGGAACCCAATTAACCCCTTATCTCTCCTTTTCCTTCATCCTGCCACATTCCATAAATTCTATCCCCTTCAGCCTGGGAATCATAGAAATACAAATATATTCCTGATCCCAGAGTAGAAGAGACCAGAGTTGAATCCCTTTTCAGATTCGTGCTTGCTAGAAGTGTAACCATAGGAAAGTCAATTAACTTCTGCTTCCTTAAAGTCTGCTTCCGCATATGGAAAACGGGAATAGCCCACTTATCTCACAGCCTTCATAGGATAATAGACCTAGAAAGGGGCTTCAGCAGCTGTCTAACCCTCTCATTTTATAATTATGTTGTTGTGAAATAAGAGAATATTTTTTTAAAAATAGAGGCAGTCTACGTGTTATTATTTAGAAATCATTTTATATACATTTTCCCAGCTGGTTCCTCCAACATCTTTGTCAGGTACATGCTCCTATTTTTCATCTGGGTAAACTGAGGCCCAGAAAGTTTATAAATGGTCACACAGCTAGTAGGGATTTCTGGTAGGATTCCAGGTCACATCTTTCTCAACCACAAGTCCTGTGCATTACATCACATTACCAGACCTTCCCCCACCTCCTATGCTTGAGTTTCTACCCTATGCTTAAAAAAAAAAAAGATCCCCAAGAAAAGAGATGCCATATCACCCTTCAGTCACTTCGATGTTGCCCACATCTACCTCAGTGGGAATTTACTAACCTCCATCCTCTCCTGTCATTGTTTTTGCTCTCTTCTCAGTGGAATTGTCATTCCCCACTGGGGACTGGGGGAGTGCCTCAAGCATTTGGCCCAGGTCTCCTCTCCTTGTCAGCAGGCGCATGCGTTACTCCACTCTGCTGATCCCTGGGTTCACTGAGTGACTCCCAGGTAGCAGTGAGGGAATTTCACCATGCTTACTGCTTGGGCTATAGAAAAAGAGAAGGCCTATGCTGAGAGAGAGCCTCATGTTCTTGACTTTCCATAAGGCTACCCCCCCCCACCTCCCTCAGGGACTGCCAGGCCTGGACCGTTCTTCGGAATCCCTGGATTTTCTTGCTATTATTTGGGCAAGTCGTGACCAGGGGGCCTGCGGGGGTTAAGGAGATCTGGGACCCCTGGAGACTCACACTAGGCTTAACCTCAGAGATTACACTGTGTAAACACTTCACAAATAAATAGACAACCCCATAAGAAAGGTTTCCAGATGGACAATGGGGCCAGGGTAACCCTGAACTGTTTCCTGTCTGATTTTCTCATTCTTACAGTTTAGGGGACCGTCAGACTTGGGGAAAGAAAAAGAATCAAACAACAAATCTCTTCCTAGACTCACTGTAGAACTAGTCAATGCATGAGTCAACAGTCAGTCCACAATCATGTATTAAGCACTTGATATGGGCCAGAAACTGTTATTTAAGCATTAGGGGTACAAAGAAAGGTAAAATACAGTCTGCTCTCAAAGTACTTATATATGTATATGTATGTGTGTGTACACACATGCATATATGTATATGTTGTATGTAAATGTGCATGTATGTGTGTTAACGTGTATGTATGTATATATGTGTCTTTCTCTAATGGTAACCATCTCTAGGATATGGCAGGGGGAGTAGAAAAAAAAGAAATTCATATCATAACTTTATTATGTATTTAAAAGAAATAGCAAGTTGTACATAATAGATTTGCAGTTTCATGTACAATCATCTTTTTCTCTATTCTACATTATAGAAATGCATATTTTGTTTCTTAAATTCATAATAAAATAAATTTTTAAAAGTCAAAAAAGTGTCCTTTTTCTAGCATTTAATATTTGCAAAAAGCTTCAGACAAACTTCAGACAGAACTTCCCAACCATATTCTAAAGCAGGCATCATTATCCCCATTTTACCAAGAAAGAGACTGAGGCTTGGAAAAGTTCGGCAGCTTGACCATGGACACTGAGTGATCTTCAAGGATAGTATTTGAACCTATCCCTTCTGAAACACAATTCTCATATTCCCAAATTGTTCATGCTTTTAAAAATGTAATCATTCCAGAAATTTCCAAACCATTAGATGAAAAGATCGATGGTGTTATTGTTCTAGAAATATTGTTCCTCTCTTTTTTTCCAGATAGAAATGCTCTTGGGATGAGTCACTATCCTACAATTATTTATTTCATAATTCATATTCTAACACTTCATAGATAAATAAAATGACCGAATGAACGAAGCCTTTGCCTTCTTGATTGTTCAATCATGCCCAACTCTTCATGACTCCATTTAGGGTTTTCTTAGCAAAGATACTGGAGTGGTTTGCCGTTTCCTTCTCCAGTTCATTTTGCAGATGAGGAAAGTGAGGCAAGCAGGGTTAAGTGACTTGCCCAAAGTCACACAGCTAGCAAATATCTGAGGCCAGATTTGAACTCAAGACGATGAGTCTTCCTGATTGCAGGCCAGGAGCCAATGTACCACCCAGCTGTCCTAGTTTTACCTTCCTATCTTGATGCAGATGACCTGGACCCATGATGGAGATGGAATGAGAAGTATCTTTATGTTCCTGGTACTGTCTGTGGCTATCTTGGTTATTTTTGTTCAAAAGACCTCCTCTGAATGATTTCTGATAGGACACCCAATATGTGAATTATACTTTTAGAAAGATTGTATTATTTTATGTCTCTATTATTTGTACTATTTTCCTCTTCCAATGCTATTTATGTTAGGATTGTTTTAAGATTATTTTAGTTGCACAAGGTTCCTTAGAAAATTTGGAGGATCTTGATACTAAGGGGTGAAGGTGTTAAGGATGGCAACCTGAGTTTTTCCTTTTAAAGAGGGCAGGGGGGCCATTCTGATGATCATTATTCATTTGAATTCCTTGATGCCTGAGGTATAAAAGGCCTAAACTATGGAAAATTGATGTCAGAGGTTTTAGCGGAATCCCCACTGCCCAATAGCAATCGCTTTCTGACCTAGGGTGGGCGATTGCTGTCATTAATGCAGGGTGGAGGACAGTAGCTAATTTATCCTGAGTATAATCTTTTAAACCATAGGAATTAAATCCTTTTTATCTTTTATTTGTTAAGTCATTTTTTATTGCATGTTGTGGTCCATATCTGTCTCACTACATTCTAACCATTAACCTGAATCACTGTACTGGCACGAGTTAGGGCTGGTTCAGAATACAGAGGAGTCAGCAAAAATAAAACATCAAAAAGTAAAGAAAGAATGCTAGACTTGGAATGTTTGTGTTCCAAGCTCTGATAAGTTGTGTGATTTTTAGCAAATTACTTAGATCTCCAAGTCTCAGTTTTTTATCTGTAAAATGGGAGCAATGATATCTCCTCTGCCTGCCTTATGAGGTAGATATGGAAAAAGTACTTTGTAAACTTTAAAGCACTGTGTCAATAGGCATTATAATTGTCATGCTCACTCACTCCCAGATAAGACGGAACCAGCTATGAACACGTTATAGTCCTCTTCCCTGACGACTCTCATTATGAAAGAGTTCTCTACTCACCTAAAGGATGAATGAAATGGCTTCTAGAGTCCCCTTTTCGTCCCCTGCAAGACCTACCTAATGTAAGCCTTTACATATGGCATTACCCAATCTGGGATATTCTTCTTGCCCTACCTTCCTCAATTATGTACTCAAAATTTATCTTAACATGAAATTAATTTACCTACTTAGGCTTATCCTACCTAACTCTAGTCATTACTATCACTCCAGCATCTCCCAGGACACACGCATTCTTAGCTCCCATTGATGCAGAATACTTAGGGGAATTTGCATAAAATAGGTGCTATTCCTAATACATTCTACCCCTTGGTGGCAAGCTCTCCCAAATTTTCTAGGGACCCTTGAACAACAAAAATAATCTTAAAGCAGTCCTAGATTAATATAAAAATAGACAACAGTCTTATATAAATATATAATATATATTTATATAATAAATTTATTTTTATATATAATAAATATATAATATAATATAAAAAACAAATATATAATAAAACAACAGTCTTACTAAGAGTATTATTCAAATAGTGGAAGTAATGTGAGGAGAAGTCCAAATGAAGTCTTTTGCCATAAAAACAAACAAGATGGCCAAGTACAGCACCAGAAGCATCAGGTCCACTGAATAAATGGTGAAACCTCTAATTCCATTGCTAGTCTCCATCACAGGTCCAGGTCATTTCTATCAAGGTAACAAGACAAAGGTCTGCATGCAATGTGTCAGGGAGGGCCAAAGTTGATACAAGTACTTACCTTTTATGGCTACCTAATCAGTGTTCTCTGCCCACTAGTCAAAATCTCACCATTCCTGGTAACTCCATTGGAAGACAATACAAAATGTTGGCCCCTTACTGGAAGACTATCACCTCTTGTGGGAGTCAGATAAATAACTGTCCTGCTCCCATCAAGATTGCTACCCATTAGCTGAAAGATTCCCTTTCAGATGAATTCCTGTTCACTATTATTATAAAAAAGATAATTATCATCATAGATAGAAATTATGATGATATTATTATTAAAAGATTATTATTTACAGAATTAAAGTAAAGTAAAGCATTTCACAATAATTTCACCCTTTGGACTACCAAACTCTTTCTGAGAAAAAGTTGTTTGAATCACCAAGAGGAAAGTAGGTTTGATAATGAAGTTACGGGTAACTTCATACATAGAATAGAAAGAGGAAGAACTAGAAAGGGTAAACTGATATTATCATCAAGTAAATCTTCCTATAGCTCAGATCCAAGAAACTTCTGGACTTGAGCACCTTTCCCCTTCTTAGGATAGCACTGTTTCATCAAAGACCCAGCCACCAAAAGACAGAATACCTCATGCCAATAATCAAGGGTGTGATGACAGAGCAGTAATTTTAAAAGTTCCTTCTATCCAGGAGTCAGGGAGACCTGAGTTCCAATCTAGCCTCCGACACACACTGCCCAATCGTGGGCAAAGCACTCGACCTCATTTTGTCTCAGTTTCCTAAACTGCAAAATGGGTATAATAATAACACTCACCTCCCAGAATTGTTGTGACATTAAAATGAGGTATTTATTAAAAGTTCTTAGTACAGAGTCTGGCACATAGAAGGCACCATGTAAATGCTTATTTTCTTTCCCTATTTTTGTGGACAACCCTACTTATCCAGACAACTGTGGGCCTTTCACATTCTCCCACTCATTCCTCCACAGTTGTGCTGTCTAGGCCTGTATGGTGGTTTGGCAGGGAAAACCAATAGCTTAAGCTTGATACCAAGCAGGATCCAATTGTACCTGAAGCAGGTTGGTTATAGGTAATGGAGTATTGGGAAGGAAGCATAAAGCCAGTCTATCAAACTCATAAATATAAAAATCACCCCCTCCCCATTGCTGTTCTCCATTGGAGAACCAGCTACAAAGGGGCTTCATCTCTGTGGGACTAAGTATGCAGAACACCCCAGTTTGGCCACCTGAAAAAGGACCTAAGGGCATTTCCCATCTGGGGTCTCTGAATGTAATTTCTGCCAGATTGCTTTTCACTTTTCCCAGTGATGCTTGTTTAAATAAAAAAGGCAGAGCAGGGGGAAAGATTTCCCCAACAAATTTATGGTCATGGATTTAACAAGCCCTGAGTTATTGGGTTTGATTGTTTCTGATTCTTTCTCACCTAGTTTGTTCCACCAATCTACTTTTCTATTTTTTAACCAATATACTAATTTGATAAGACCTCTTCTTTTTTGCGTTTCCCCCCATTATTTTTCTTGAGATTCTAGAACCTTTTGTCCCCATAAATGAATTTTATTATTAGTTATCTAGCTCTAAAAAGTGTCGCCTTAGTAGTTGGTATAGCGATAAATTGCTAAATAAGTTGAAATAGTATTACCATTTGTATTATATTGGCCTGGCCCGGTCATAAGTACTGAATATCCCTCCAATTACTTACGTGTTCACTTTTTTACAGAGTGTTTTGTCCTCAAATCTAAGCAGAACTTGAGAGTGCCTTGGTAGATGGACTCCCAGTTATTTGTTTTTTGGTACTACAAAAAGTGTTGCTATAAATATTCTTCCAGCACCCTTATACAACTACTCCTGTGTGTGTGTGTGTGTGTGTGTTGACTGTGTATCTGTGGGTGTGGCTGTGAGTATGCATGTGTGTTGAGTGTGTGGTTGTATGTGTGTGTGTGTGTGTGTGTGTGTGTGTGTGTGTGTGTAGCCCATGGGTCAGGGTCTTCATTACCAGAGAATGAGAAATAGAGGACAGAAGGGTCTGGGCAGTTGTCAGACTAAAGAGAAGAAGGCTTGGGGCCAGAGAACAGCCCTCATGGCTCCCAAAGCATCAATCACACAGCAATCACATAAGCCCCTTTGGACCACAACAGAGTGTAACTGATCTGGGACACAAACCTGACTCTATTCAGATGCCAACTGGACTGTAAGCAGCAACTATGTGTTCCCTGTGGAAGCCAAGCTCCTTTGAATTGTCTGATCAGCAAATCTCAGAGCAGAGCAAAGGAAAAGCAAGGCAGGGCAGGGCAGAGCTTTGGGGTGGACAAGCCCGGCCAACAACCAATTGACTAACAAGTATTAATTGAGCTCCCACTATATGTCTAGAACTAGGTGCTGGAGGAACCTAGAATCAGCAGGTCAAAGGAAAGGATTTTAGAAATCATCCTTTCCAGCTCTAAACCTAATTCCTATTATTTTATAAAACCCCTACATTTTTAAGAGGTGGAAACCAAAGCCCAGAAAAGACATGCAATTGTTTAAGGTCACACAGCTAGTTCAGGACAATGTAAGGACTAGAACACAAGTCTCATGACTCTCAGAGTTCTTCCTATAACACCAGACATGAAATGCTAGCCAAGGCCCCCACTGTCCGGGAGTCTATGCTTTACTTGAAGTGATCTAACACACAGGAGCACAACACTTGTGAAGTAAACACATTGAGTAAATAAACAAATAGATAAAAAGATGAATGAATGAGTGAAAGGTTCTAGTTCCCAATGAGGGTGGTGTTCATGGAAGGAAAAAATCAGTGTGGGCCAGAGCAACCGGGGCAGGTTTCATGAGGTGCACATTAAAGGATAAGTTAGATTAAGGATTAGAGAGATGGAAGAAAGTGGGGAGGCTGTTTCAGCACAAGCAGAAAGAGGCATGGGCCAAAATCAGCATGGTGCATGCAGGCATCAGGCAGGGGTTGGGCTTTCCTGGAATGGACTGGGCATGATGGCAAATAGTGGGAAATAAGTAAGGTTTGATTAGGAGAGGTAAGGGGGATTGGATTTTGGAAGACCTGGAAAACCAAGCAAAGAATAGACTCCATAGAAGAAACAATAGGAAGCCACTGTCAGCCCTGGTGCTTGAGAATGACAAATAAAGGCAGTATTTTAAAACTACAAGATCAAGGTTAAGAGTTGGAGGAGATTTTAGAAGGCCATCTAGTACAATTATTTCATATGACAGGTGAGGAAACTAAGGCCTCGAGAGATTAGGGGGGCTATACAGTTAATAAGCAGGGGAGGTAGGATTTGAACCCAGGTCCTCTGATTCAAAACCCAGCATTCTCTCCACTATACCACTTTTAGGAAGATTAGTCTGTAGGAGCAACTACAAATTCACCACCATAGGCCTCGTTGTCAGGTAATGGATTTCCCTTTCTATCATAGCAACTCAGAAGATCTTATTAGCTGGAGGGTTTGAAATCTGTGTCAGTGGAAAGAATATTCATGCCAAAGAAACCATGGATCCTTGGCAGTCACACACAGGAGGGATGGAGGGTGGAAAGACTAGAACTAGGAAGGTCTATTACTGTTGGAGGCTGCTGCAGTAACCTAGGCAAGAGAGGACGAGGGCCTGCATTACAGTGGGGTGGTGGAGAGAACAGAGGAAGAGGTAGATATTGTTATTTGGGGTTTTTTTTTCTTTCTGCTTTTGGAGGGGGGAAGGTAGGGCAATTGGGGTTAAATGACTTGCCCAAGGTCACACTGCTAGTTTTGGGCTAAGTGTCTGAGGCTGAATTTGAACTCAGGTCCTCCTGACTCCAGGGCTGGTGCTCTATTCACTGAGTCACCTTACCGCCCCAAGAGGTATATATTGGAAGCAATTTTTAAGGAAAAGTTGACAGAATTTGATGACTAAACCAGATATAATGGATGAAGGACAGAAAAGAAATAAAGACCACTCAAGATTTCATACCGGAGGTCCAAAAGAATAGGGGTAACTGGCAGACATAAGAGAGTTGGGAAAGAAAGAAAGAAAGAAAGAAAGAAAGAAAGAAAGAAAGAAAGAAAGAAAGAAAAAGAAAGAAAGAAAGAAAGAAAGAAGTTCTATCTGAAAAGTATCAAGTTTGAGGCAGCATCAGGACCCAAAAGGAGGTCATGAAATCACAGAATCTGGTATTTAAAAGATTCACCATCACCCATTTTACAGTCAAGGAAATTGAGGCAACAAAAAATTGTCACTTAGTCAAATAATCAGATCACTAAAAGAACCAAGAGTTGAACCCAAGTCCTTGGACTCCAAGCTCACTGTTCTTCCTCCTACACCATGTTGCTATCTTGCAGGCAGCTAAAGACCCAAACATAGGATTAGACACTGATCCTATGATAGACGATGATGGGGAGAGGGTGTAGAAATAAAAGAGCAAAGGCCAAGGACTGAGCCCAGGCAGTGTCCACATTAAAAGACAGAAGGGGAAGAAGAGCGACCACCACCATCAACAACAACAACAAAATGGTAGAAGGAACAGTCAGAGATTTAAGAGGAGAACCAGGTGCAGCATCACAAAGGCCAAGAAAGGAGAGAGTTTTAAGAAAAAGGAAGCAGTTCAGGTGGGAAGGAGTGGAGGTACCAAGTGCTAAAGAGAATTCAAGGAATATGAGGAGTAGGGAAACTCCATTGCAGAGCATTTGGGGGTCACTAGCAGCACTCCTGAATGTAATGACAAAGCCCATAATCAATGGCTTTCCACCCAGAGGTCAGTGCCTCACCTTCTCCTTCCATAGCTCCTCAACTCAGCCATGGCAGAGGGTCTTCTGGGATTAGAAATCCCATGGGACACCATTGGGTCATAGACCATTAATTTAGAGCTATAAGAAAACTTGGAGACCATTTACAGATGAGGAAACTGAGGCCCATAAGAGTGAAGTTGCCTAGCCAAGACCTCACAGGTAGTAACTAGGAAAGAGAAGATTTAAGCACAAGACCTCTAGCTCTAAATCTAGGCGTCTTTCCATCGTGTCACATTTCCTCTCCTCTGTCCTACATCTCATTCTTTATCATCCATGGGAGTGTAATCGGTTTTTTATTTCTTGACTAGGTTTGGTTGACAGCTCTGTGAGTGCTGGTGAGATGCGTAATGGATAGTGTCAAGGCTAGAGAATGAGCCAAGTGTATCCTTGCCCCGGGGTGGGGCAGTGGACCAAGGAAAGAAGAGAATGACAACCATGTGCAGATCCCATACTTGAGAGGTGCGAACATGGAGAACCAGGAGGTGTCGTGTACCCAGCTCTAAGGGGGATACCCATGGGGAGGGAGTGGAAAGGATGGGAAGTAAGGAGACATAAATCAACGCAGGAGAGAACTTTGACCCAAGCTGTCAGCCCAGGGTATGAAAGTTTAGTGGACCAAAACCCACTTAGAAGTCTTGGAGGGAAGAGACAAACTTTGGGTAATTTTTTGTATTACAGGTATAGGGAGTGAATGGTATAAAGGAAATTCACGACCTCAGAATTAGGGAGTTACCAATCAGGGGAAACACAAGATGGACGAGAGAATGAAAGATGAGAGGAAGGCAAGTATGGACTATGGAATGGTGTTGGGGATCATAGGGAGGAACTAGGAAGCTCTCTGGTCTGAGAAGCTAATTGGGCTGTGGATTCTAGGAATCTGCCTGCCTCAGGGCCATATCACATTCTTTTCTGTTCCTCGATCACTGATGGAAAAGATAGAGCAGGAAAAAATAATAAAATATACACAAGTTCCTCTTTCCTGTCTCTTCTTATTTTAACTAGCCTTGTGGGAACCACTTATCAGAGAGAAAAGAAAAACAGAGGAAGGAAGGAAGGAAGGAAGGAAGGAAGGAAGGAAGGAAGGAAGGGAGGGAGGGAGGAAGTGAGGGAGGGAGGAAGTGAGGGAGGAAGGGAGGGAAGGGAAGAGGTAAGGAGGGAGGGAGGAGGAGAGGGAGGAAGGAAGGAAGGAAGGAATTTTATATTCAGTCTTTGTTCTCTCTACCCACAAGACCATGACCCCCAGTTCAGGTCCTCATTGCCTCTAGCCGAACTATGACAATAGCATCTTAATTAATCTCCTTGCCTCAAGTCTCCTCCTTTTCCAATCTAACCTCCACACAGCTGCCAAAATGATATTTCTGGAGCACCTGCCTGACAGTGTCTCTCACCTGCTGAAGAAGCTCTGCGACTTCTATTGCCTCGGATAAAATAAACATTTTCTAGTGGGCTGTTCAAGCCCTTCCCAGGCTGGCTCCTGCTACCTTTGCAGATCAATTACACACTGCTCCTCAAGACACTCCACAGGCCAGCCAGACTACCCTAATGTACTTGCTGTTTCTCGCACAACATTCCATCACCCCTCTTCGTGCATTCACACGGGCCATCCCAACGCCTGGAATGCATGCCTTCCTGGCATCTACGTCTTAGAACCACTAGCTTTTTGAAAAGTTCACTTCAAACACCGGTTGTCATCCTCCTAGCTCCTAGTATCTTTCCCTACACCTACCACATTCCCTTATACTGAGCTTAGATAGATCTTATATTTATTTATATATACATGGTGTTACCTTGTTAGAATGCACACCCTTTGAGGACAAAAATTGTTTTAGTATTTTTTGTATCTGTAAGGCCTAGCAAAATGCGTAGAACATAGCAGGGGCTTAATAAATACCTACTAAGAGACTGGTTGACTTCAGCATACCAGTGAAATTTAACAAAGCATCCCCTCTCCCACCAACAGTAGGCTGGTAGTCAGCCCATGGACCCCACCATGAGAAAGTTATCTTGCTAAGCTGTCCCCCACTGAGAAAGCCTCAGGCCACCCTTCTGGAATTGCAATCTTTTCTGTATCTCCATTGCTTCTCAAAGAAGCCCTTTCCTGAAAGGTCTTTGGTTCCAGGGTTCAAAAGGTCATTGCTATGCCATTTCAATCGTGCCTCTAGCTGCCTGTGCTTCAGGGTTACATTCCTGCCCACCTTACCCCTATAACATAATGCCATCCACTCCCACTCCCCTGTAAGTCTGCACATCCTAGTCCATCTGGGTATTGATTTATACAAGCATATGTTGGCAGAGGGGTATTCTACTTGACCAGAAGAGTCAGGAAGACCTGAGTTCAAATCTGAACTCTGACACTTTACTCTCTGTGTGACCCTGGGCAAGTCCATTAACTTCAGTCTGTCCCATTTTCCTCAATGGTAAAATAGAGACAATAATAAGCTATTATATGGATCAAGTAAAATCATATTTGCAAAGTATTTCACAAACCTGAAAGTGTTTTATAAATGTTAGCTAGCATTATTATTAACTATTCCCAAAGGTAAGTGGATAAACCAAATCACTTCCAGCTGGATGGTCCATCTAGTCCTGAGAAGCTTTAATATCATGGTGCATGTCCCCTAACAAAAGGGAAAACCACCAGGAACAAGAACTGGCAGAACAGCCTGAGAAAGAAGCCAGAGATGCCCCACCCCTTGGAGTCCTGGAGGATGTAAAAGAAAGACATGATTCAGTCTATCAGAGACATAGGAGGACTAATTAGAACCAGTCTCAGTTACTCATTAGAGTTCTTCTAATTAACAAGCTTGTGCCACTGTCTCTATAGCTATTGTCCAGCAATTAGTTGCCATTGGGGAGAGATGTTACTCGTCTTAGAATTTCCCAAAGGGGACATAGTTGGCCAAGAAAGACATGTCCATTCTTGGACATGGGGGTTACAAAGCCAAAAATCTACTGGGTTGACCTGGAAAATCAGACTTTAGAAACATATGTCATCTGCTCCTATCCCAATGGTTCCCATCCTTTTACAGGAAATACAAGGACATCTTTTCAAGGTCAAAAAATTTCACCCTTCCTTCATACTTGTACATACACACAGTAGTAATTGCACATTTATTGCAAAAAAATATTTGATGACAAAAAGCTGAATTCAACAGCATTTTTTAATTAATTTGTATTTTGATGGGGCTAAATAGAAGCAAGCTGGCACAGGGATAAAAGACTACCTTGGAGTCAGGAAGAGATGAGGTTTGTGACCTGCCTTGGACATAGTCTTACTGAGTACCTGTGAGCCAGTCATCAAAGCTCTAAATGCCTCCCCAGGTCTATAAAACTATAGGTTATGGATAAGTCATCAAAATGCACAAGCAGAAAGAAGGGATTTCCACACCTAGAAGATCCTATGTGGATGAAATCATAGGTTCACATAAAAATAAAGATCAAAATGACTATGATTGGTGCACATACATCCAAAGTCCCCAGGATGGGAGTCACTGTTATAACATACAGGTGAATAGCTTCCCATTCCAGAGACTCAGGATCATGGGGACTTTAATGATCTTCCTAGGAGCATAGAGAGACTTTAAAGGACTTTCCAGGAGAGAGAACATTAAGAAACTATAGAAAAACTCTGAGAAGAGATCAATTTGTGTTGTTAGATTAGTGGTTTGTTTGTTTTTCTTTTTTTTTTTAGGCAATCAGGGTTGAGTGACTTGCCCAGGGTCACACAGCTACTAAGTGTCTGAGTGCAGATTTTAACTCAGATCCCCCTGATTGCAGGGCCTGTGCCCTATCCACTGTGCCATCCAGATGCCCCATTAGTGTTTTTTAAGGAAGAGATTTTTAGCTAAGTTTGGGGGCAATAAATAGGGAAGGTGGAAAAGAGATAGAAAGACAGAAATAGATGGATGTCTAAATCAAACAGTAGTCTAAGACCAGGCTGAGGAGCATTTGGTAATAATGGCAACTAATGAGAATTCCAATCAGTACCTCCTACTTTTCTTCCATGTGTGGTGACCTTAGCAGTGAGCCCTATGATAGCTTTCTCCAAGAAGGACATCCCCCACTATTCCATTAATAATTGCCTCCATGGTATGGACACATTTCCCCATCATTTATACATTAGATCAATTATATTTTCACCAGGTGGACTTACAAAGTCACAACTTTGTAAAGTATACTTCATCGATATAACCAACAGATGTTTGGGACAAAGTATTTAGAATCATAGAATTTACAGGCAGAAGAGGGCTTAGAAATAATTTAATCCAACCGTTCTTATTTTATAGATGATGAAATTGAAACCCAAGAGATTGAACAACCTGCTAGAGGTCACTAGGTAATGTTGGGAGCCAACTCAGGTCTTCTCCTTTCAGATTCAGTCTTCATTCATAGAACCTCAGAGTCAGAAGGGACCTCTCAGGGCATCATCAGGTCCGACCTACAGCTGACCAGGAAGATGTTCTATTATATTCCCATCGATGTCCATCCAGGCTGTCCTTGAAGACCTTCAGGCACATGGAACTCACTCTGTGCTAGGGTTGCCCATCCCACCTTGGGATGGCTATAATTGCTAGGAAACTTTTTGCTTATAAATCAAGCTGAAATCTGTTTCTCTATAATTTCCATCAACTGCTTCTCACCCTGTCCTCTAGAAATAAGCAGAACACTTCTAAATGTTCTTCCATATGGCAGCCCTTCAGAGAGTGGCATGTGCCACACCTCCCCATCCCCTCCACTTCTGGTCCCTGACCAGGCACATGACCCTTCGATTCTAGATGGAAGGATCAAGAAATCCATCCATGTGTGAATAAGAGAGCAAGGCAAAATAGTGAAAAGAACAGTGTGTGGGACGGAGCAACTAAGCCCCAATGTGTGACCTTGGGCAAGTCACTCCCCTAGACTGGATCTCATTTTCTGAGTATATAAAAGGAGAGTTTGACTAGGTGACCTTTAAGGGCCCTTTGGAAGCTAACATTCTCTGACTGTACAATATCAGAGACTTCCTAGTTCTAAACCACGAGATGGAGGGAAGAAAATAATGAAGGATGAAGTAGAGGGAGACACTGCCCTTGGGAGTGAAAGAAACAGAAAAACAATTTGGGGTTAGAAAATGAACTTTGAAGGCTTCACATCCTTGCCCAGGGTTGACCTTGTTTACCTTCAACTGGACCAAGAAAAAACCCAACTATGCACTAAAGTATTTTTGTTAGGTAGCTGTAAACAGAAACATCTCTCCTTGGTGCATCATTTTTTTCTTTTAGCCATGCTGACTTGGAACTATGTTTCCAAGGGTTAATCTAGTCTTACACACACACACACACACACACACACACACACACACACACACACAGAAGGATATATATGTAAGTAGGTAGGCATATAGGTATATACAGTACATTGTATACATGTGAATATATTTTATATTGTATTGTATTATATCGTATTGTATCATATCATGTCGTTATGTTATGTTATATTTATTATATTTATTATGTGTTGTGTTGTTATGTTAATTTTATTATATCATCTATAGTATTATATTTGTATATGTATAATTATATCTGTATGTATATATTACAATATACATATTATAATACATATATTGCATGATATTTGGATGTGTATATATTATATATTGTATTAGATATTATACCATTTATGATAATACATTAATACAATCTACAAACCCAAAGGCACTTCATAAATACATGTTGGATATATACGTATGTTTACATGCACATATTTGTTTGTTTATCTCTAGCCAATTATAACCTAAAGCTTCATATGCATAAATTAGCCACTGGCAAACATACTGATCCAAAAACAAATTGTCAAACATGACCTGTTCAAGTCCAGAAAAATGTTTGATTGAGGAATGCTATTGCTCCACAAAAATGTCATGCATAATACATATATAAATATATCACAAAATAATATGGAAAACCTAATATAAAGGAATGGAGAGTAAAGAAGACAAGTCAGAATTACAATATTCTATACTTATTGAGTCTCTACCCATTCATAATAGCAACAGCAGCAACTTTTTTTGAAAAAACATAGATAATAAAGAAGGGGTTACAGAAGCAAATTAGATATTTTTGCTATTTCTATCAAATGAAAATGTACATTTTAAACATTGTAAATAGTTTAAAATTTGGATTTTCTTTATCTTCTGTTTATTTGAATGTTTTTGTAGAAAGCACTGTTACATAGTTGAAAGGGTATTGGACTTGGAGTCAAGAGTCCTGGGATTGAATCTTCCATGGAGAGGTCACTTTCCCTCTCTAAAGCATCATTTTCTAAATCTCTAAAATGGAGTAATAATGATAGTTACCTCACAAGACTGTTGTAATAGGAATAGCCCAGGTCTGGAAAAGGCAGCAAAGGGTGCTACCATTTGGTAGGTGTTTTATTCTGCATTATTTATTTGCCTTTATTTATTCTATACCAAGCAACACTGTCTACAGTACAGCATGTTTTATCCCTTCATGTGGGAAGGAATTCCCACATTTCAAGGCTATGTGACTATGGGTCACAGAAATATAGCAAGTTCTATGAAGAAGTAGAGGTTCAAAAACTGATGCTGATTGGATAAATCCACAATAATCCCCACCCCCTAGACAACAAGGACTGTTGAGAGAAACAGAGTTGAGCAACAGAAGGGAATCTGCTACCTGAGACCAACACCAAACTCATGATTTTCTCAGCACTCCCAAAAAGTCAAAGAAAAAGTAAATATTTGCCAGGGTGTTTACACATGGGGCTCCCCAAACTAGATGCTTTTTTGCTGAATGGGGCCAGCAGAATGACCTAGTAGGAGAAAAAAGAAAAAGGAAAGAAAGACTCCTATCCTCAAAAAGCTTACAATCTATTGTAGAACACGCATTATACACTGTCAGTCCTTCTGAGTACAGATCTCAGCCTACAAACATTAGTGAGTGTAATCAATACATAGGGAAGTAAGAAAACTTGTAAGTGACTAGAAATTGTTTCAACACCATTCAAATAAAGCAATGTTCTTCAGGCTGCAGTAGTTCCTGTTCCTGCCTCAGACCCAGTCAGGGCAAAACAAAAACTTTTTCTTTGGTGCTGAGGAGTCACCACCATTATGGTCACAAGTCTGCATATAGTATTGCTTGTTCAACAGCTTTCATATTATGTACACCTCCTGGAGGAAATCTAAGTCATAAGATAGTACTAAGTCTTGGGGAGAAGCTGTAGGACTCTGTGGAGGGTAAAAAAAAAAAAGACTCACTAGGTCAAAGGCTTGCCTTGATAGAAAACTTCAGTTCAATTCCCTTCCAAAGGTAACTAATGTACTATTTTAGTTCTTCCTATTTAGGCCTTCAGTGAGTTTTATGCATTTTATGTAAGATGAAATAAAGACTGTCTTATACCCTATAACTATTTTAATACCTTGAACCCTTATATCGGAACTAGAGACCATATTCTACACAAGTGGGATAACTGAGACACAAGCTATACTGTAACTCTATTGGATTTTCCTGAGCTTCTCCACCTGGGAACAAACCCAAGAAAGAAACAGAGCCTCATGGAGTCAGCCCCAAGAATGAGATTCAGTCCATATAAGATCAGAGTCCAGAGGAAGAAACGGAGGGCATCCTGGACCATACGTTACAAATTTTACCGAGTTTCCCAAAGTATCAAAACTAGTAAGCAGCAGAACCAGAATTCAAACCCAGATTCTCTGATTCTAGCTCTAATGACCTGTCTCCCATACTACACATGTTTATTCCTGCCATCTAATACCATAAGAGGAGAGAGGGGCTGGGAGATGGAAAAGGAAGGAAGCCAATGTCCATTTTAGACCTATGGATAGCACAAATGACAAGTAGGAACACAGCAGTCGAGCAGGCAATTCTTGAACCTAACTTCTCTGGCTTTAAGATAGATTCATCCTTTGGGTTGTCTGGAGTTTATCTAAGGAGCCCAGCAGAAGATGAGAACCCCGGCAAGGGGCTGCTCTGGTTCCTTGGTGGTTGGATCATTCTGTTCCTGGATCCCTGTGGAAGGCTCCACCCTCCCAGCCAAACCCAGAGGTTACTAGAGCAGAATGGGCTTGGCTTGGAGAGTTGAGTCATCTACGGGACTGCAGCAGGCTGTAAATTATCCTGTGTTTAAGGATGGCTTTCTAAAACCTTGGCTTTCAGCTTAGAGCCTTTATTTATATCCCTCACAGGGATATTTTTCAGACTCATGACAGCTCCCTCTTTATTGCTCTGGGGACATGCCAAGCACCTGGTCTCTTCTATAATGAACCTGACCAAGCCATAGGCTCTTGCCTCTACTAAAAGAATGACACCCAGATGGGCACATCCTTGCACACTCATCCAGCTATAAGAACCTCAGAGAGCAATCAGTCATAATGTGAAGACACATGCACACCCAAGGGGAGATACCCTGACACACAGTTTATTACACTTATACACATATATATAGTCACACACAGATGCATTTGGACATGTGCATACATATGCAAACACGCATAGGCAAACACAAACCCACCTGTGCTCTCTGTCACCTAGCCACACCCTCTTGCAAACCTGTTGTCACAGAGTAAATAAATCCTCAGCTCCTTAGGGCAGAGAAAACCATTCTGTGTTTCTATTCCTTTATGTCAGTTAGTCGTCAATCAAAAAGCATTTTGCAAATGCTTAATACATATTTATTGACTATTGAAGTTAATAATGACCTCTTAACTGCTGAATCTAATGGTCTTTTCTTAATACTCATTCTCTTGACTTCTCTATAGCTTTTCATGTTGTTGACAATCCTTTTCTCCATGATAATTCTCTTCTTTTTAGGTTTTCATGACACTTCTATCCTAGTTTCTCCTTTTCTGAACACTCCTTCTTAGTCTCCTTTGCCAGATATTTATTCTGGTCACACCCACTAACATGGAGGTCACCAGGACTCTATTTTGAGCCCTCTTCTCTCTATATATGTAGCAGCAAGCACCCTACCATACCAAGGGTGACTGCCAACACAGGTTCCTAGATCTGCTTTTCTAAAGGAAAGCAACTCAAAATGGGTTAACAATCTTGCTTTAATCAAACATATGTCATTTACCTAGTTCATGGGAAAAAAGTCAGCACCCCAAACTTCAGAGAATACAAACAAGTTATAAGCAGAAGTTACAAGCAGACAGACAAACAGATCCTCAGACAGGCTTCCAACTGTCTGACCATGACATTCATACCTAGTCAGTTACCAGAGAGGGAAGCAGCAACACCTGGGTTTTCAAAGCCAGGGGGCTGAACTGCTGCCCAGAGTCTCGTCTGGTCAAATCATATAAAGCTTCTCAAAGTGAGCCCCAAAACAAAATCTCACATCAGGGCATATATAGCCTTCTTCTGGCTCAGAGAATGTCACAACCCTCTTGACCCACTGCCCAATCACAAAGCACCAAGGTGTGGGCATTCCTGAAAAACAAGCCTCCTACCACAGGCTCCATGTGACCACATTAAGCCTATTAGGGGGCAGAGTATATTTTCAAATCAAGTAACGTTCTCAGAGTCACTTAAGCCTATCAAAGGGCCTAGGGGCAGGGAAGATCTTAGATTCCCATTCCTATAACAATATATTATTTTATTTGGTCATGTCATAAGCATTCATCTCATAAACTCTCCAATTATCATCTCTATGCTGATGATTCTCATATTTACTTATCCAGCCTTAACATCCAGACTTGTATCTGTACTTGCCTATTGAACATCTCCAATTGGATATTGCATAAACATCTTAAACTCAGCAAGTCCAGAACTTAATTCTTTATATTCCCCCTACACAACTCTCTCCTCTTCTATCTTCCTTATTGTTGTTGAGGGCAACAAAATAATAAGAAAAACACACCCTCCCCATCACCAAGGCTTTATTCACCCTTGTGTAGTTTGTAATCCAGTAGCATTGGCCTCATTTCTTTTCCTGGAACAAGATACTCCCAATTCCCTGATTTGTCCTCTTTCTACTGATTTCCTCTCATTGTCCTCCATGCTTAGAAATGTCTCTCTCCTCATCTTCACCTCATGGCTTCCCTAGATCTTCAAGTCCTAATCAAAATCCCACCTTTCACATATAGCCTTTCCTGATTCCCCTTTCTTGGTCCTTCTCTCTGTTATCTCCAGTTTATCCTGAATATATCTTACTTGTATGTAGTCATTTGCATGTTGTCTCACTCATTAGACTTTGAGATTCTTGAGAGAGGGGACTATCTTTTTTATATCCCCATCTGTAGCACAGTACCTGACCCAGAGATTGTGTGTGTGTGTGTGTTTGGCTGTTTGCTTTTTTTTTAACTGACTAAATGTGTCTAGAAAAGAGAAGCTCACTACATTATATGCTGAGCAAAGTTCCAGGCTAAATGGTAATAAAGTAGAAAGAAGTAAGAAGCTTGTAATCTAGTGACTTGCCCTGGTTAAGTCTTCAAGGCTAAAGTGAATTGGTGAGTTGGTCACATAGTAGCAGGTAGCAGAGTAGGGATTTAGACCTGGGTTCTCTGATTTATTCCTTAAAGAGTCTATAGTTTCTTGCCTATAGGATAAAGGATGCCATCATATAGGAGGCATTTCCTCCTGGTAGTGAAATTACCTAGCTGTTCTGGTATGCAGATAACATTGTACTGAGAGCAAAAATCCCAAGAATACTATATGGTATCCTAAATGTGACTTTTCAAAAGAGTGGGCCTAGCAATCAGAACGTTGCCCAGATTATGGCAGGCAATTGGATAAGCAGTCCATGGAATTAGTTTGTCTACGTATACATCTTAGGATAAACTCTAAAGATGTATAATGAGATTGGCCCAGAATTGAATAGGAGGAAGTGAACACATCAGATCGTATTTGGGAAATTATCTGGCACTCCAATGTATCTCATGTTGTTCCCTCACACAAAAGCCCATCTTTTCAGCGCCAGTATTGTCCCCATGGCACAAAGCATGGAACACAATGAACTCCAAAATTTTAAAAAAGGGCAAAGGGCAATTAAAATACTTCTGGTGCATTACAGCATGTTACTAACGATGACTTACATTCAAGAAGCAGCATAACAGAGATGATCATAAAAGCATGATTGGAAAAGCTGTGTCGATCATGTAAGAAGATCCAGGGAAAACAGATGGAAAGCCCAAGGATGGCACTGGCGCCCAGAAAATGTTCAAAAGTCTAGAGAATAAAGAGATGAGAGCAAAGGCCCCATATGTACAAAAATACTTATGGTTATACTTTTTGTGGTATCAAAGGACTGAAAACTAAGGGAGTGCCCTTGGGGAATCCCTGAACAAATTGTGCCATTTAAATGTAATGCAATACTATTGTACAATAAGTAATGACAAAAGGGATGACTTCAGAGAAATCTGGGAAGACTTGTATGAACTGAGAAAGGGGGAAGTAAGCAGAAGCAGGAGAATAATTTATATAATAACAACATTGTAAAGACAAACAACTTGGATCAACCCAATGATAGATCATGATTCTGTGGGGAAAATGTATCATGTTACTCACTTCCTGAGAGAGGTGATGATTCAGAGAATAGAATGAGACCTATTGGATATGGTCAACATGGAAATTTGTTTTGCTTGACTATGTATATTTGATACCAGTGCTTTGTTTCTCTTTATTTCAATGAGAAGAGGAAAAGTGAAACAGAGAGGAAATAGAGCTTTTTAACTATAAAAAATAAAATTATTTTTAAATGTGTAGAAAACAGCCTTTAGCACACATTAAGCACATTTCATGGAAAGTTAGGGACAAGAATCAACCAAGACAATAAAGCATGGGTAGATCTGCAGTGGTGAAGAGCATATTCACCTCAATGAGGTCATGGATCCATCCAGGTCATCATACAAATCTGGAGGTCTGCCATAAACATCTGTTGATTTAATCTTATCTAATAAGCCATTAATGACAGCCTCTCAACAGTCCTTTTAAGATATATTGAGACCTAGCTCTCATACCTAAAAGGGAAACATAAACTCAGGGAGAGAAAGTGATTTACCAGGATCACAGACAATCGCAGAGGAAGAGCTGGGACAAAAACCCAGGTCCCAGACTCCCAGTCCTGTCCTTGAACCTTAGATAGTATGCATATCACAATCTCCAATGAGGAGAAGAATGCCTTAAAAAGCCAAATTTGCCAGATGGAAAAAGAATCTCAAGAGCTCACTGAAGAGAATCATTCCTTCAGAATTAGATTGGAGCAAATGGAAGCTAATGACTTTATGAGAAATCAAGATACTATCAAACAGATCCAAACAAGTGAAAAAATAGAAGGCAATGTGAAATATCTCATTGGGAAAACCACTGACCTGGAAAATAGATCCAGGAGAGATAATTTAAAAATTATTGGATTACCTGAAAACAATCATCAAAAAAAATAACCTAGAAATCATCCTTCAAGAAATTCTCAAGGAAAAATTGCCCTGATGTTTTAGAACCAGAGGGCAAAATAGAGGTTGAAAGAATCCACCTATCACCTCCTGAAAAAGATCCCAAAAAGAAAACTCCTAGGAATATTATAGCCAGGTTCCAGAGTTCCTATATCAAGGAGAAAATATTACAAGCATCCAAGAAGAAACAATTTGAATATTGTGGAAACACAATGAGGATAACACAGGATCTGGCAGCTTCTGCATTGAGGGATCAAAGGGCTTGGAATATGATATTCCGGAGGTCAAAGAAGCTAGGATTAAAACCAAGAATCACCTACCCAGCAAAACTGAGTATCATGTTTCAGGGGAAAATATGGTCATCTAATGAAATAGAGGACTTTCAATTATTCTTTTTTTTTTGGAGGGCAATTGGTGATTTGCCCAAAATCACACAACTAGTAAGTGTGTCAAATGTATGAGGCCAGATTTGAACTCAAGTCCTCCTGACTCCAGGGCCTGTGCTCTCTTCACTGCACCACCTAGCCACCCCCTTTCAAGCATTCTTGATGAAAAAAAACAGAGTTGAATAGAAAATTTGACATTCAGATAGAAGAAGCAAGAGAAGCATAAGAATGTAAACATGGAAAAGCAATCATAAGGAACTTAACAGAGTTGAACTATTTACATTCCTACATGGAAAGATGATAATTGTAACTTATGAAACTTTTCTCAGTGTAAGAATAGTTGAAGGGAATATAAATGCATATATATGTATACACACATATAAATACGTCTATATAGAAGGGTATATGGGTATATGAATATGTGTGTGTGTATATATGTGTACAGGTATACATAGACAGAGGGCACAGGACCAATTGAATAGGAAGGGATGATACTTAAAAGGTGAAATTGAGAGGTGAGAGAGGAATATAATGAGAAGACATAGGGGGAGACAGAATGGAGTAAATTATCTCATATAGAAGAGGCAAGGGAAAACTGTTACAGTGGAGGGGAAGAACAGGAAGGCAAAAGGGAATGGGTCAACCTTACTCTCATTGAATTTGGCTTAGGGAGGGAATGACATACACACTAAATAGGGTGTCTTGCCCTACAGGAGAGTAAGGAAGAAGGGGATAAGTAGGGGATAATGGAGGGGAGGGCAGGTTGGGGGGGAGGGGGGAGTTAGAAGCACACACTTCTGAAAAGGGACAGGGTCAAAGTAGGGAACAGAACAAGTGGGGGTGGGATAGGATGGAGGGAAATATAGTCAGTCTTTCACAATACATCCACTATGGAAATGTTTTGCATAGCTACACATGTACAACCTATATGGAATTGCTTATCTTCCCAGTAAGGGTGGCTCATGAGGGAGAAAGGGAAAGAATCTGGAATTCAAAGTTTTAAAATCAAATGTTTAAAAAAATATACTTTTTTACATGCAACTGGGAAATAAGATATACAGGCACTGGGGTATAGAGATCCATCTTGCCTACTGGAAAGTTGGAGGGGGGATGGGGGAGGATATAGGAGAGACCAGATTGGGGGAGGGGGTATACAGTGGGATAACTGTTTTAGGGTGGTGGGAAGGGGAAAGATGGGGAGAAAATGTGTAACTCAAAATCTTATGGAAATGAATGATGTAAACTAAAAATAAACATAAAATTTAATTGAAAAAAAAAAAGAGCTATGAGGTTCTGTGAGCTCTCCTGTCTCTCTTGACAGACTTTCTACCCACTATTCAGAGACTTGTGCCTCCCAAATGGAAATCCAAATGGAACTAGACTAATATTAAAATTTCACACTAACCATTTCTACCCCCTAACACACTGCATAGAAAATCATGATTCTATAAGGTTCAGGGTATGGTAGGAGGGAAAGGAAGGTAGGTTTTCTGTTGAGCCAGTCTTCATTCAGATGGAATAGCCAGTCACCAATGTGGTGTGATTTCAGGAACATCTTGAAAGTGACTTTCCCCCCAAAAAAATATGTATTGTCCCCAAATTGCCAATGCCCAACACTCCATCATTAAATGATTACTCCTTTGGCTTAAGGTTTTATGTTCTGTTAAAATTCATTATTATGGTTCTCCCTGGGAGAGGGAACATCATAAATTTTATTAGTTAGTTAAATTTGAGTATTGAAGATCAAATCAGACTCTTTATTGAGAACTTTGGATGGAGAAAGTGGATGCAGGAATGCAGCCTAGAGGAGATGAAGAGAAAACCACTGGGAAGGAGGGAGGAAAAAATGAAGAAAGGGAACCAACTTCTTCCTTCTTTTACTGTCTCTACATTGTAGATGCTCAAAACGTAGGTGATGAAGGAATGAATAAATTAATAACTTGTCAATATGCCAATTCCTGGCATTCTGCTCTAAAGCTCTTTCACTAACAGTTCTAGCCAAGCCCAGTTCATGCAAGCTTAAAACACCTTTCTTTCGATCATCCCACTCCCATTTTCAGACATCACTTAAGCAACAAGATCTCCCAGAATGACCTTCCACCACCAACCCATAAAGCCATCTATCTTGTATCACTCAAATATCTCCTCACATCCCCCTGGCAACCTTAGAGCAGAGCCATGATTAAGGGTAGGTAAACTATCCCAAGGTACAATGTGATTTAGTGCCTACATCTGGAACAGGTGAAAGATGGGAGCATAACAAGGGACACTTTTAAATGTGATTTTTAAAATTAATAAATACATATATTTTATTGCTGGAAAATCCCTATGTCCATAGTTCTTAGGGATTAATTTTATGATAAGTAAATTAGATGGGTGGTAATCTGTATAAGCAGAGGGAGTGCCTGAATTAGTGAGATTACAGATCAATATAAGTTGTATGAGTGACAAAGAAGACTCAAAGCATGCTCTTGCTGAAAACTAATTACAGCTTTCAAACTATGACATACAAATGCCTTGTCATGGTCCTGCATTTCAATACAAATGGGGAAGGATGAGATTCTTTCTCTCAATCTCACCTTCATGAACTGAACTTCTCCATTCATGAACTGAATATCATAGGGACACTGACCTTTGTCATGGATTGAGCCAGTGAAGGAACTAGGTCCTTTGCACCCTTTCCATGGAGCTGTAGGATTCACATGTCCAGGTGGAATTAGTAATGAGGGGAAAGATGTAACAAGAGTGAGAAGAAGAAAGACCCAAGAGAGTTGGGAATGCCATAAAAGAATAAAATCTGAGTAGGTTTTCCCCCATGTCTCCACCTGGGAGATGGAATTGTAGGGCCATAGGACTATGGCTATGGCTGGTTTCTCCTGAGGAACTGGTGGAATATGTGGAGAGAGAAACACAGAAAAACAAACAGAAAAAGGATAGAGATTCACAAAGAAAGAGTCTCCCTTTGAGTAGCAGGAAGGTTCAGGCTCAAATAATATTTGCAAAGGAAAGGCTTCCAGCAGAAGAGCTCTCATATACTGGATTTTATGTGACTCTGGGGTTTTATATGCCTTCATTGGTTTGGAGCTGGAAGGGATCTCAGAGGCTATCTTGTTCAATCCCCTCATTTTACAAATGAGGAAACTGAGGACCAGAGAAATGTGTCAACATCACCCAAGTAGTAAGTGGCAAAGCAGGAATTCAAACTCAGTCCCTCTGAATACACATCCATTCCTCTTCCCATTACACCAAAGTGCCTTTGGGCTAATTTCTGCTTTATTTCACTCTTTTAATAAAATTAAGTTCTATAATTTTGTGAAATCTGTGCCTGCAAATGAAGAATAAGCTTCAGTTTCCCAGAGAAGTACCATATATTCATTGTCTATGATTTCCAAAACCAAGAGAATGTTATGGGAGAGTAACTTGAAGGCTACCCAATTGTGTTCTGTATATAGTGTAATTCCAGACATTGAGAGAACCTGTCATTAATCTGAGCTGCTGTAATTCATTTGATGAGATTACAGGGTATGGCCCTTTGTCCATACAGAGAGAGAGAGAGAGAGAGAGAGAGAGAGAGAGAGAGAGAGAGA